>NW_004949105.1:11661984-11691290 GCF_000317375.1 Microtus ochrogaster | reverse complement strand
TTATTAGAGATGGGCTAGTCCAGGTGCGAGAGTTAGCCTAGAAGAGGCTAGATAGAAATGGCCAAGCAGTGATTAAATGAATACAGTTTGTGTGTTGTTATTTCGGGGCAGAAGCTAGCCACGCAGGTGGCCGGGGTGCTAGGGACGCAGACCCGCCGCTCATATTACTACAGAATACCATATGAGCTCTCATTGAGAATAAGAAGCTTTCTCTAAAATGGCTGAAAGACACTTAAGGAAATGTTCAACACCCTTATTCACCAGAGAAATGCAAATGAAAACAACTCTGAGATTCTATCTTACACCTGTAGGAATGGCTAAGATCGGGCTGGAGAGATGGCTCAGAGGTTAAGAGCACTGACTACTCTTCCGGAGGTCCTGAGTTCAATTCCCAGCACCCACATGGTGGCTCACAACCATCTGTACTGAGATCTTGTGCCCTCCTCTGGCGTGCGGGCATACATCGAGGCGGAATGATGTATACATAATAAATAAATAAATCTTTTAAAAAAATGGCTAAGATCAAAAACACTGATGACAACTTATGTTGGAGAGGTTGCTGGAGGGAATGCAAGCTGGTATAGCTGCTTTGGATGTCAGTGTGGTAATTTCTCAGAAAATTAGGAAGCAACCTTCCTCAAGATCCAGTAATACCACTTTTTGGTATATATCCAAAGGATGTTCAATTGTGCCATAAGGACATGTGCTCAACTATGTTCATAGCAGCTTTGTTTGTCATAGCCAAAACCTGGAAACTAATGCCCTTCAACTGAAGAATGGATAAGGAAAATGTGGTACATTTACACAATGGAGTACCACACAGTGGAAAAAAATGACATCTTGAATTTTGCAGGCAAATGGATGAAGCTAGAAAACATCATTTTGAATGAGGTAATCCAGATCCAAAGAGACAATTATCACATGTCCTCACTCATAAGTGGTTTTAAACATAAAGCAAAGAAAGCCAGCCCAGGAATCACAATCCCAGAGAACCTAGATAACAATGAGGACCCTAAGAGAGATATACATAGATCTAATCTACATGGAAAGTAGAAAAAGACAATATCTCCTGAGTAAATTGGGAGCATGGGGACCTTGGGGATTAAGGGGGGAGGGGAGAGGAAGGGAGGGGAACAGAGAAAAATGTAGAGCTCAACAAAAATAAATAATACACACACATATAATTAAAAAACAGGAAAAGCAGGTTACAAAAAACAATAAAGAAAAAAAGAAGCTCTCTCTAATTGGACTGGTTCATCAGTACCAGTCCACCCTTGTCTCCCACATTTAGATATGCAGAATCTTCCCAAATTATGTCAGCAGTTAGTGACGCGAGGATCATGGAACAGTTACAACATTTCCAGACCTACTAAACGCAGAGTCTTCATGAACCAAGGGGGACATTCAAATGGACTGGGAGGATGGCTGCTGCTCTTTAAGTCCCCAGCTTCCCTCTTGCTCTGGAATGACTTCCCATCTCTCTTTTGCCACTATCTTTTTCTTCTTCAGCCTAGACCATGGATCAGCCCATTTCCCTTATAGTGCAAATCATCCCCACTTTCATAGTCCTGTAACCCAAGCAGTACTCACTGTTCTTTCTGCTTTGTTGGTGAATTCCTACAAGAACCTTCCCCATCTCTCTTCTGAGTGTTATTCCCAACACAACATGACAATAAGGTTGCTCATTTTTACCACTGTGGTATTCCTTATATCTTTCTAGTGCATTTAAAAAATAGAAACAGTCTCTTGGCTTCCAAAGGTGTTCACTATCTAGCATAGTTAATAGTCTGCTAAAATGCTGAAATTCTCTGATGTAATAGGTTAGAATTGCTAGTTAGAAAATCATATGCTCATTTTTGGGTTACATTATTAATTTTTCCCATATCATTTTTAAAAAGTTGCTTGTATCTGTACCCCAGCACTGGGGAGGTAAAGATGGTCATGTCCTTAGTAGGGTCACTAAATAGTCAGTCTTGCCAGTTGATGAGTTCCATATTCAATTTCAAAATAAGGTGGAATGCAATTGAGTAAGATATGCAACATTGACTTCTGATTTCCATGTTCAGGGGCACACACACACACGTATAGAATGGAGAGACTTGTATATAACAAATGCACAGACAAATAGAATGTTAATAGGATTTTTACATAAATGCATTTCAGAGTTCTTACTCTTTTGAGATAGATTTGAAATTAGATCCTTCATAGAGACCAATACTTATTAGATTTCTATGAAAGCAATAAAATTGCATCAATAACTTACAGAGTAGGGTATAACAGGGATTAATCTTTAAATGATTCTTGTTTTAAGACATTTTTGATCTATATTCACTACATTATTTTGAGGAAATAGACTTTTGGTGAAGAAAATTATAATTAAAATATAAGTAATGTTTTCTGGAAAAGAAATGAATGAAAGAGTATAATAAAATTTAATGAATAAGAATAAATTTTGAAAAAAAAAACAATGAACACTTTTATGCCAAAATATTACCTTGATCTCTGAGAAGAATGACAATAGTTAGCAGTTCTTTTGTTATAATATTTACATCCCACTCTGTTTATGAACTCACTGAGATGTAGCTATGATTTATGATCGTACTGTACAAGAATCAGGGAAATCTTTCCAAGCCATGGTTATCCTGCTAAGAGCTATTTTGTGGAGATTTAATATACCAACTTACAATGTGGTGAAGGGACCTAAACTCCAGGAAAAGGCTTTAATCACTACCTCCCAGTCTCCCAGGCCCAGCAAGGCATAATCCAAACCAAGTGTTGCTTACCTGGCCCTGCTAATTCCTTATTTTACCTTAATGGCCAGAGAACCCTGGAATAATAAAGTTGTGAACTGAAAATGGCAATATATTAGCTTTGATGCTGTGAGAGTGAAATCTCCCTATCAAAATTTCAAGAGTTGGAAGATTAATTATATTTATACAACCTTTTCCCCCTTTCTTAACCAGTCACTAACAAATTGTAGATATGCATGGAGTCTTATTTGTGAAATAATTTGGGGCTATTATTTTGAAGAAAGTGCCGCTAATTTTATTGTTGTAGTAATGTGCTGACTACAATACTTCCACTTTATCTCTCAGGGTTGGGATTACCTTAAAATTGTTTGAAAATAAAACCAAACTTTGCTTAAGTGTTAGATTAACTTTTACAGAGCTAATGAGATTCCTAATGCATAAACCACTGCATTGTATTTTGTTGGACTTTATAAAAACAAAATCAGAGTTAATTGAAAATATCATGGAGACTAGCGAAACTACCCTGGAAGGGGTATTTCTTCATTCCTTTTTCTTTATTTCATAATTAAAGTTAGGCCATAGTTTTATTGTAGTCCCTAGGACCTCTCCCAGAGCTTGGCCAGATGAGGCAGTCCCTTGCTAAGGAAAAGGTTCTTATTTAAGCAATTGACTAAACTTGACTGCAGTGGTATCAGTTGTAGGTATATTATTGTATTCATTTTACTAAAGGGCACGTCACTTTTTTCCTCAAGGAATTTTTAGCAAGTGGTTAAAAATAACCTTTCAGAAAGGTTATATTACTGCTGAGGCCTAGCTAAATCTTTTGGATGGAAATCTACATCCATCATACTCAGGTCTGTCAAACTAAGTCTAGTGAGTAGTTCAGTAGACATAAGGTTGAATTCAAATGTCACTGTACCATGTTTCATGAAAAACCAGCTGGCCAAAGTGACCTTTACGTGCCAGCATTCCATTTTGTAGTTTGAAAGGTAGGAAAAGGCTGGTCTACAAAACTACACATCTTCAGGTCCACTGTAGAGAGCCAAGACTGATTCAAATTTGAATTCTGAAATTATTAGCTTTGGCCAAAGATGAACACAAATCTAATCACTTTGTAATTTTCATTCAGCTATTAACCAATAACTTTCTTTTAGGACTAAGGAATATATACTCACGGCCAAGAAAATATTGGTTTATCTGTTATGGAAAAAAGCCTTATTTACTCAGCACACATTCCTTTAAAAGACACATCTCTTTTATTCATTCCAAGTTCAAAAATCCACATAGTCTATAACAGTTTCAACACTTTAAAAAAAGTCCAAAGTTTAGCTGGGCAGTGGTGGTACACACATTTAATCCCAGCACTTAGGAGGCAGAGGCAGGTGGATCTCTATGAGTTTAAGGCCAGCCTGGTATACACGAGCTAGTTCCAGGACAGCCTCCAAAGCTGCAGAGAAACCTGTCTCGAAAAACCAAAAATCCAAAAATCCAAAAAAAGTCCAAAGTTCAAAGTCTCTGATACTCATAGCAATCCCTTAATTGTAACCCCTTCTAAAATAAAATTAAAAAACAGAACACCTGCTTACAACATACAATGGCCCAGAATATACATTGCCATTCCAAAAGGGAAAAAAGGTGGCATAGTGGAAAAATATTGGACCAAAACAGGACCTAAAAGAAGACCTAAAACCAGCAGGGCAAACCTCAAGCTTTGCTTCTTCATGCCTGATGTCAATGTGTTCTTAAATCTCCAACTCCTTTCAGTTTTGTAAGATTGAAACGCACTTCTTTCTTGGGCTGATTCTACATCCATTTCACAGCTTTTCTAGGCAGGTATCTCCTGACTCTGGCATCTCCAAAATCTTGGATCTCCAAGGCAATCCAGGCTTTGCCCTCACAGCTTAATGCAATAACCTCCCTGGGCCTGCATGCAGGAACACCCTGTCACACATGTGGCTTTTATGGCTTTCCTTACATGCAGAGGGGATTCCATATTCCCTTTTATTGTATCCTTGACTGTAAAGCCAGAACTATGTGGTTGAAACTGACAAGTTCTACTGCTTACTGGGACTGGAATATGGTATCTGTGTTAAATTAATGTGCATCAGTTTTCTGTTGTTGATCATTTTCTTCATTGCATAAGCTTTTGTTTAATTATTTTTCAGAACTTGGAAGCTTAGCTCTGTGGTGTCTCGCCCTGAGATCATCACTCCCTTTATTCTGTTCATCATCAGGTTTTTCTTTAAATATTTTATCTCCTTGAGCACTTATACTTCTTGGTACTCATTTTCTCTTCAAACTGTACATTTTGTATTTTTCTTTGATTAGCTTGCTTCTTATCATTATATATATTCATAAGAATGACAACTAATAACCATACAACACAATCAGTAGTGGGGTGACTTGAATTCTCCTTTGCCAATGCTATTAATCCAAAACTCTTCAGTCTATCTTTAGACAGATTTTCTTGGACAAGAGCATAAAGGAGCCACATTCTTCACCAAAAATATCACAATAATAGTCTGTAGGCCACTTACTAATAGTTCTCCTCTCTGAAAAGTCTCGAGCCAGGCTGTCATGCTCTACATCCTCTCAGCACCGCTCTCTTCCATGTTCCTACTAGTTTGGCCCATTAACAGAGAGAGAGAGAGAGAGAGAGAGAGAGAGAGAGAGAGAGAGAGAGAGAGAGAGAATAATCCTTTGAATAGGAATGGTCCCCATATGCACATATATTTGAATACATCATTATTACGGAGTGGCCTTGTTGGAGGAGGGATGCCTTGGCCTTGGTGGAATAAATTGTCACTGAGGTTAGATTTTGGTTTCAGAAAGCTAGTGGTTCTAGCTTAGATTTTCTAAACCACAAGGCCACAGCTCCTAACCCTTCTAAGTAGTGATACTCTGTGATGGCTAAGCATTCAATTATATGAGGCTATGAGGGCCATTCTTATTCAAATCATAAGTGTTATAGGAAACACACACACATTCATTCTTTGTTCTCTGCATTTTTGTTTTCAAGTTCAAGTGCAATTTGGCATTTAGAAAGGTAATTGTAGAGTTCTATGGACAGTTGGAAGTGTGTCTATCATTTCATGCAGACTCTTCCTGAAACCTGGAAGTCACTTAGGGCCTCACTTTTTACCTCATGGAAGATAAGCAAAATCATGTTGGTAGAAAAATGAAGAAAATGTGGAATAATCAGTGATTGTTGAGGACCAAAATATTTTATATTATTCAGTGTACAAGTACAAAGGAGCTATTTATTTGAAAGCTCAGCAAAACAATATTTGATGAAAAGGGATTAGCATATTTAGTAGAACACAAATAAATATTTTAGATAGCAGTATATCAAAATGTTTCTGGCTCTCTTTATTCAGTTTTAAATGGTCCTCTTGTATAAGAAGAAAACAGCACATCTTTATGTAACAAACCACATCAGTTTCCCTAGCGGCATTTTCAGTGTAATATCTGATAATAAACAGAGATATATTTACCTTCACAGAGGCTTCTGAGATAAACCGAGTCATGTGGGTGGAGGAACTAAGCTTTTATTCATACCCACAGATATTACTAGATAGTAGTTTTCACATTTAAGATACAAGAACGGCATGTACTCAAGAGTTCAATGTTTAAGGTTTATTCAGTGGTACTGCTAGCAGGGAGAAGGTGAGAGGAAGAGAGAGAGCTCTCAGCCATCTCACTTCTTATTTTCTATCCCAGGAGCTTATGAAGAATCTCCTGGGCTCCTGCTCTTGGGAAATTTAGGCTTTAAATTACTGCATGTTCAAACATGTGTTTTAACCACAGAATGCATCAGAAAACTTGAATATGAAAGTTCATGTCTGCCTTCATTATGTAAGCTCGCTTTTTCCTTTTCCCATTTCCCTAGTGTGTGAGCTGAACCATAGTCTGTATTAAAACAGTGGGCACCTTGGGTTTGTGAGCACTTTATGTAAGAGAAGAGCAGGTCCAGTACTGCGGGCAGCTTGAATTTATCTCTAGACTCCTAACAGAATGATAGATGAAAGTTCTGTTTCTTCAGCCCCACTAGCTTTTCCATATTGTTTCAATCTGTAACTGGTTGAGCTAGAAGAGATTAAACCGTATTTTTGGTCTCTAAGTGTGTACATTCCAGCATTTGTAACCAGGAAGTCTTGACAGACTCTTTTATTTTTTCAGAGAGGGAAACCTGGTTGAAAATTAATATTTTCCACTCAAATGAATAGTCACATTCAAAGACAACAGTCCAGAAACTTTTGCCACACATAGATGAATCATTGTCCTGCTATTAAACAAATGACTCTTAAGCAGGTCCTGAGTATTACACAGGTGCCTCTTTCCCCACAAATCATGAGTTATATCCTCTGTGGAATGGGAGAGAAAGACAAGACTTTCTACCACTCTCAGGAAGGTTCGAGAGCTTCATGGGAAAAAAAAAAAGCATATGAGGCAGCATGGAGTTGTCAGCTGCAACACTCCAGGCAATGCAGGAGATTATTTTTATTGGAAGGCAATAAAGTCCAAATACTATCATTACAGGACTTCTCCTGGCCTCTTTTCCAGCTTTGATTATTACTGCACAGCAGCCTCAGCAATTGTATTTGTCAACACCATAGGGAGAACTCTGAAACCTGTTGGTGACTCAGTAAATTGGGATTTGCCTTGTGAATACTGATGTTTTGGAGAGCTTTGTCCTGGCAGCTTGGGAAGAGCCTGCCATTCAGAACGACATTTTATTCTGTGTATTGTGATTAGTTTTGCAGCAGGGTTTAAAAGTGTAATTGCTTTTGTAGTCTGAGGGAGAAGCAAGCACTAAGTTACAGTTAGAGATGTGTTTATAATTGTTTGGGGATGTTAAAAGAATGGTGAAATTTCAAAGATAGTGCATAGATTTAAATAAATATGGTTGTATATTGGGAAACTTTGCCAAAAGCTTTGCACTAATGACAATATCATAACTAAAATAGAACAGTGGTTTCAAAGTATAAAGAAAAGAGCATGATGAAGCTAAGGTTCTGGTCAGTTGATTACCTGGGAAAAATCAGATCAGGATCCAAGTGAGTAATTCATCCGGAGAGAATTCTACAAGTTTGAGTTGTTACTGCATTTATGCTAGATAGGAATAAAATATACAGCCATTATTTTGACATCCAATAAATGAAGAGAACATCTAATATACACTGAAATAAGCATCTCTGATAGGAGAGTCTTGCATCCCAGATGATTAGTTTTTTTTTTTTTTTTTTTTTTTTTAGAATAAAGCAGAGAACGGTGGAGAAGACAAGTTGTATCCATTTATTTCCGTCATTCATCATTTTAGTCTAGGTCCATATTCTGGCCACTGCATAGATGTTTCTATTTTAGACATTCAGGGTACAATTGTCAGCAAAATGTCCTTATTTCATGACTCATGCATTCTAGAAAAGGAAGAAATCATGAAGTTTGTAGATAGGCAGATGGAAAAAATATACTGAGTGAGGTATCTCAAGCACAGAAACACAAATTTAGTATGCTCTCAATCCTTAATTTTGTATATTTAACTTGAAGAGCAAGCAGAAATTGGAAAGTAGAATGGAACCTTGAGTGGGCATGTCAAAGGGAGAAGATACCATATTATAGGTAACATGAAAGCAGTGAGGTGAAATACTGGGGAAGAAAGGCTTAGCAGGGATAGGTGCAGGAGTATTGGCAAATATAGTAGGTAAAGTGGAGGGATAACCTAAAAGAAGTGGTAGGGAAGCCTCTACCATCTTATAACCCAAGTTAACATAGGGATGATAGACAGATGATAAATGAAAGAAAAGTGGGAATACAAGCGATTAATGGACTAAGCAGTGGTGAGGTAGGGGGATGGGGGAAAACAAAGTAATGGATGGATTAACCAAAACTAAGAACACATGAATAAGAATTATTATTATTAATAAGATAATTTCAAATACAAGTTTAATGGGAAAATCTGAATGTAATTAATTACTCTGCATGGATGGACAATGTTGCCTATGAACCCTCTATATTAGAAAATGCCCTGTTAGTTCCATGTCCTGGGAAATACACCAGTGCAATCTCTATCCATTGTGATGTTGGAGTGTTTGTCTCAACTTAAGGAAAATAACCTGTAAGGTTCGTCTTCTCCTCTTCTGATACTCGGCCTCCTGATTTTCTACCTCTGGATGAATTGAAAGAGAAACAGAGGGAATGAATATAGTAGAGGAAGTGTTCTGTTCAGATTTAGCATTGGAGGAAATTGTCTTCAGAGGAAAGAGGAAGTGATTATGAGAATTTTTGCAATTTAACTAAGATATCAAACCTATGTCATCATGTGTTCATGAAACTTTTCATCAGTTTAAGCTCTTTACATATTTAAGTCCTGTATCAATATACACATTCTTGTATGGGAATGGGAATGGGCGAAGTGATGGTGTGCTAGAGTCCTCTGTATTTTTTTTTCTACTTTTGTTGTGCTGGGGATTAAGCATAGGGTCTTTCACTTGCTAAGAAGGGAGGGACTTTACCATTAAACTACTTTCCACAGCCCCACTATTTATCTACTCCTCAAAAGTAACTCGAAAGTGTTCCTAGGATTGATTGCATATCCAACAAGAAAGCAAGAGGCTTCAGTATTATGTCTATATGGCCTAAATTAGTTCACACTATAGGCCATTTGACAAGGTGTTAAATAGTAGAAGGAATTTCCTCTTTTCCACAATTTGTAGGAAAGTTGGAAGATTATATTATCAGCCTCAGTGGGAAAAACAAAAACAAGATTTATACCATATTTTAAGGTGTTTTGTTCTTTTTGCCTGCTTTCTCTCTCTCTCTCTCTCTCTCTCTCTCTCTCTCTCTCTCTCTCTTTCTCTCTCTCTCGAGCCGCTTTGGATGTCAGTGTGGCGATTTCTCAGAAAATTAGAAAACAACCCCCTCAAGACCCAGTAATACCACTTTTGAGTATATATCCAAGGGATTCTCAATCGTACCACTAGGACATGTGATAACACTACTTTTTTGATATATATCTAAAGGATGCTCAATCGTGCCACAAGCACATGTGCTCAATTATGTTCATAGCAGCTTTGTTTGTCATAGTGAGAACATGGAAACAACCTAAATTCCCTTTGACCCAAGAATGGATAAGGAAAATGTGGTACATTTACACAATGGAGTACTACACAGCAGAAAAAAATATCGACATCTTGAATTTTGCAGGAAAATGGATGGAGCTCAAAAACATTATTTTGAGTGAGGTAACCCAGACCCAGAAAGACAATTATCTCATGTATTCACTCCTAAGTGATTTTTAAACATAAATCAAAGAAAACTAGCACACAAATCACAATCCCAGAGAGCCTAGACAACAATGAGGATCCTAAGAGAGACATACATAGATCTAATCTACATGGGTAGTAGAAAATCAGACAAGATGTCCTGAGTAAATTGGGGACCTTCAGGTATGGTTGAAGGGGAAGGGAGAGACACGGAGGGGGGGGGAGAAAAAATGTAGAGCTCAACAAAAATCAGTAAAAAAACTATAATGGCTGGGGTATATTTTAGGATATCTTTACTTAATTATTTCTTTCATTGTAGCTCAACTTAATTTTGCTACCTTTTTTTGGTCTCTTCATAGGGCAATCAATATACAATACCAATACTCCATCCTGTCAGTAGCTAATGATCACCTATACAGTTGTATGTTATTTGAAAGCATAGTTCACTATAGTGGAGCAAATGTAGATTGATTAAGATTAAATGATTTGACTATATCAAGTGACCATTCAAATACTGATTTCTTTCAATATTGTAAAACCAGATAATTCTGTGTCCGGTGTATATGTGTGCATGCATGGGTATATGTGGACTTGCATGTGTATGTTGCTGGATCTTAAACCCAAAGCCCTATGCATGCAAAGCCAGTAGATATACGCTTTCAGCCCTAAACACATTCAGCATTACTAGGATTTGTAGCATTCTCCATCCAATATTTAAATATAAGCTTATATATAAAAATAAGCTTCTAGGATCATAGGAAGGTAAAATTGGCTTGCTGGAAATTCTAACAATTTTTATATTCACAAACCTAGTAAAAATAATTGCATTTGCTAATTGAGTGACAACAAGAAAAATCTAGATTTAGAAACTACACATCCAAATTTTTCGATAACTCTTTGGTATAACCACCAAGTGCTTAAGAATTCAGTATCCTATCAAATCAGTCCTTATCATTTAGAATGGTATGTTAAACTTCACACTGCCTCAGTTTCCTATAAAACATGTTTGTAATACCTATCTAATTAGATTCATGCAGCACTTGGGAGGCATAGGCAGGAGGAGCTCTGTGAGTTGAAGGCTAACCTGGTCTACAGAGAGAGTTCCAGGACAAGCTCCAAAGTTACAGAAAAACCCTGTCTCAAAAACGAAGCAGAAGCAGAAGGAAGGAAGGAAGGAAGGAAGGAAAAAATGAAGGAAGGAAGGAAGGAAGGAAGGAAGGAAAGAAAGAAAGAAAGAAAGAAAGAAAGAAAGAAAGAAAGAAAGAAAGAGGAAGGAAAGAAAGAGCTTAGTGTCTACTTCTGTATTTTTAATGGCTGGAATAATGGTTCCCAGAATTTTTGACACTACAAAGCCTGGAGTGTCTCTCACATGGTAAGACAAAAAAAATTTCTTAAAGTTACTTTTGGGGTAATTTCAGGATCATAATTTTTGTTTTTAAGATTTTCTGTATTCTAAAGTGAAATTCCAGGTCAAGGAGTCCCTGAGTTAGAGAATCTTGTTATAAAGTGTGAGAGAATGAAAATGGCTTGCATTACCTTTGTATGTAGATACCACAAGGCTTACATTGCTGCCCTGAACACATGGTGTTAGTAACACATATTAAAAATGACCATTTACATATGTCAAAAACCAATCTTAAAAGTTGTGTCTAATTAAAGCAGATAAATTTCATAATAATGTCAAAGTTTAGTAAATAATTATGCTAGGATAACTGTGATATCCCATGGAAGGACTAGAGGATTGTTAGAAAACAGACTTGAGTAAAAGTTGGTCTTGGAGATTTTCCGTGACATTGTGAACTCTTTGATGATGGTATTTCCACATTTTTTTAAAATTGGTAAATATAATGCAAAAGTTAGAATTTATGATTAAATATCATGTTTGTAAAATTGTTCAGGTGTTACTCACTTGGAGCATTGTCTTCCCTTAGTGTGTGGAGGACATTCTGAAAACAATGTTTTGCAGGAAAATACCTCCCAGCATGGAAGTTCTTGTTCAGGAGTGCTGAACAATCTTTTGTAAAGTTAGGCAGATGTAGGGCATGATGTTCTGATCCTGAAAGTCTGTGCATGAGAGAGTTATGCTAATATTGTAGTTTAAAGACACTGTTTTCTAGCAGGTTCTAACACAAACCCGTGGCCGGATGACAAAATTGGACAGGGCAAAACATTTCTTTTCATCCAATTTTGTTATTGATAGAAAGAGACAGTATCCGCAGTCATTCCTATCTGGATCCTGGTAAGTCTGACTAAAGGGTATTTTTCCAATACAATTCCTATTACGCTTAATTGACTGACGTTCTTGGAAGGCACATGTCCTAGCAACTTAGATGTAGGTTTTGTTGTGAAGCAAAGGAGAGAAGCCCAATGTTCCCCCCTCCTAGTGGCAAGACTAAATTCTCAAGGAAGCAAACAGTCGTCATCTCTGAGGAATGCAATTTATTTGTCTGTGGTACTTGAATAATCTCTAGAGAGTTTCATGATGATGGAATTAAAATTCAGCAAATTTTTATTTTGGGCCAATGTTGTAACTTCTAGGAATTCATCCAAAGAATGAATTAGACATGTATGCACAGATTTAACCACAAACCCATTCATGGCATATTGCTTTTAAATAAAAAAATAAGAAAAATGTAATGCCTGTTTGTTCAATTCAGTTAGTCATTCAAAAACACCCACTTAATCAAAGCTCAAGTCCTACTGTTCTGTTTGGCAATCAGTGATAGACTAAATCAAATACTAATGACAATTCATGCAATGGACTACTACAGAGTCATTAAATAATGTAGAAGTAGGGAATACATAGGATGCACCGTTTGATGTTAAGCTCTATTTAGGCATATGCAATAAATTTATATATCTTTATGAAAAGCAATCTGGCAGCCTACGAGGTTATGAATATTGGCATCATCATGTGTTGGCAGTTATAAAGAAGCTAGCTTTGGAGAAATGAAAATCTAAAATAGCAAACCATAGCCTTTCAGGGGTTGGCAGTGAAAATTTAATCAAAGAATACTGGCTTATTCAGTGAATGACCAGAAAGGTAGGATAAGGTATAAAATTAGAGAAGGAATAATTTGGAAAAGGTTGGTCAGGATAAGATTTGGGACAAGTCTGAAAGAAATGATTGGTGATCTTCTATTAAGGGCTGAGGTGGAATGTAATGGTAGAACAATTGCCTACCCAGAAAAAAAAAATGGATTAAAGAACAGATCGATTTATGAATGGATATATGTATGGATGGATGATTGAATAAATAAATGTAAATACTATATAGAGCTTGGAAGTTCATCAAAGCTATTACTTCCAAGGGAACAGGCACATTGGAAGCAAAAATGTAGTCATGAAGAGATTATTTCTATATATCTTTTTTTTTTTTTGGTTTTTCGAGACAGGCTTTCTCTGTGGCTTTGGAGCCTGTCCTGGCCCTAGCTCTGTAGACCAAGCTGGTCTCAAACTCACAGAGATCCACCTGCCTCTGCCTCCCGAGTGCTGGGATTAAAAGGAGTGCCCCACCATCGCCCGGCTTATATCTTTAAAAGATATACGTGTATTCTAAATACAAAGAAGTATTAAATTTCACCAAGAAAATTCTATCTAAAAACTGAATCTGCTTCACCCAACTCCTTTATATCATCTGGTATAATTCCTACACAACCAATCCACCTATCAGAAAGTTAGGGACAAAACACATTCATTTACCATGAACTTCACTGGACAAAGGGGTTCTCTAAGTTTACATTGTGCACTGTAGAACATGGAATGTTGATTATCCTTGTCCTTTCCTGCATTTCCATACAAAAAGTGACTGACCACATGAATACATAGAAGATCCAAAAAATATCTTACAGAATGGAGGAACTGTCCCTGGTTCTGTTATTTCTATTTATATTACCAATATGAGGCCAGGTGGGCTTCTCCTGCAGATTCAGAGACCTGTGTGTCAAGATTCTAGAGTTGGATTTTGGAATGCATTGCTGGAAATTAGAGTAGCCATTACCAGGATTGTGTTTGTATATAGGCAAAATGAGGTATAGTATTGACCCATGATTGACGAATTTGACAAATGAAGAGTGTCAAGTAGATAAATGAAGATAGCTCAAAATACAGCTTTTATCATTAATTATCATTAATTAAAAAATTTAAAGTGTCCAAATATTCAATAGTTGCTTTAACTGGCTTCAGACTGTGCTTGAATAAGTACCATTTCAAGGAGTATAAAGTAGAAAATATTTATCTGAATATTTAAATCTATTTGACTTTTTAAAAATAATTTTTATTGATTATTTAGGAATTTTACATCATGTACCCTAAACCCTCTCATTTCCAAGCATACCCCCACTCATGTCTACCCTTCACCCTTGTAGTACCCCCACACAGGAAAACTTAAAAAATAATAAAAACAAAATAATAATAATGTTAATTCACAAAACAAGAAAAAACAAAAATAAATAATAGCAAAAAAAACCATACAAAAACCACTTTGCTCCTCAGTCTTTTCCACCTGTATATCGTCCAATCTTCAATCCTCTTAGTCTCATTGGGAGCTCCTGTGTATCATGCAGTATACCCTTTTGTCCAAACAGCTTTATTTGGTTGTGCTTGTAAGTGACTACGCATGTATGACTGTGGGCATATATGTGTATTTTTGTATGACTGTCTACACATGAAGGCTTTGAAGAAAGATCACTGTAACATAAAGGACAAATTAGAAAATACTACTGTCTTGCTGCAATGAAACACTGTAACCAAAAAGCAAGTAGTGAAAGAAAGAGTTTGTTGGGCTCACATTGCTGTGTTTTAGCTCAAAACTGAAGGAAGCCAGAACAGGAACTCAACAGAGCGGGAACCTGGGTAGAGGAGCTGATGTCAAGACCATGTAGGGTTGCTTCTTACAGGCTTGCTCCACATGCTTTCTTAAAGAATCCAGGACCATCAGCCCAGGGATGGTACCACCCACGATGGTCTGGGTCCTCCCCCATTAATCACTAATTAAAAAGAAATGCTTTATAGGATGTCCCTCAGCCCAATCTTATGGAGGCATTGTCTCAACTGAAGTTTCCTCCTCTCAAATGACTGTAGTTTGTGTTAAATTGACATAAATCTAGCCAACATATGTAAGAAAAGAACTCGAGTTTACAGTCGAAGACAATGATGTCTAGAGAATGAATGCTCATGCTTCTCTAATGAGCTCTTTCCACCGTTGAGTTGATGGAGAATAGGACGTTTACACAGAAATCATGACTTCACAAAATGTGTACCAAATTTCTGTAGAGCATGTTTTAAAATCTTCATTACTATTGAATCTAAATCTATTGTTATCAGAAACTTACATATCAGGACTCAGATTACACCTCTAATATCATATTTCACATTTATAAAAGGAACAAAGGTTCAGAATATACATATTTGTTCCAACAGTTTCTGACTTGAAATATTTTCATCATAATTATTGAATGTGCATGTTTCCAGGTAAATGAGAAAAATGACAAATATTTTTCTCCCTGAAGATGTCCTTACTCATTTCACAGAAACTTTAATCTTCTTTCCTTGGCTTCCTGTTCCCCTATCCTTTGTCATGTCTGCCTTGGTCACTGTCTTTGTTTTTCATTATAGGGACCTTGCTTTTCTCCACTTAATTATAGTCAGGTATCAGTGTGTTAGGATGAGAAATAAAGTCATCAGTTCTCAAGGATGAACTGAACCTACATAATTAATGAACATATGTGTAAGGTATTTAATTCATCCCACAAATTTGTCCTCATCCTTACTAGATAAAGAAACAAGTCCTAGCCTGAGTAACGGCATCCAAATTAACTCTAGAAGTTATTACCAGCCCTTCACATTTCTTTTGATAGAGATAATGTCTCACGTCACTGAGACTGGCTTTGAACGCAGTACATAACTAAGGTGGGCTTTGAACTCCTGATTTTCATTCTTTCTCTCTTTAATAATACAGGTGCATGTCACCATTCCCAGCAGTACTATACTTTAAATAAATAAAAAGAGAAAACAGAACATGAAAAAATTGATATCAAGAAGACAACTTACTTGGGGATAAACTCTCAGAATCGTATTCCTCCTGGAAGGTACATATTTAACTTTGTACATAACTTTGGTTCCTATGAATAGCCATTTATGGGTAAACAGTAGACTCTAGTAACTGTCAGGTGTGAGAAGAGCTATAGGATGAGTTGGAATCTAGCAGGCAGACTGTGACACTACATTGTTGGATTGCCTCTTTTATGCCATTTCCCATGAAAAGTGTTGTCCTTACAGACCCCTAGCAGCAGCTGGAGAGAAACATGCTGCAGCCAAGGCAGTGATTGTGGTGGCTTCTCAGAGATGAATGAGGCTGCTGCAAAGATCTATCCCTGCTGAACCGAGCACTTACTTCATTAGAGTTGAGCTACTCGCAGATGGTGCTCCTCCCTAGCATGACTTGGAGTCAGAACATAGGTTTTCTAAAGAGATTTGTAATCAAGGAGATTGTTTATCTTTCTTCCTCCTGGAGAAGCTCTGTGCCATTTAGTTACAGGTCTGGTAGTTTATCTTGGATGATTCTTCTCCACAGAACATCTTAATTCGGGATGGTTTCACAGCTTTCAAGCCAGGGCAGACTCTTGACACTGAACAACAAGCTTAATTTATATGTGAATACAAGTTCTGGGTTAATATTCTGTTAACAAGACTCAGCAGTATGGAGTTCTTCGGCCACAAAAACTATTTATCATATTTCTTGTTTCTACAAGATCAGCCAGTAGCTAGCTGGGATGAAGAAGACAAAGTAGATCATATATCTCTTCACATTGAAAACAATGTCAAGAGCAAGAGAGAAATGAATAGATACCAAGGGACTGAAGGCACCATTTCTGGCAACATTAACTGTTGGGAGGAGGATGTGCACTCTCCAATGTTACTATTATAGTCAGAAACATCTTACACCGAACAGCACAAGGTTATGAGTTATACTGAGGCCATTGTAAAAGGAATACTGACTATTGAGTTTGCATAAATCTATGAGCTTTCACATCATGGAGACAACAGGAGCAGAAGTTTTTTGTAAAGCTACCATGACAAGGCAAGCATTCATATAAAACCCAACATGTGTTCTAGCTTTGGCTTGCTAACTCTGTGTTGCAGAGGAATGATGTTGCCTTCAGTAGGTAAGTAGTCCCAGTTTTCATTCAGATATTTGCCCTCTGGCATTGTAACACTGGATAAGTTTTTGCTTTCTCAGTGCCTCCATTTTTTATTTGAAATATGAGAACAATTAAATGTGATGTGAGTACAAATATCACATATTTGTGCATAATTTTTTACTTACCATCTCTTTTTAAATACATAGCTTATAGACTTTTTTCAGGGACTGTGCGGACTGCTACATTTTAAATTGTTACACATCTGTAAGCTGTTAATATTGTTATCTGCTCTTTGAATTTGCATACTCATGTGCAGGTGTGTGAGCATACATATGTATGAGTGAGGGAGCCAGTATGGACAGCTATGTGGATTTGTCTACTAAAGTTTTAACTCTTTGAAGGAGATTGCTTAATGCAATGTGAAAAAGCAAGCCATGCCATATCTAATATTTTTAAATAATCAATTCTATTTAAACCACAAACTCACAGGAGAATTACATCAGCCTCCTGGAGGCTGCACCATGGCTCTGGATGAGATTGGATCTGCCACTCTCAACCTCCAAGCTGAGCAAATGTGCATGTGTGTTTTAATGGGTTTCTATGGTGGCTTGACCTTTGCAATGCATAGGTGAGCCGACTCTGATTCCTGGATCTGAAACCTTCTGAGGCATGTATGGCCCAGAGGGTAGAAGTATTTTCTAATCAATAACACTTCAACTCAGCAAAACCCTACATAAGCTCAATTTTACAAAATCTTATAACACTTTGTGACAGTCATTTATGAATGTTCTTTAACATTTAAAAGGCTCTTTGTATACTCTGTCAGAATTCCAAGCAATGAATTTTACTTGATTTTTAGGGGTGGAGAAGAAAAGTCTTCCATTTAATTTTTAAAGGAGTATATAAATAAATTTCATTTGGCTTTAGTTGGTGACATCTGTTGTTTATTTCAGAGCAGGAATCATGAAATGTTAGATCTACCAGGGGCCTTAGAGACTACTGAGTCCAGTGGTTTTTGAACTGGGCTTTGCAGAGAGTAGGAAGTTGTTGAAGGTGCCTCTGGGGTTCCCACAGACAGGCACAGATAGGGTTGCTAGTTGGCAGAGTTCCAAGAAATTCAGCACATTTAACCAGGGCAGCATTGTTTTTTAAACGATTCACATATTAAAGTTCATTATATCATTGTAGTTAAAAATATTTTTTCATTTAGACTGTTGGCATACCACCAATGAACTTCAAATCATTGAGTTTACAAGTATAGATTCTAGGCTCCCTTCTTCCCCAAAACAGAGTTTCTCTGTGTAGCCCTGGCTGTCCTGAAACTCGCTCTGTAGACCAATCTGGCCTCGAACTCACAGAGATCTGTCTGCTTCCCAAGTGCTGGGACTAAAGGTATGTGCCACCACTGATGGGCTCGATTTTAGACCTTAACGGAAGCAGTTGTTGAGACTGCAGAAAGAGTAGGTGTGTGGCATGTGGGCTAATGATTCTTCATTCTAACTTCAGACAAGTAGGAAGGAGGGGAAGAAAAAGTGGTTATCTTTCCTTAGAGGTAGGAAAGTCTGGTTGGATTGTAAGGCATTCTATATGGTTGATGAGCTCATTTCTTCCTTTACATAGTGATATACAAGTTGGAAAAATGACCCAAATGATCAAATATTGCAGTAATAATGCATTATATTTCTATCAGTTCTTCTGTTAGGTAAGCTGAGGCCAAGAATAACTGTCAGGTATGTAACATATATGATTTTACTTGTACTTATACAAGGTACAGAGATGAAATGGATAAGGAAATAGAAGTTCAAAACTAAATTGATATGTTTTAATTTTTGAAACATTTGCTATCATAAACCAAAATTTCCCCCATGCCAACCCCAAGTAATAGATTATATCATATCAAAAAACTGAAACAAGTCTTGGTTGAACCACAGTAAAGATAGGAGACAGTGACAGCAGGCAAGAAGAGGAATGAACAATGTGATTAAATATTATATAAAAAGCAATGTATAACAACTGAAAAGACACAAGTCAAGGAATGGCATGGCTTCTCTTTTAAAATAAGGTCTGTATAACAATGTACATAGAGGTTCATGGTAGAGAAAGGAGCCTAGTTAAGTGGGCCTTAAAATCTTACTGGTGAGGTAGTGTCATAGTTGAGTGTGATGTAAAGATGTAAGGTAGAGAGGGTGCATATTTTCAACAAGGAATTTCTCAAAATGCAAAAAAGTGATAATTCAATGGTAAATGGGAGAGTTTGAGTTTGAGCAAATGGGTGGTTATGGGGTCTTTGATAAAAATATAAAATGCTAAATACTAGAGGAAGACTAGTTTGGTTATGATAACTTTGAGATAACTTAAATATCTAGCTTAAGGAACATTCTAGTCAGATAATAGAACTAGGATTTAAGGGATAAAAATCGACATTTTATAGCTTTTTTGTATTTATTTTTTCCTTTCCTGTTTTTTAAAAAGCATTTTTAATTGATGTTATTGAGCTATACATCTTTCTCTCCTCTCCCCTTTTATCCTCTCCCATGGTCCCCATGCTCCCAGTTTACTCAGGAGGTCTTGTCTTTTTCTATTAGATCCATGTATGTCTCTCTTAGTGTCTTTATTGTTGTCTAGATTCTCTGGGATTAAAATTGTAAGCTGGTTTTCTTTGTTTTATGTCTAAAAGCCACTTATGAGTGAGTACATATGATATTTGTATTCCTGGATCTGGGTTACCTCACTCAATATGATGTTTTCTAGATCCATCCATTTGCCTGCCAAATTCAAGATGTTATTTTTTTCTGCTGTGTAGTACTTCATTGTGCAAATGTACCACATTTTCCTTATCCATTCTTCAGTCGAGGGGCATTTAGATTGTTTCCAGGTTCTGGCTGTGACAAACAATGCTGCTATGAACATAGTTAATCGTATGTCCTTGTGGTACAATTGAGCATTATTTGGGTATAAACCCAAAAGTGCTATTGCTGGGTCTTGAGGAAGGTTTTTCCTAATTTTCTGAAAAATTGCCATTCTGATCCAATGATGTTGCACTCCCACCAGCAACAGAAGAGTGTTCCCTTTACCCCACATCCTCTCTAGCATAAGTTATCTGTGTTTTTGATCTTTGAAGGCAATAGTACAGGAGACCACTACCTAAATATAACCCCAGTAGCACAGACACTGAGAAAAGCAATTAATCAATATGACCATCTGGAACTCAGAAACTTCTGTAACTCAAAGGATATGGTCAACAAGACAAAAGAACAGCCTTCAGAATGGGAAAATATCTTTACCAAGTCCACATGAGATAGAGGGCTGATCCCCAAAATATACAAAGAACTCAAGAAATTGGTCATCAAAAGAGCAAATTATCCATTTAAAAATGGGATACAGACCTAAATAGAGAAATTTCAACAGAGTAATCTAAAATGGCTGGAAGACACTTAAGGAAATGCTCCAGAATGTCCCCTGACTTCTCTAGGCTTTATCCTTGTAGACAGAGGCCACTCATTCATTTCCCAGCCACCTTGACTCAAAATCACCCCACAGAAACTGTATTATTTAAATCACCACTTAGCCTATTAGCTCTAGCTTCTTATTGGCTAGTTCTTACATCTTAATTTAACCCATTTCTACTAATTTGTGTATCGCTACATGGCTGTAGCTTATTGGCAATTTTCCAGCTCCCTGACTCTGCCTTTTTTTCCCCAATAGCCAGTTGCATTTTCCCCACCTAGCTCTGTTGGCCCAAAAGCAGTTTCTTTATTCATTAACCAATGAAAGCAACACATAGACAGATGGACTTCCCACATCATTACCTGACTTTCCTTCATAATGTACTGTAAGGTAGAAGATAAAAAAAAAAGCAACCCTTTTCTCCCAACTTGCTGTTGATCATGACACTTTGTCATAAGAAAAAGCAAACAAAGACAGATAACATGTGACACGAAAGTCTCTTGTATAGTTAGAAGATCCAGTTTCTTAATTAATTCAAATATACAGAGATCTGGTCTTGTATAGCTTTTTCAGACATGACAAGTTCAATATACATGAGTTTTGGGATGATAATTACTAATAGAGTGTGGAAAGTGATAGCATTATTTTATTTGTTGAAAGAAGGTTGGGTAACAGGTGAATCAGAGCAGAATGTATCACAATGCAACTTGAAGGTAGTCTGGTCCTTGAAGTTGTTGGGTGGATATTGAAATTATAAGAAGCTCAAATGATTTGAGCCAATCCTTCTGGACTTGGTGTTTAGTAGGGGAGGCATTGTATGTATCAGTTCTGTGTGGCTTACACAGATGTACACCTAGCCCATATTTTACTAATTCAGGCACTTGAGATGATTTTTTATCAAGGAAAAATTCTATTATTATAGGATCCCAGAAGAAAATGAAACCACTTTAGATATACAAATTCAGAAAGGACTGGGGAATTTGGATGTAGCACTGGAAAAAAAATCATCCTATGAAAATGCAAATGACCTTAAGCAAATGCCAAATGGTTGGAAATATTGCCAGAATACTGTTTTCTAGGATGTAAGCAGATGCCTAAGCAGGAACTGTTAAATTAGTTATTAGTAATTTTTGTAACATTGTATGCAATTTACATGTTTTATAGAACAAAGGTAACGGAGTAAGGATACAGTGCACAGAATTGGGGAAATATTTTCTAACTTTATATTTGATGGAAGAATGTCTTGTATGTATAAGTACACCAAAATTAAGCAGCAAAACCAATTGTTAAGCAGGCTAATGAATTGCTAGATAGTTCTCAAAGGCTAGTATACATTTGAAAACTTTTTCTACATTATTAGTCATGAAGGCATTACAAATTAAAGCTACTTTTGATGTACTCAAAATAGCCATCATTAAAAAAACAAATGGTTACAAGTGCTTTGTGGGGCTGTGGGAAGAGAGGAGACTTTATATATACTGCTGGCAGAACATAAACTGGTCTAGCAAGTGTGGCATTTTGTATGGAGAAACCACCAAAAAAAGAAAGAGAAGAAAAGAAGAAAAGAAAAAAGCCAACACAACATACAACTTAAAGTTAGAACTGCCATGTAATATATATTACACATATCCATCTATATCACACATAGGTATTTGTTTGAAGGATTCTATGTCAGAATATATCTGATATTCTTATACATTCATGATTTTTCCTTCAATATTCAAGATAACAATATCAAAAGAAAAAAAAGAAAACATGGTACCTATATACCATGAAATTTTGTTCAGCTGTAAAAAATGACATTTTGAAGTTCTTAGGAAAATGGAAAAAATGGAGACCATTATTTTATTATGCTGTTTTTTGTTATTATTTTGGGTGTTGGTTCAGTCTCTGTGAGGTCAGGTTAGTTGGTTCTGTGGATGTTCTTGTGATGTCCTTGTCCTATGACTTCTACAATCATCTTCTGCAGGATTTCCCTAACTCTGTCAAATGTTTCACTGTGGATTTCTGAACGTTACTATCAGTTTCTTGATGATGCCTTGCTGATGACAATTGTGGTAGGCACCAATATATGAGCATAGTAGAATAACAATAGACATCATTACATTGACTTTTTTTTGGAACAGTCTTGTTTGTTTCTCTCCTAGCTCTCTGGTCTATCTAACCTCTGGGTCCTAGCACTCCAGGCAGTTCCAAGGGTGGGTTCTCTTTTATGGCATGGGTCTCAGGGTAGACTAATCATTGATTGGCCACTCCCACAATTTCTGAGGCACCTTTACCCTAGCAATTTATTATTATTATTATTATTATTATTTTAGTTTCTGTATATTGCGTTTGTTAGGCCAGCAGTTAATTCTATCAATCCATGGGAGATCTTTTCATTCTCTGACATCTCCTTCAATTACTTTCTTCAAAAATTTGAAGACTCTTGTCATACAGATCTTTCCACTAGTTTGGTTATAGTTACACCAAGATATTTTATACCATTTGTGACTAAAAGAAGGTATATTCTTTTATGTCTGGATGAAATAGTCTGTAGATGTGTTTGGTCTATTTGGTTCAGAACATCTGTTAACTCCATTATTTCTTTTTTTAGTGCATCTCTTGGTGATCTGTGCATTGATGAGTGGAGTATTGAAGTCTCCATCTATCAATGTGTGAAGGTAGATGTATGATTTAAACTTTAGAAATAATTTAGATTTTAGGGTTCTGGGAGAATTAATATTTTGAACAGGACTAGATAAAAATTGGGCTGGTGCATACATTTGTTGTACGAGCTGCAGGCCTCCTCCCACAGCCCAGCTCCTGGCCAGTTGGCTAGCTTATGCCCTGAAATAACAACACACAAATTGTATTCATTTAAACACTGCTTGGCCCATTATATCTAGCCTCTTCTCGGCTAACTCTCGTGCCTGGACTAGCCCATTTCTAATAATGTGTGTAGCACCCCAAGGTGTGCTTACCGGGAAAGATTCAGCATGTTTAACCTGGCGGCTTGCTTCATTGTGTCTGCCCGGGAGAGGGGAGCATGGCCTCTGAGCTCACTTCCTCTTCCTCCCAGCGTTCTGTTCTGTTTACTCCTCCCACCTATGTTTTAACCTATGAGGGCCAAGCAGTTTCTTAATTATAATTAACCAATGACCTTCCTCCATCATACATTGTATTCTTTCATCCCTGGGTATACTTACATTAAATGTTTTAAGAAAATCAATTTGGCTAGAATATTGTCTTGCCTAGTCTATAAGGGAAATACATGCCATCCTACATAGCCCATTGTTATCAAGTGGAAATCCAGAACTGGAGGTAACCCAGTTCCTACAAGGTAGCAGTGTCTACAGTATGGGGGTCCACAGACAGTGGGCAAATAAAGGAAAAGTTAGTCTTCAAAAAACCACTCCTAGGACACTCTCTGCTGCAGGGAGGTAGAGGGGATGATTTTTGCTTGCTTGGGACCTCTTTGAGCACTTATTATTTCCTAATGATTAATCATCAACATGTCTCTTCCTAATTTATCATATGGTCTAATTTTCACATGTAGAAAGTAGAGAAGAGAGAGCTTTGGAACTTTCTTTCAGGTCATCATAAACAACCTATAGTTACTAGATCCATAAAGGAAGCAGCAGCAACCAGTTGGCTAGCATCTGCTATACAGTTACCTGTATGATTTTAAAATTCCTTCATGTTTTATGTTTTGCTCACATTATAAGGTTGATATTATTGTTTTTATAAATAACAATGGAAGAAAGAAGAATAGATTTGGATTAATGGGGAAAATATGATTCTCTTATTCAACACACTAGTTCCTGTGTCTAAATACAGGAGATTTTTCAGTGAAATCATATTTTTCTAATATATTTGTTAAATCAGGTTGAGGGAAGTATTCCTATGAGGTATTCAACATCTATATTTTCATACGCTTAAGAACTTTCTGGCCTCCTATACTTTCATAGAAGGAATTACTTTCCTTTGGGTTTATTAGCCATGGCTAAAAACATTTTATTTACTGTCTTATAATGACTTCAGTGAGTGAGTCATACATTAGACTTAATCATCAAGCCTCAGAAAATGAACAAGAACTAAAAAATGCATATGAAGGGAATGGTTTGACCTCACTAATTATGAAAAGGAATCACAGTGCAGGTGTCTTCCTGTAGTTAATAACAATACTCCTGAGAATGTGAGTGCCTTTGTGAGTTACAATGTGTACCTACTGAAAAGAGAGTTCATGTAAAGTGAAAATGCCCCATGTTCAGAGATGCAGTTATTCTAAAATATAGTCGTATGTTGAAAATCACCTCCCTGTTGAGATGGTATACGCTGCATTAGGCGCTGTTACAAAAAGTTTTATTGAACTCTGTCGAATTTTGAGCTAGCAGGGTAGGAAAGAGGTGAATAGAGAGCTTAGTGGAAAGTGTTCGCTCTGAAAGGAATGCTTAGTGTTCTGTTTTCTGAAATCATAGCCGCATTGGTTTGGAGATTAAACACCCTCACCCCCAATGCAAGCATAAATACACATACACATACACGTTCACACAATTCACATCTGAATGCCAACACAGACATCTAAAAATGGCATGGTAATTAAAACTAGAAGCACATCTTTTAAATGAACCAAAAATCTGCAATTAGGAAGACTAATCTTTCTTTCCAGTGGGTTATTTTTTGTGGGACTAATAATTGGGAGGGAAAAACCCAAAAGACTAAGGTCTGTAACAAATTGTGAGTGCTATGTGAATAGCTATTAAGTATACACTGTCCTTATGACTCCACTGGGCTGAATTTCTTGGACTGTGGCAGCAGCACTTAGGCTCAACTCAGGGAACTAGCCCTCAAGATGTCTTGCTGTCCTAATGGCATCCACACCACCTGTTTCCTCTCTGTGTCTTGGATTCTTGAATGTTCTCTTCCTTGGTTTGCTCTTCCACCACCAGCCTCTTGTCTCCATTTTATTTTTTATCTTCTTATCTCTGCATTGGGAAGTGCCTCTGAGCAAGTCTTTGCTTTCACTGTTCATGTTCATTGCAACTGGAGTCATTGCCTCATAGATGTAAATACCCTTATGGGGAGAGGCTCTTGTTTTCACCCTCCATTTATGCTGTGTCCCCAGAATTCTTGGCTTTTTAAATTGGCCTTCCAGCATCTCTACTTACTGAATTAGGGTGTCAGACATAGATCAAATGTAAAACAGTAAGCTTTTCACCTGCCTTCAGGCTTTATTTCAGTTAATACATACTCTCATATTCCATGTGTTCAGAACAAAATGTTTTCCCTCTCTCCTTTTTATATTCTTCATGTCTTGCATATTGCCATGAACCAGATAGCTTAAAAGCAACATGGATTAATTTTTATAATTCTGGACATAAGATGTGGACACTTGCATGGTGAGGTTTTGGTGTCTCCTGTAGATTTCAGAAATGTCTTTCTCCTTATGTAGCACAAGACCAGAAGGAAAAATGTTAAAGGTAAATCTGTGGTCCCTCATAAAATAAATTGCCTCCTTAATACTCTTCCTCCTAACACCACCACATTGAAGGTTATCAGGTCAACATATGGATTCTGAGAGGTCATAGACATTCTTTCTTTAAGAGCTCACATTTTATTTGTCAACATGTTCTATGAATACTACTTGATAAATATTAACAAACTCACTTAATAAAAAGTTATTCCTAGTACCTTGTCACCTTCTCTAAACTTCTGATAATCTATTTGGAATACACTTTCAGAATTTTCTTTTTTAAAATTATTTATTTATTTTACATTCTAGTTGTAGTTTCCCCTTTCTATTCTCCTTCTAGGCCTCCCCCCCAGCCCCCTCTGTCCCCATCACCCAATCTACCTCTTTTCTGTTTCTGTTCAGGAAAAGCCAGGTCTCCCATGATTTTCAACAAAAACATGCTATATCACGTTGCAGTAAGACTAATTACATATCCATATATTAAGGCTGGGCAAGAAGACCCAGTATGAGGAGTCAGAGACAGCCCCTGTTCCTACTGTTGGAGTCCCCCGAGAGGACCAAGCTGACAACTGTAACATAAATGCTGAGTGCCTAGGTCAGTCCCATGCAGACTCCAGAGTTGTTGGTTCAGTCTCTGTGAGCCCCAGTGAGCCCAAGTAAGTAGATTCTGTGAGTTTTCTTTTGGTTTCCTTGACCCTTCTCCTCAATCATGTCTGTAGCAGCTTTATTTGTAATAGCTAGGGCCTGGAAAGAACTTATATGCCCCTAAGCCAAAAAATGGATAAAAAAATGTTGTACATTTACACAATGGAGTATCACTCAGCTGTTAAAAACAAGGACAGCAGGAAATTTGAAAGCAAATGGATGCAACTAAAAAAAAAATCATCCTGTGTCAAGTAACACAGACTCAGAAAGACATACATGGTATGAACTCACTTATAAGTGGAAAATAATGCTATAATCCAGAGCCCCAAGAGGCTAGGTAACAAGGAGGGTTCATGAGGGGACACCCATATCTCCCTGGTAAGGGGAAATAGAAGAGATTTCATGAATGGACTGAGGGCAAGTGGGAATGGGAACATGAGTGAGCTGGTCGGGGAGGGGCAGAAAGGGAGAGTACTAAAAGAGATTACTGGAAAGGTGGGGAGCGTTTCAGGGTTAAGTAAAAAACAGGTGCAAGGGAATCACCCAGGAATCTACAAGGGGGACCCCAGCTTAGACTCCTGGCAATAGCAAATTCTTAGGCTGAACTGGCCATCTTCTGTGACCAGATTGCTGCCTAGCCAAATTATCATCAGAGAGATGGAATTATTTTTTAAAAAACACAAAACCAATTGTGATAATCCTCTGCCAAAAATTCTTCACTGACTCCCATATTTCTCTTAGTCAAAGTCCAAGTCATTATAAAACTCTCTGTGAAGACGCATAAAAACATAGAACCCTTGCTTATCTCTAATCCCATGGATTACAGTTTTTCTCCCTGCTGTGAGTAAGCTTTGGTACCTCTTGCTCTCCTTTAACAAACACCTGCCTTATAGCATGAGTAATGGTCCTCATGTTTGTACAGCAATTCTTGTACTGTTTAGCCATCTCTCTAGCCTGATATATATATTTCATAAATGGAATTATATACTAGAATAAAATAAAAATAAGGTCATATTTGTTACTTATAAAGTCTTTGCCTATTAATGTTGTCTAGATACTCAGAGAATACTAAAAGGCGAAAACTTTGAAAAATTATTGGGATTGGATAAGTTTGAATAAGGGAAATAATTGAGATCCCCAATCCTCTATAAATCTGTCACTCTTCCCAAAGATGCAGAAACAATTAAAACCCATGTATCCTTAGCAGAGAGCATGCCCATCTCTGCCCAAACATCACAGATAAGGTTATATGGATCTTTTCTAGCTGAATCTTATCAGGCTTAATGAAGCAAATCAGTAACAGTAAGAAATATAACACATGAGATTATAAATAACCTCAGGAAGAACTTGAAGCAGTGAAATATAAAGAGGTAAAGAATAGAATAGTGGCTATCAGAGTTCAAGAGAAGGAGAAAAGAGGATTTGACAAAGGGTGTCCAGTATAATAGATGATTATATCCTATAAGTCCAATTTTGATAGTGGTATTTATGGTCAATGATACTATATTGCACTCAGAATTTGTAGATGAAAGTAGCCCTTACATGGTGTTATCTTGCCAAAATTTTGAAGAGTCTAGTTGGGTTTGGTCTCAACTTCTGACCAAGATTTATTCATAGTGGGTCATGTGTCGTATATGTGTAGGTATAGGTGAGCACCTCTATAAATAACAAGCCTCTTTAGTATTTCCAAATTATAACTACTCCTAGTCATCTTTAATGCATCATCCTGCTGCTTGTCACCAAAGCTTGAGGTTTTGAATACTTGCCACCCAGTTCTGTGTCTCTGGCACCTCAGCAAAGTTGAGGCTTGTGATAGCAAGAGAGCTGTTTGTCCTGCTGTCAGCATCAAACAGGATTTCTGACATGTAACAGGGGCTTAATAATATTTGTTTAGCACCTATCTCGAAGTTGGTCACATTTAGATTTATTTGAAAGCCTGGAAGCCTATAAATACCATAAAGCCTATAAATATAAATATAGCACTGAGTAGCTTATGCCTTTGGGCCAACACTTTGATTGACATCTCAAAAAGTGAATGTTTTAGAGATTATTTGTATAAGGTTTGTGTGAACTCTGAGAAGCTATCAGATCAAGTCCCATCATTGGCTAGGGTCAGAAGTCTAGAATGATGTCTAGGAATGTGGCAGGGTCCAGGCAAGGTAAACCTGTCTGTTTCCTGCCTAAGTGAGGGTAAGAGGATGATGGATTGACAATTTGTTGAAGTTCTGTGAACTTTTTGTGTTGATGATATTTGATTTACATCTCACTAAAGTTGGTGACTACAAAAACATTGTGCATTGCTCATTCTTAACCACCCAAATATCACCCTGACTTATTCAAGTGTAATTTGCCTTTGGTTCATTAAAAACATTTCATGAATTTCCCATTGGTAACATAGACAGATCCTACTGAAAGGAAGTAGGAACATTAGTGGGTGATTTCCTCTTGATAAAGAAGATAGAGGTTGGGTGATGGTGGCGCACGCCTTTAATCCCAGCACTAGGGAGGCAGAGGCAGGAGAATCTCTGTGAGTTCGAGACCAGCCTGGTCTACAGAGCTAGTTCCAGGACAGGCTCCAAAGCCACAGAGAAACCCTGTCTCGAAA
>NW_004949105.1:11654432-11660248 GCF_000317375.1 Microtus ochrogaster | reverse complement strand
GAGACAACACTTCAAACAGATTTACACTGGGATCACAGAAGGGATAGAAGATTGTGGAATAACTGTGGTGGTTGGGCCTGTATGTATGAGAATTCCAGGCTTTGTGTATGCAGCAATCTTCTGCTAAATATGGAGTTAGGGGCCTCTGCCTATCTTACTTGCTTGAGAGCCTTGGAACTTGTTAATTACCAGCTTCATTATACCCATAGTCATAGGTCTGGCTCATTTGTTTTCTCTGACTTGTGCACCTGTGTTCTCATTCAGATTGGAAAATAGAGTGAACAGAAGTGATAGATCAAAGGCTTCTACCTAAGGCCATCCATATTTTCTCTACTGAGCCCTTTGTCCCGTCTGCTATTATAAATGGCTTCTCCATGCTATCTTCATCTTTATGATGTACCCATGGGATGGATTTCTGATGTTTCACCTTGATGTTGTTTTTTACTCTCAATACTCTTTCTGCTTCTTTGGTCTTGAGAAACCCACTTCCCAGCTCCCAAATAAATCACACACAGAGTCTTATTCTTTCTTATAGATGCCTGACCTTAGCTTGGTTTGTTTCTAGCCAGCTGTTCTTAACTTAAATTATCTGTTTACCTTTTGCCTCTGGGCTTTTAACTTTCTCTTCTGTAAATCTTACTTCCACTCTTACTCTGGCTGTCTGTATGGTTAGGTGGCTGGCTCCTAGTGTCCTCCCCCCCTTGTTTTCTTTTTCCTTTTTTTTCCCCAGATTTCTCCTTATACTTATACTCTTTGCTTAACAGCTCCTCCTCTCCTTTGACTTCTGCCTTGTTATTGGATGTTCAGCCCTTTATTAGATCATCAGGTATTTTAGCAGGCCAAGAATCATGGCTTCACAGAGTTAAACAAATGCAATGTAAATAAAAGCAACACATTTTTACATCATTAAACAAATGCTTCACAGCATAAACAAACATAGCATTCCTTAAAATAATTCCACAACACCCTTACTGGGATTTCATGGGCCCAATGTCATCGATGTTTCCCTTTATGAAATTCTCTAGCTGGTGTAGGACAGGGAAATCTTGTAGACATGATAGACTAGCAGGGAAGTTTACGTCAGAGTTGTAGGGTGGAGAGAAGTGGCATTTCATAACACACATAGTCTCTTAGCTTTTCAAGGAAGACAAATCTAAGAGAGGCTGCTACAAAGGCATTTGAAGAGATTTACATCCCCAATAAATCAACTAATCAAAAGACAGACTCTGCCCCTGTAATGAAGAAAGATTGTGTTCAAAGGTTCCCAATAGCTACTAGGCCTACAGTTCTGCTTCCTTCCCCCTGTTTCTTCCATCTTCACTCAACAGTCTATACAAAGCCAGCTTCAGTACATGCCATGGTGTCCTACTTACTGGTTTCCTGAATCCTGCACAATGGTCTCAGGACTTGCTTAACTGGTCCTCCTGCAGTATGGGTCACCACATATCTTATATCCTTTGTTGTTGAGCCTCAATTACCGTACTTCATCAGGTTGATATTATTTCACACATGTTTATGAATATAATGGAGACTGAAGAGATAAACAGCATTACTTTGTTTTGCCATTAATGAAATTCGGGAGTTGAAATATTAGGCTTTACTGCTGGAGGATCACAGATCCTGCCCTGAAAAGATAATAGAGATCAAATAATAGCACCAGACCAGTATTCTGAAGGCAGGCATCAAACACATCTAGTTATTCCTGTAGTTCCATTTATAGGTATTATGACAAAGAGACAATATGATTTCTTCAAAAATCGATGTCACATTTAGTTACAATACTTTTTATATATACAGGAGAAAATGTATTCTTATTTCTTCTGTTTCTGTTTTTGGTTTGCTCAGCAGTAGAATGCAAAAGCCAAGATTCATGGTCTTGTTTCAGCATGGCCCCTTGCTTAGATTTCTTGGCCAGTGTATTTAAGAACAGTGACTCAAGTTGCAAGTGTATATATCAAGTCAGTCAGCTGTGCTCTTGCTGCATGACAGCAGAATGTATCTTAGGATGATTAGGTACTACCTGGCTTACTGGGCTGCTTAAATTGGGCTTAAGCCGATATAGTGGACAGGACTTTGTATTTGACAAAGTGAGGTCAAAAGGGACTGAGGTCCCTCAACTGGGGCAATTTATACACTTAGGTCAGGTAAATAAGGCTTTTCTATGTGGGTAGAGAAGTCAGCCCTCATGAAAGTGAGGGATCCTTTATGTAGACATGGGTATGTATTTTGTGAACCTTTAATGCAGTGATGAGACTTTGAGAGATCCAAACAGCAAAAAGAGGAATTTTGGTTTTTGTAGCTGACTCTGTGTTTCTGGCAGCAGGAAAAATGTCTGGTAAGAAAGTGCTCAATGACCATTGATTAAAACCACCAAGGTTAGAGTCGTTTGCATATCCAGAAACAGCAAACCAGCAAGCAACTTTGTCAGAGAACAATGGGTAGAAACATACCAACTCCTAAGTCATCCTTGAACTCAGGTAATAGGACTTTACTGTAGGAAAGTATTAGGTTTACTAGGCTGTGTTCACAGCAACACTCTGACTCTGAAATCTATCAACCACTAAAGAAAGAGAAATCTAGCCTGGTCTGTGGCATTTTAATTTTTTTTTCTCAAAGAGGTTTCCATAAGGTGTAACAGAAATTTCTTCCATAACTCTAAAGAACAGCTACCATGGCCAGGCTTAACTTCGGGGATTCATTTAGCAATAACTTTTCAGTTTGATTGTTTTTCACAAGGCCATAATTACCTGGGATGCTTTCAAGTCTTTCCAAGTGATTTTAAGGTCATTGGGGATTTGCAAACAGTTATAATGGCAGAGATAGTATTGAGGTACTGGGGTGCTCTGGGCAGAGAATCTCTGAGGAAAGTCATTCCACTGTTTCTTCTGTGATCTCCAGGTCTGGGTTCAGCCCCTCTTTCTGTTTGAACATCTATATCTATCTATATCTATATCTATATCTATATCTATATCTATATCTATATCTATATCTATATCATCTATATCTATATCTATCTATCAGGTCAAGGTGTTTTTGTTGTTGTTGGGGCAGAACACTTCAGGGTTCTTATTTCATTTTGTTTGGACAGCCAGATCTGTCTTACAACCTCCCCATTTTTTGCTTTCATCCCAATGTTAAAGAATTAATTAAAGACTCCCTCTCAACTCATTTGGGCAGGTTTTGTCTGAAAGTTTAAGGCTGTCTGCAGAAATGTGTCATCTTGCAATTCCAGTAGGATCCCAGGAAAATACCAATAAGCACACTAAACAAAAGAGCAGTTAAGAGGCAATAAGACACATTTTCTAGATATGGGCCATTTACCTCCAAATCCACTTTAATATCCTTCAGGTTACACTTGACTTGAGCATATAAAGTGTGTGCAAACAAGAGCTGAAATATAACAATTCAGAATAAGAATGTAATGTGGCAAGGTTCTCATGCCTGAAAAGGAAAAGAAATCAATTGTTTGTTATGCTGAGCTAAGAGAATAAATTGGATCTCTACAACTTTAATTTAGGCAGGAAGACATGTCTTTTGTAAATAAAATAAATGCCATTGCTTATCAATTATCTGTGAAAGATCAAAGAATGAGATGTGGGAAGGATGACTATATGCAGAATCCTGGCCTATAGGTGCAAAGGTAGCTGAAGATTTTTTAAACAACCTACTTAAACTTTTAGTGACTCAAACTACCTATACTTGAAATGGCAAACCTATAATCATCAAAAGCATTTTCTAAGTACCCAACTGTGCCTGGTGCTGGGGAGCTGAAAATGAAAAAAGGAGAACCATAGTATTCTAAAAGATATAAAATCTTGATTGACATTAGTATATTTGAAAAGTTGTACATTAATAAAAATATTTTATCTCTATTACATCATTAGTCAGTAATTTTAAATTCTGAAATAGACTAATATTTAAATTAAAGTGATATATGTATACATACTGTATATCCTTAGATTAGATCTCTGTGAAAATTTTGATAGGCAGCCATTTGGCAAGACTATCAGTGGTGTAGAAGAAAAATAAAAACTGACAGTACAGAGGTTCTTCATTCTAAGAGCTATGGGCAGTTCATGTTTTCTGCTCTATTTAATTCTCAAAATGAAGGTGAAGCATTTTTGTGGCTATTTAGAGTCAAGGAAGCAAACTGTGGAGTGAGTACTTAACACAATGAGATCCAGGTGGTAGAAGTCAGCCTCACAGCAGGTGCTGATTCCACCATAGTCATAGCTCTAGCTAAGACCAGTCCTCTTTCCTCCAGAAAAGCAGATGCGTGGAGACCAGTGCTGTGACATGTGTGGTGCTAATTCCTAAGCAGCCTGAGCAGGCTACGCTGAAGAAGGTACCAAATCAATGTTGATTTACTCAGTGTTTAGTCACCATGTCATTTGTGTGTGTGTGTGTGTGTGTGTGTGTGTGTGTGTGTGTTGGCTTTTTTGAGACAGGTTTCTCTGTGTAGCCTTGGTTGTCCTGAAACTCACTCTGTAAACTAGGCTGGCCCAGGCTGGCCTCAAACTCACAGAGATCTGCCTGCGTCTGTCTCCTGAGTGCTGGTATTATAGGCATATGCAACCATTGCCTGGCATACCACTATGTCATTTGTGTCAAAATAAGAAAAATGGCTTATGTGTTTTGACTCACACCAAACTGAGGGGGGGTATCCAGTCATGATCTGGCATAAAACTCCTTTAATAAAGTGATCGGTGTGGATGAGGGCTACTGTTTCAACCTTGTCTATCTGCACTGACAAAATTTTATATTTTTTTTCCTGAGTGAGGGTGTAACTGTGATAGAGCATTTACCTAGCATTTGTGAGTCACAGTTTTAATCTTTAGGACTACAAACTAAACCAAAGCATATGAAAACAAATCTTCACACTGTTAAATTTTTCACAGTCCCTGCAATTGAACTTGTTTGGACTGATCTGTCCCCAGGAAAGGGAAAAAAAAAGAAAACTCTTTTGAAAGAAGGAAGTCAGGACCGCAAGGGTTGCATCCACCCACGGAGACGGTGGGACTGATCTAATGGGAGCTCACCAAGGCCAGCTGGACTGGGACTGAACGAGCATGTGATCAAACCAGACTCTCTGAATGTGGCTGACAATGAGGGTGACCGAAAAGCCAATGAATGGCACGGGTTTTTGATTCTACTGCATGGACTGGCTTTTGGGAGCCTAGTCTGTTTGGATGCAAACCTTCCTAGACCTGGATGGAGGTGGGGGGGGGCTTGGATTTCCCACAGGGCAGGGAACTCTGACTTCTCTTAGGACTGGAGAGGGAATGGGTGGGGGAGGGGAAAGTAGGAGGGAAATGGGAGGAGGTGGGAATTTTTAAGAAATAAGTAAATTTTAAAAAAGAAACAACAACAAAAGAATGGGAAAGTTGAATAGAAGGCTAACAGCATGAGGAAAGCTACTGAGACTAGTGAGAACTTGTCTGTCCAAACCTTTCCCTCTTTTCTTCCTTGAGTGTACTCCACTTGTGTTGTAATAGGAGCGGTGGGGCTGCGCCCCCAGCACCCCAGCCACCTGGCTAGCTTATGCCCCGAAATAATTACACGAAAACTGTATTCTTTTAAATACTGCTTGGCCCATTTCTATCTAGCTTCTTCTAGGCTAATTCTCACATATTAATTTAGCCCATTTCTAATCATCTGTTTAGCTTACCAGGAAGATTCTAGCCTACGTCCATCCTGGGTTGGAGCTTCATCGCGTGTGTCTGCCTGGGAGAGGGGAGGATGGCGTCTCTGCTCCAGAGCGCAGAGCTGTTGAGTCTGAGCTCACTTTCTCTTCCTCCCAGCATTCTGTTCTGTTT
>NW_004949105.1:11642984-11651397 GCF_000317375.1 Microtus ochrogaster | reverse complement strand
GGTGCGCTTACCAGGAAGATTCTAGCCTAAGTCCATCCTGGGTCAGAGCTTCATCGCGTGTGTCTGCCTGGGAGAGGGGAGGATGGCGTCTCTACTCCAAAGCGCAGAGCTGTTGAGTCTGAGCTCACTTCCTCTTCCTCCCAGCATTCTGCTCTGTTTACTCCACCCACCTATGTTCTAAGCTATGAGCCCAAGCAGTTTGAATTACTCAACCAATGAAATCAACAGATTGATATAAGACACTCCCACATCACACTTGGCCAAACTGTATGTGCTTCAGGCATAGGGACAACTGTTCCGCAGAGAAAACCTTCAGGTTTGTGCTGGCTCTACCAGTCCTAACTGGACAGTCTGAAGCAATCTACTTTAACATTCTGCATCTCAATTTACCTAAACATATTCTTCAAAGAGAGAAATAACCATTCTGACACTACTCAACCCATCACAGAAGACTATGCATAGCAAGGTAGAACAACCCCAGGACTTGGGGAAGGTAAAAAACCTTCTTTATCTTCTCTAGGTCTAGAAGTTGCAGTTGGATATTCATGGAGAGATTCCTGCATGGTGATACAGGTTACCACTGACACTACCTCACTGGTGGCCTTAGACTCTTAATGAACACAGAACAGATGCATTGTCAAATTCCTCTCCAGAGTTGTTGTGTTAGACATTTCTATGGGTCAGTATGTTCAGTGTGAACACCCTGAGACCCTGCTTTCTGATTCCCAGGAGGTCCTGAAGACTATCACAGCTCTCTTGTCTTCATGTCACAACAACTTTAGTCAGTGCATGTGATCAGCAAAGGGCAGTAGAAAGCTGATTTCCTTCTAGAAACTCATTCAGGAACATTTAAATCCAGAATTACCACAGGATAGAGAAGGAAAGGAGTGACCCATCAGTTGCTTATCAGTGAATTAATTTTTTACTCACATATCCATTCTGAGATTTCTGAAGAAACATCTCTGTCCACTAGAACTTTCTTCAGGTGGTCTCCTACACTTAACATGTGATTCAGGCAACTGGGGAATGTCTTTTAAACTTGAGATGACTTTTTTAAATTTAAATTCAAATATCCATATATTTGGAGAATATTGTCTATAGTTTATATGCTGTTTAAGTTTTTTTTAATTTTAAGATTGTTTTAGGCTGATAGCAGCACCAAGTTAAATATAGTGAAAACATGTATATAATATTCTATTCTTGCACACTTGTGAATACTATTAATTTAGAAGATTATCTTCCAACAAAAAGTACTAACGACTGGATTTGCCTCCTTTCTTTTCTCCCATGCTCTCTCTCTATATATCTTCAAGAGGAATAGGCTTATAATAGCAGAGGTTTCAGAGGAGAAGGGGGCAACCAATAGGTGCCCATGTTTAAATTATCTTGAATTCTGAAAATATATTTAGACATACTGATGGGTAATTGCTTAAAGAGCTATCACCAGAGAGGATAGAAGTGAAAGTTAAATATCATTTGTCCAGAAATATGACTAGAAGATTCTATACCTGGGCTCTGACATTATCAGAGATGAGAATGAAATGGATAGAAAATAAAGGATTGGTTCAAACTGCATCTAACAAGCGCTTTCTCTGGGTAGACATCTCATCGATTTTTCTATTTCAGAACAAAGGTGTTGGCAATTCAGAATTTATCTTTGGATGAAACCTAGAGGACTTGCCTTCAGCTTCTATATATCAATTGGATAAAATTAATCAGAAAAATTAGGGATGCTCGTGAGAGGTGGGCACCCCAGAATAGAATCTTCACTGATGTAGCTTTAGAAGTCTTCAGAACACTGGTTCCCTCTATTTGTCTAATCAGTCTGCAAGCCTGTCCACTTTGAAGCCCCAGGATAGCTTCCCTTAGCAGAGACTCAAAGAGAAAAAATGGAAATAGAGTTATGAGCCACCTGAAGTGCACCGATTTCCAATTTCCAAAGAGCTAATAAAACAAAAGCTTTCTTCAGAATTACATGACCCAAGAGACAAAGACATGACCAGAAGACAAGGAGAAATGTTGTACTACGCTAATTCCACATCTCCACAGAAAGTAACTCTTGAGTCCTACTCTGGGATACTGTTGTGCTTTGGATAGGTATGGTCCCCACATCTCCACAGAAAGTAACTCTTGAGTCCTTCTCTGGGATACTGTTGTGCTTTGGATAGGTATGGTCCCCACATCTCCACAGAAAGTAACTCTTGAGTCCTGCTCTGGGATACTGTTGTGCTTTGGATAGGTATGGCCCCCATAGACTGAGGTGTTTGAATGCTTGGCCTGATTGAAGTAGGTGTGCCCTTGTTAGAGGAAACATCACTGTGGGGGTGGGCTTTCAGAGCTCATGTGCTCAAGCTATGCCCAGTATGAGACACAGTTTCCTTCCTGTTGCTGTAGATCAAGATGTAGAACTCTTATCTCCTTCTCCAGCACTATGTCGACCTGCATGCTGCCATGTTTTGCCATGGTGATAATAACTAAATCTCTGAAACTGCAAGCCAGTTTCAATTAAATACTTTCCTTTATAAGAATTGCCATGGTCATGGTGTCTCTTCACACCAACAGAAACCCTAATTAAGAGAGATACCTCACTTTTGAATGGCTTTGACCCATGGGAAGGATAAAGCTTGACTGCTGCTTATCATAGCTCTTCACAGAATACTATCTACTGTAAACGTGCTGTTATTTAGTTTTAGTGCTTAACCTACTGCCAACGCTTATAAAATGCTATTTCATGATAGTCTATAAATAGCATTAATTTTAATGATATAAAGTCTGTGATGGGACTGTGGTACAGAGGTAAGGCCTTCATTATTCATATCCTATATATAGGCTGAGTAGTTAAGCTCCAGTACTCAGTATGGGCAGAAAGGAAAAGAGCAGTATAAGCTTGGTATTTGAATTTATAAGTAGAATTAATTATTAGAAATATTGTCTAGAAGTTTAATTTTAAATTTTAGAAAATGATGTTATCAAATAAATTTGTAACTTCTGTCAGTAAGTATATAGACACCTGTGAAGATAATACAAAAAAATTAAAAAGCCATCAAATCTATGTGTCTTAGGAATGAAGCAGTGCAAGCAAGGGTAGCATAAATGGAACCTGGGGAATATTGCTGATTATTGTCAATTTCTGAGTTATACATCCAATTTTCAGAGAATATCTGAAATCACAGAATAAATTTTAAACGTGAAGAAATGGTCAAAAGACAAAACTTTAAATGCCTTAGATAATGGTGCTCATACTTTTTTATTGCAAAATCTGCATCAGTTGATGACAGGATCAGCGCAGGAGACACGGAAAGAGAAGCAACAATGTTTTTATTTACATGCTATGTGTCAGATGAACGGTTTAATTCATACCAACATCACTAAATCTGAATCTTTACTATAAATATAATAGTATTTTATATAATACTAATATTATATGAGTATATGACCTAATGTTTTTAAAGTATTTTAATCTAAATAGTACTTCTTACATAATCATATAAAGGCTTAGGTAAAGGATATATACAGCAATCATAAATTTAATAGCTATCATGTTAGTCATTTTTCTTGTCCTGTGACAAAGCTGGATTGTGGTTTAAGAGAATAACACCATGGCAGGGAAAGCACACTGAAGGATACAAAGGTGCTGGTCATACTTAATTTGCATTTAAGAAACAGAGAGGTGAGTGCCCAAGTAGCTTCTCCTAGTTTCCTTCAGCTCAGAGTACAACACAGGGGATAGTGATATTTATATTCATTATGGGTCTTCTCACTCTACTTAAATCTCTTCAGAAACTTCTTCACAGAAATACCTGGAGGTATAACTTCTAGATAATGCTAAATCCTATCAAGAGGACAAGACTAACTACTGCAGATATTAAATTTCTGCATACCTTACTAAATGATTTATCATACTGAGTCTTACATAGTTTGATTGGAGATATCAGTCAATGACTCCTATTAGTCTGACTTCTAATCATTTTTAGCCATTGTACCCCACTCTGTCGCCTGATTTTCCCCAATGTTGATAGCCTCCTTTGTCTCTACATGTTACAAGTTTTTAGACTTATGATCCTGAAATACATGTATTTTCTAATTCCTTTGAATTTTCAGTGATAACAACCAGTAATGGCATCTGCAGACAATGTGGAACAGGTGCTGATTGCTTTCTTTTGAATATCATTATGAATATTAATCCCATCAACTTGATGAGTAAAAGTATCTCTGAATATTACTTATTTTATTCAAAGTCACAGAGGAAAGAAATGCATCTGAAAATTCCCACCTCGGGTCTTTTCTTTTCCCTAGCACATCATCTGCCTCATCCTGAGTATTTAAGACACAGTATGATAAATCACTTAGGTGCCCATGTGTATAGTTGACTACGTTTCCTTTGTCATAGTCATGAGGTAGGGAGAGATACTTGTAAATAGCATTTCTGTTAATCACAAGTCAGAACACTTTTGAAAACTGGGACAAATTTCTTTTATGAAGAATAAGCAATTTATATATAGGCAGACAGATGGATACTGTAGATCCTTCTAGCTTTGCGTCACAATTGCTTTAACCTGTGATATGGGAAAGTCACTTAAATTCTCAGACTCTTAATGGCCTGATCTCCACACCAAGTTTGCATGAGAATCACCTTAAAAACCATAGCAATCAAATGCCTGTCATGAATTGTCCTCACTAAGTGCTGCCCTCCTCGTCTCTTCTGCTGTATTCTCGTCTTTTTTTCTTTTCTAGTAAAGATACAATTTCTCCTGTACATATTATGATTTCCACATTGAATGATCCTGCTTTTAATTGTTCCTCCCTGTGTAGTTGTCTAGCTTCCTGCTTGATTAAAATGTTTGAAAGCTGCTTTTCCCCTTGTTTCTTCTAAGCAGAAACACGTGTATGGCCAGAGTTGAGCCTGTATAGCCCAAGGAAAATCCAGGCAGGGGATGCTCCCATCTTGTCTCCTTCAACTCCCCTATCTGAGACAGGTCTTCATGTTCATGCATGCTTGGCAGCCCACAGTGACATGAATGAATGCCTTTGTACACAGTGTAGCGTCTCTCTGCTTATCACCGACAGAGTCAGCAGGCTCATTGCTCTTCCTGTCTGTACTGTTTCCTAAGCAGACACTTGTTAACCTTGACAGTGACTCTTGCAGCAGCAGCAGCCACCAAGTGGTATACTTCAGTTTCTGCATGCTGGCTCTGTTGAAGAAGAAAAGAAATCCAAGCCGAAAACAACATTCTCACACTAAGTCAGGAAACCTTCAGCCCCAAACTTGTTTTAATAATACTCATTGAGGCCAGTAACTTTTGTCTTGCACAATTTCTTAAGGTAGATTTGACATATTTTGGCGCACGCCTTTAATCCCAGCACTTGGGAGGCAGAGGCAGGCAGATCTCTGTGAGTTCGAGACCAGCCTGGTCTACAAGAGCTAGTTCCAGGACAGGTTCCAAAACCACAGAGAAACCCTATCTCGAAAAAGAAAAAAAAAAAAAGAAAAAAATAAAAGAAAAAATTTGACATATTTTGAAAACTTGAATGACAGTGGTATTTCTTATATAGCAATATCTCTAAGTAAATTCAGTTTAAAGTTATTTCGGAAGTGTTTGTAATGTTTCTTGTAACAGTGCAGTCATAGAGAGGCATAAAGAAATGTGAGTGGTGTTGTTTTCTCAGTACAACTAAGGACACTTGGCGTGGCACTGTACAGTCTGTCCCAAAAGTGAAGTACATCAGAACAGAAGTGTCAGGGATTACTGAAATGCTCACTTTCTTCTCTTATTAAGGGAATGCTGTGTGCTGGGCATTGAAAAAAATCACACTTAAATTCTGTCTTCACACTCCAAAGGACAGAGCAATGAGCAAATAAATAGCACAGGAGACACAGCAGTATCGTGAGGAAAAGAGGCAGAAAAATACTTTCATTTCCTGGGGGTGTTACAGCAAATTACCAGAGGCATGATGACAAGACAATATAAAACTTCCCCTGCTGTTCTGGAGGCAGCAAGCCCAAATCTAAGGAGCCAGAATGACTGTACTCCATTCTCATAGCTCTGTGCATCATCTGGTATCTAGAGGCACTGTTTGGGCTACGGCTGTAACTCCCATCTCTGCCTCACTGTTTTCAGGCAGCCTTCTACAGTGATATTCACTGTTGGGTTTAGGTATCTCTCTGCGGATCATGGAATGATCTCATTGCAATCTTCTGTAATCTAATTTCACTATCTGGATGCTTTTACAAATAAGTTATATTTACAGGTACACGGATGTAGACATATATTTTATGGAGACTTAAATGGGCAGTTGGGGATCAGTAAAGGAAGGTTCTTAAAAAGGGTGAAGAGGGCTCTCTGCAGAGACTGTGTATGGCGGTTCTTATCTGAGGAGTGAGCATTGTAAGGGAAAGAATGGCAAGTACATATTATATAAAGTTCACAGGGCTGTTGCTCTTCTACAGATAAAAAGGTAAGTTGGAATCACTGAAAGGAAAGACAAAATGAGGTCATAGATAAACCATACATAGAGAATCTATGGGTTTACCAGGCACTGTGTGCCCAGACAATGGAACCCTTCTAGAATGCCCTAAATCCATGAACACTGTGATTTCTTGGCAGTAATGCTTGCTCTTCAGAAGTGTTGTCATATCTTCTCATCCCCTGCCTTCTAGAGCCCTTTATCAGTCATTTCTTTAAGAGAACAGGTGAGAAGCCACTCTGTATACCACCTGGGACATCCAGGACATTTGGTATGACTGGGATCCTGTGTATTCATCAATTTGTTTCTCATGTTCAATCATCATTCTTCATTTGATGGTTACATAGTCTTTACTTCTGGGTCTTAGTAGATGGTTCTCTTAAAGATAATCCCATTTGTTTTTCATGGAGTTCAAGTTTTACCAGTAGCGCCTGGACCTGTGGAAAAACAGTGGATAACTTTTGAGACTTATTGGCTTATTTTCATAGTTTCCCATTAGGATGTGACTTTATTTATTTATCTGTAACTTCCATGTGTAACTCAGGGGCTGACTAGTTTAATTTACTACAGAGGAAAATTTTCTTATTATCATGGACTTAAGTCCATGGTAGTCAATTACTTGACCTCACATAGAGGGGCAGGAACTTAAAAGGTTGTCAAGACCACGCAAGCTGTTTCTTCCTGTTCTCAACTGCAGGACTAACAAAAATGATTTGCCTTGCGTGAAAAAGAATGGGTACACTGCATGATATTCTGTCATACATTACAACTCCATGGCTCTTATGAGTGTGCAGAAAGAGATAGGGAAAGTTTAAATTCTCCACATATTTGTGTTTTGAAATAGAGCTACCTTTCTCTTTTTTAGTTTCAAAATGTGTTTCCCATCCAAATTAAAATTATCCCAATTATTATATAAAATTGAAATAAATAACTGAAATAAATCTATGCCTTTCTAACAAGTTACATTTTGGTATATGTTCATGAACACCACCCCACCCAGACCATTTTTGTGGGGGGACTGAATTCTCAGGCATTCATTTTATTTGGAACACAAGAGCTGAGTGAAATTACAGACTTTTTCTTTCTTCTTCTTGCTATTATAATTATATATATTATATATTATAATTATATATGCCAAATATTCTTGCTTTTATAAAATTAAAGGAAGAGGGAGTAGTTATATAGTTGTATTTTTTACTTTTAGTTATGGACAAACATTTATTTTTTTCAAGTGAGTTTAGTGTAATTGGCACAAAACGCATAGTTATGTAGCTAAATACAGATGACATCAGAAGACTTCTATCTAAAATAGAAAATAGAAAAAGCTGGTTAGATATGAAATATGAATATGTTTTAGTGTTAGAAGATTTTAGTGAGTTAAAAATTGGTTCTAAATCAATCTTGAATTCAGCAAACCTTAGTTTAAGAGTAAGAGCTTGCTGCTCATGGAAAACAATGAACATATCTGAGCCTCAATTCCCAAAGGCAGCAAGTCACAGGCCCCAAGGGTTCATTTTCCATCTCTCATTTTGCTTCTTTTTGCATGTTTGTTCTTTCTCATAGTGGGCCTCTGTGGCTGATTTCCCTTTTTTAGAGGTGATTAAGTTTTAAACAATGAATATTATGTATATGAATATGATATATATGTATATATACAACTGACAACATTGAAAAACAAAAGTGTTAACCGATGGGGAGTGGCATAGATGGAAAGAGGGAGAGGAGAGGAGGGAGGGGAAACTGCTTTGGTATGTAAAATAAATGAAAATGTTAATTAAACAATAAAGTTCATTTAATAGTGTTTAGGTGTGGGTTTTGATTAAAAAAAGTTAAGAAAGGGCTAGAGTTAAGAGCGTTGCCTGCTCTTCCAAAGGTCCTGAGTTCAATTCCCGGCAACCACATGGTGGCTCACAACCATCTGTAATGAGGTCTGGTGCCTTCTGGCCTG
>NW_004949105.1:11633446-11642044 GCF_000317375.1 Microtus ochrogaster | reverse complement strand
AAATAGTGGACATGATAACTTACCTGGGACAGATTAACTGGAGAATCAGCCATTTCTTTCTGTTTCTCGTCTTTGAGTTTTTCTTTCAGGAACAATGATGTTTGGCTTGTCCTTTACCATTGCTCTGTCTTGATGGGTGCAGAGGAAATCTACTAAGCACTAACTTTCTTCATTTATAAAAAAGTTAAGAAAGACATTTTAACAAAAGCCTTGGTCTCTGCTCAGAATTAAAGCTTCACTCAGATGACTCATAAAAACATAGCTATAAACACTAAGTTACACAAAACAGATATCATTGCCTGCAAAGAGGAGGCACAGGAGAGGAGAAACCTGGGATTTTGTGAATAGGTCTGAGGAAATTTCCCAGTGTACATGAAGTCTAATTTCAGTAACACACTTGCATGACAGGGGACCCCAAAATTCAGTTTAGTGTTCCTCATATACATTGAAGTGTGTGACTCATTGCGCTAACGGCTTAAATGATGCCCTATCTTACTGGGAGAACTCCATCTATGTTCTTCCAATCAGCTCTCCCGTGTTTCAGTGTGTTGTTACTTGATACACTGTCCAGTTATTCTTGGGACCTATAAACAAGAAATGGAGGGGGCACTGAGTTGGCCCAAGGCTATTCCAAGAACTGCCCTGAGGAGTGGTTCAACATCAATTATTCAGAGAAAAATTTCAGATATCTCACAAGAAACTTTCTTTTCATTCTCCAGCCTAAACACATTCAGAGGGCATTTAGCAGACACAAAGTGGGCTAATGCTGTAAACAAGAAAATATCCTGATGTTCTAGCTAAGAGATAAAGAGACATGCATTATGGTGGCACAGAAGACTAAATTCGACAATCCAGAGCATCATATGTTGCAGGAAGGTAGAAAAGACTGGGCCAAAAGCTGCAAAACATTTTTGTGTTGTTAAAAGGAGAATATAGGGGCTGGAGATACAGCTCAATGGTTGAAAGTTCTAGTTACTTTTCCATGAAACTTGGGTTTAGATTCCCAGCACCATGGTGACAGCTCAGAGCCATCTGTAACTCTAGTTCTAGGGTTTCTAAATATTACTGAAGTCTAAGAACCAAGTGGATTTTAGAGTTCAGTAAATTTTAAACTGCTCTACTCAAATATTCTTAATTTTTCCTTTACTACTTGTTCTTGAGAAATGAATTGTCAATTTAAGGTGAAGATTTAGCAGAAATCATCATTTCGGTCTGCTTCTGCTGTGAGCAATCTATTGATCAGTGGATACAGAACTTTTTCTGGTTTTATGGTTAAATGCCTGATTTAAACTAACCAAACTAATAAAGACATTCCCTGTATCATTGGACAGAGGTTAAAAACATATCAAGTAACTTTCAAGAATTATTATTCATTTGAAAAAAACCGGCTCTCTGGAAAATCAGAAAGAAAAAATTGTAATCAAATAGCAGCAGAAACAACGGCTAATCATCTTTGTTCCTCCAATGTCTTTTCTCTTATGTGATTTAAGAGAAAAAGACAGTCAGTATATAAGCTCTTTAATCATATTTGTTTTATGATATGGAAAAGTGTTAAATGAAGCTGAAAAGAAGCAACACTTTTTCTTAAGGAATTTAACAAATTACTTAGGCAATGAGTGAAAGAAAGGGAATTTTTACAGAAGAGTTCCTTAGTCCAGAACTATTATTACATGCAATGTCAGTTGCTTGGCAATTCATGAAGTTCATGTTCATTCATGACTTTCCAATTTCAAACTAAGTGTAGAAAATTATGATGTTGATACTGCAGATAACATGGGGTTTCCAGTGCTTGCTGCTTAAAATTTCATTACTCACCATGTATCTTTGTAATTAAGTTGTAGTCATGTGCAAACCAATGACATAGTCAAAAACCATAAAACGACAACAACAAAACCAAAACAGAACGAGAATGGACTGACTTTAGAGCAAGCTGACTAGTACTTGCACCATTCATTGTGTTGCATGCTGCTCTATATTAGATATAAGAGAATAGTGTAGTGGAACTTCTTGGCTCAAAATAAAACAGTTCTTAAAAAAAATCATTTCTTTCTCTTTAGGCTGTTCTGAAATTGGAAAGGGGTCACAGAACTGCACTACAGTGACCACAGCATGTTGATGTATTAGGTACTTGTTTTATCTTTTCTTTATAAAGGACAAAGCAATAACTAGTTTTAGGGTTAATGAACAAAATATGTGCAAATAAATTATTTGAAAAGAGGGAATGAAGCAGTAGTGATAGATAGAATTATGATGCAGAGTGAGTGAAAAATGGGATACTCAAGATAGTCTATAGGAAACAGAACAGAACTCACAGGGTAAAGCAAAGGCGAGAGCTGGGATTGATTATTGATGTCTGCTACAATAATGGGTACAGCCATGTTGAGACATCCGTTCTCTCTTCCTGTCCCAACATGTCTTGGTCTCTAGGTAATTCCAGAAAATGTATTTGTTCTTAGAAGCTTGAAGAAGCAAGCTAAGCTTTCACCCACAGGGAGAGTCCCTTGCCAGCAGCAAGAAACAAAAGGAAAAGGCTTCAATATTACTCTTTGACCTTTGATATAACCCCAAATGTAACTAAATTTTCTTAGATATGTGAAGCAATTCAGCAATGAAACCCAATCCTTTTATTTAGTAATAATTCAGATTTTTCATTTCAGATCTTAGTGGCCTGTCATAGAGGCTTGATTGCAGTCATCACTCAGGGCTTATTATACTGTCCTGCTGCATGTCTGGGTTAGATTTCATAAATGACTTTTCTGTCATTTCTTTGCTTTTATTTAGATATATCACTTTTTAAATACTTTGAGTATCCTTTTAATCTAGTTTTTTAAGTATTTATGTAATATGTATTTATATTTATGTAATATTATATTATAATTTGTTTGTTATTCTGATAATTTTTATAACACAGGTACTATATGAAGGTCTGAGCTTGACTTTTCCCCCTTCTCTATGGTATAAACCTGGCTGGACAAGTGCTTGTCAGTGTTTTACTCTGGTCACAGTGTAACAATATCTTTACTTCAGTTTTTTTTGTGTGTGTGTGTGTGTGTGTGTGTGATTAAGGGAAGATTTAAGTTGAACAGATACATCCTCAACAACAGAGATGCACATGAATTTCCTCTCTTGCTTTGGGAACAGTTCTTTTGAACCAAAAGAAAGAATTTGTGGATTGGCTACCAAGTTTCTGCTTTTTGAGATTTTATAGTTTTATTAATATTAAGTTGAGCTATGAGGTAATAAATAAGCTTAATTTTAAACATATGTGGAACTGAAATGCCCACAATGAAAAAAATTAAAAATATAATTTAATTGATTTTTTTCTTACCGAAGCAAAGACAGATCAATTATAAAGTCAGTTTCAGTTAGGAAATTAATCCCAGGACAACTTCCAGGAAAATACAGCAGCCCCTCATGAAATAGTAAATAGTTTAAATGCCTGACATTCAATTGCTTGATACAAATAAGCAAATCCAAGTGAGGAATATTATTTTTCTTATTGTTATTTTGTCATTTAAAAGCAAAAAGTTGTACTTTGTTAAAGACTGAATACTGTGATGAACTGTTTGGGCAAAAGTGATTTTTAATCTCATTGAGCTAGCTTGTTCTAGAAAGTTCAGCTAAGGTCAATTTCCATTCACTCTTGGTTTCCTGTGAGTCAAGCACCTCATTAAGTCAAGGGAATAAAAGATGAATAAAAAATATTTGTGCTCAAGCGTCTAATAGTTTTGTTAGGGAAATACAACTAAAAGCAGAAAGTTCTACATAGAAACACGACAAGGGAAGGTCCAGCCCACAGGTGTGATGGACTGAAGTAACCCTTGTTTCATCTGGTGAATCAATCAATCCAGAATGGGAAACACAGGTCACACCTGGAGCTGAAGGGTTAAGGCACATAGGGAGGGTGCACATTGTGAAGGCAGTGAGCCAAGAGCCACATCGAGGAGGGACAGCCCTTTGTTCTCATGACTTAATTCCAAGAGAAAAAGCAAAAGATGAGGCTAGACTCACAGATGGGGTCAGGTCTTCGATGGAGGTCCCTTTTTAAAGTTTCAGAGCAATAATGAAGTCAACAGAAATTTGTGACATGATCATATCCCACTTGGGAAAATAAATACATATTCCTCAATAGTGTATAGTAATTATATTTTTCTTTAAGCCAGAATATATGACATTTATTCAGTTATTTGCCTTTTTATTTTGTACTTCAGAACTTTTGATTTCACAGAAAAGGTAGATAAATCATTCAATTATCAAAAATGCATTTAAAATGATAATATATTTATACTATGTGCTGAAGGAGCTCTGAAAGGTTGGAGAATGTTCTTCATAAGGTCTCAATAAATGAGTATATTTTTAATTTATTATGGCATGAGTATTGACTCAATCAAATCCTATTGATCATAGTCATTATTTGATAGAAAATAATTAAATGCTGAAAACAATTGAAATTAGTTTTATCTAGAGGTGACCTGTATGCTAAAGTTCCAGAATGACTGACTTTTCCTCAACTCAGACAAATGCCTGCCTGCATCCATGCTGGGAGATTTATCTTTGTCAACAATGTCCCATCAGACATTTGAGGAGTTTTATCACTGTCAGCTAAGAACCATTTGTAACACCGAATAAGTCCAACTTTGAAGCTGTACCTCATGTAATTCAGTTTTAGCACAGATGGAAATGGGAACAGGGATGATGGCAGAGCTCTATTATAGGATGTACAGGGCAACTGCAAGCAAGGAAGGAGAGAAATCCCTCAAGGACGTCCTAGAAGCAAATTACCTGTACAATGACTGAGTCCCTTGCTGGGAGGAAACTAAAACAGCAAATAGGTCGCTTCAGGTATGGCAATTAGAGATAGAACAATAAAAGTAATGCCCTGCTTTGAAGAAATAGAAGGAAAGTGAAGTCATATCTGGGCTGATTGTGGAACACTCCAGTACGGAGATATTAAAATCTGAACATAATTGCATCTATTTAGGTAACTGTTTTGAAAGGTTTCTCACATTTCCTAACAACTGTTTTGTCTGTATAGTGCAAAGAATTTCTCGATTTAAAGAAGTTTTCAAATAATAGCATTACTTAGTTCATTTCAAATTTTTAGGGGTGTTTGGAGATCTGAGATCAGTTTTAAAATAATAAATCAACATTACCACATGCATAATAGAAATGAGCCCTGCATGAAGGGAAAGAAGAAAAACATTTCTTTTTTGTCTCTGAAATTTTTTGGGACAGTCTTAAAATGTACAGTAAGACCTTAAGTAAAGAAAACAAGAGACAACTGATTGTCATAAGCTCATGGATGCATGCCAGCATGTGGTCTAACCAGTATCTTGGGGTGTTCAGTCTCAGGGGTTGAGATCTCTGTGCTGCTTCTGAAACTGGAAATATCCAAATCTGGGACTATGGTTATTTGTCACAGACACTCAGTTTGGTGTTGAACTGTAACTCAGTTGGTAGGTTGCCTATGAGCATTCACTAAATCCTTGATTTGAGTCCTGTTATTGAATATACTAAACAAAAGTAATCCTACCAATCCAGAAGTAGGGCTAGGAGGATTCAAGAGCTATTTAGAATTTCAAGGCCAGTTTGGGATACATGAGATTCTAAAAGACCTGCTGAGATGATTCAATGGGTAAAACAACTGCCCTGCAAATTTGAGGACCCGAGTTTGAAGCACAATTAATTGAAACTCAGGGTCAGAAATTGTGATTCAACCCGAAGATCTGAAAATCTAAACAGTCAGCCAATGGCTCTTATCTAACCTCAGTCTAAAATGGTGACCCTGTCTCCTGGAATCTGAGAAGAAGACTGTATCTGAGACCTGTCTCACCTGTTTTCTGTTGCTCTCCAGGGCTGGGATCAAAGGTGTGCACCACTGGGATTAAAGGCATGCACCACCCAATTTCTATGGCAACTAGAATGGCTACTGGGATTAAAATTTTGTGTTACCATAATGTGATCTGTAAGGCTGACCAGTGGAACTGTTTTACTCTTAGATCTTCAGGCAATTTTTATTTATTAAAATACATTTGAAATGCCACTACATGAGTGTAACCCCAGAACCTGTTATCCTAGGGCTTAGAAAGAAGGATGAGAAATAGAGGCACTAGAATTATGGCATGCTAGAGTGAGCTAACCTGGCATGTAAGGTGGTGAACAGTAAGAAAATATATATCAGTTTAAATATTTAGAGAGAGAGAAAGAAAGACAGAAAAATAGAGAGAGACATAGACTGAGACACAGAGAGAGGTGTGCAAATTTTTTTAATTGCAGAAATTAACCTATGTATTTTCATATAACAGAAATTACATGAATATTTCCTATATAAAAATAAAGGGGTTAGCATATTTAACTGCAATTTATCTCCAGTGTTAGTAATGTTGTATACAGTAAATTTAGTCTGTGTTAGTCCTAAAGAGAAAGAAATTCTATATTATTTACTGAGTTTCCAGACTTGGATAAGAAGCCCAGAGAAGATAGTTTTATGAATACATAAATAAGTTTGTCATTTGTTATTTTGTTTTTGAGACTGTGGGCTTGCAGAGAGCTGGGCAGGCATCTTACTGGTTTATTTTATTTGGTTTGAGCCTCTACTACCTGCACAGGGCTAGAGAAAATGAATTTGGTGTATGATATGCACCACAGTGTAAAATGAATTCACTTTAGTTTTAGCAAACACATCACACAGTGATCACTTTTAATGCACACTTCCCTAGAAGAACTGCTAGTGTGCCATTTTATTTTGCACTTTTATTTCCTGGTGGAAAACCTATATGTGCTATGGAAATAATCAGAATATTTTAACAAGAGAAAGGAAACCAAGGAGGATTGAGCTATGCATTGATATTGTGTCTTTGTTCACTTACCTTTTTCCTCTTAAAACAAAAAATCCATTTTAGAGCCTCTGGCTAGCTGACCAAAGGGATTCATTACTTCATGATTGTTATGGGAATTTGGACAGCCCCATCAATCCAGAAAGAGAAATGTGTCATAACTGATCCCCAAGAGCTGGGAAATATTTTCTGTACATAGTGTCTGACTAGGATTTACAGGTCAAGCCTTTACAGTGATCATTCAGAATCTATATGGGGATGGCTATATGAAAAAAAAAGAAAGAAATGGCTTCAGCTACTGTTCAATGACGCTGCTGATTAAGGGTGATATTTTCAGTAAGTGGAATTATTTGAATTGTGTTTTATAGTCTTGCTTTATCTTTTATTTTATTATTTTTAGTGAAGAGGACAGAATTGGGATAAGAAAACAAAATCCTAAGTTTAAGACATGCTTCTAATCTCTACTTAAGAAGAGTATCAACTTAATGGGAACATTATATTAGGACTTTTAAACAACTCTGTTTATATTGCACATTATCTTAATCAACTATAGTTTCAGCTTATATAGTAAGATAGTTCTGGGTTTTCAGGACAATGTTAAAAAGCCAACTTTGTTGAAGATAAGTGCATATTTCATTGGGAAAAGATTTAGAAGAGAAGACAAGAAAGATTTTTTTAAAAGAAGTAACAAAATATTTTAATTTAAAATTATAAACGACGTGTTACTTCGCTATTATACCTGTGACATGATCTGAACAAAAGCTATCACTGAGCATGAGAATACCCTCTTGACTCCGCATGTGTCTAACAAAAATCTCATCTGTTGCCAGCACTAAAAGTAAACAGCCACAGTCTCCACCTGTGTGGAGGCCCAAAAATGTGAGCTCATTTCCACCTTGTCTGAAGGTCTGAGAGTTTCATCTTCCTTTTCTACCTTAAAGTTAGGAGAATCCCTGAATCCTCTGGGCCAAGTAGCGTCACGTCATTTCCCATCAACTGGCTCTGGTTGCTGAGTGTGGGAGGCATAGCCATCCAGACTTTTCTGTCTCCTGCATTTCCTGGCTCTAGATCATGGTGTGGGACAGACTCACTCAGCTGGGTACAGCGCATGTGTGTGGACTTCACAATCTCAGGGGTAATCTAGGCCATTGCTGGGCCATGAGCCATACTCCCTCCATTCTTCGCACCCACTCAGCAGCAACAGAGGCTGAGGTTCAGTGAGCCCAGCATTATAGCTTGTCGGGGGTGGGAGGCAAAGACAAGGCCACCAGCACAGGAGTGGGAATATATTATTTACAAATTCTAAAAATCTCTGCAATTGTTTCTGCTCCATTTCAGCTCTGCTAGCTATCAAAGTACATTCATGCAACTGTACAGATAGCTGAATACTATTTCCTTGTCCCGTATTTACAATTATTATTTCTGACCCACTTGTGTAGCAACAGAGTTGCAAGTTCATTTTTCTTATTATAAGTAATAATTTTATTCATTAAAAAACAATACCCATGGTTGGAGGATTATGTACCATATTCTTAACTATTATAATTCAAACACTAACCAAGAAGGGGAATAGAGAGACAACACAAGAAAGAAAGAAAGAAAGAAAGAAAGAAAGAAAGAAAGAAAGAAAGAAAGAAAGAAAGAGAGGCATAGACAAAGAGACAGACAGACTTACAGAAAGGTAGAAGACAGAGAAAGTGAGAGAGAGAGAGAGAGAGAGAGAGAGAGAGAGAGAGAGAGAGAGAGAGAGAGAGAGAGAGAG
>NW_004949105.1:11626962-11633312 GCF_000317375.1 Microtus ochrogaster | reverse complement strand
AGAGAGAGAGAGAGAGAGAGAGAGAGAGAGAGAGAGAATGAGAGAAGAAAGAAGATGAAAAAGAAAACAGCCTGAAATAACTATTAGCTGATGGTAAAGCACACATTATGTAAAATTTAATAGGATTCTCTTACCATTCCCACAAAAAGTTGAAAGTCCATGAAATTCTATTTCTTACTTACTCAAGATTTCTAAATTGGCTGAGAAACTGGCATCAAAAGAAGAATGCTGCTCTTTAGAAACAAGCACATGCCTCAAAAGATATTTCTCTGCTAAGACAAGTTCAACTTTCATGACAAGGAGAAAACAGAAGCTTCCTCTACTACTAAAACATATGGCACCAAATAAATTATCAGTTTCTTTTACTTGAAAAATCATAACTCAAGTACACAACTAAAAAATAATTAACTTCTATAAAAATCATATACTGATTATCTGTACATTGAATATGTGACAGTGTTCAGCATTAGTACCTAATAAAACATAACACTAGGACTGGACAAAAAACACCAGTTTCTTAAAATATGTTAAGGAATTGCACTGTGCCTTGAGATGATCAGGATTTCCCTCAGTTAGACACATGCAACTTCGCATCTATAAATATCCTCTCCTTACTTTGATTTCTTAGTCAGATTATTGTTATTTAAAAATAATCATCTTCGAGGTCTAGTAAGGTGAGCATCCAAACTGCCTGAATGGAGGTGGGTGGTCCTTGGACTTCTACAGGGCAGGGAACCCTGATTGCTCTTTGGACTGAAGAGGGAGGGGGCCTTGATTGGGGGAGGGGGAGGGAAATGGGAGGCGGTGGTGGGGAAGAGACAGAAATCTTAAATAAATAAAGAAAAACACCCTAAAAAATAAAAATAATAAAAACAATCATTTTTTGTTTCTTTTAAGTCATTAGCTCACTATCTCTTACGTCTTCAGCTGTCAGAAGAGCAAGATCATAGAAATTAGTGTTTTATTTTTCTGTGTGTGCAAAGATATGCAGCAAGCCATCCAGGTGTAGTGGGGCTGAGTTGAAAGAAGCTGTAACAATTTCAGGATATTAGCAAATGGTTCAAATGATTATGGCTGCAATAACATTGCTGTTCTGTCTCATGACATTACTGCTTTGTCATTTTCCCTCATTATTTTTATTATGGACCATGGTTTAGAAGCCTGCATATTTAGAAACCAAGGCTGGATTTTAAAAAAAAAAATAATTTAGTTCATGCTGAAATTGCTAGGTTCAACTTATTTTTACTTTGTTTGGCATGAAAACAGTGCCATTTTGCTGTTCAAAACCCTTCATTTCTTTGTCCTAAGAAATTACTTTTAATGGTTACAGTTTACACAGTACATTTTTATCTGAGTCATGTTATGTATAAATTTTGTCTTAATTTATTATTTTAAAATTTTACCTTAAAAGAAAGATATCAAACAATTAAGGAATTTATAAAAGTGAGAGATCTCCTTAAGAGCCATAGTGAAAAAAATCAAAGCAAATACATTCTGGTGATTCCTCAAAGCCTTAACAAATGGGGCTAATCACCAGAGTGACTCCTCTCAGAGGGGTTAATCCCATCATCACCTGTGCTGTTTGGATGACTGCACTGTAGGAAGGTGGGAGAAACCACTCTCTGTTGAGATTGCTCTGAATCTGCAGGTAAACATCTTGGATTTTGATAAGACTCTCACAGAGTTTGCCTTAGATATGTAGGAGAGCCCGTCCGATGCGTCGTTCTTTCCTGCAGCCTTTCATACCTGTAACTGCTCTCTGGTGTCTTGTGTCTTTAGGGAGCCACAGTCACTAAACATCACCTTACAACTCATGGATGTTCTGATTTGTTATGAGGAGAGCAGGAGGGGGGACTTGTTTACTCATTGGCTTTTAACATACATTTACTTGGTTTAATTGTTTATATGACTTGTACGAACCACCAGATTAGTTCCTGGCCTCCAATATTCTGCAGATACCTATCTCCACTTTTGTGTGGTTGATATTAGGCATTAAGGGATGTCTGTGTTATATCTCTATTTTAGCTTCAGTGTATATTTCTGACTGAAAGAGATTACTTATATGCAAATAACAACTAGAAGGAAAATAGAAATAATAATAGGTAGCATTTAGCCAATGCTAAGTAAACATATTATTTATGTGAGGACTTAATGAGCTGAAATTTATGAATGAAAATTCTTAACAAATGCTAAATGTTTCTAGTACTATACTTACTACTCTAAACTCATCTATATATTTTGTACAACATGCTTATATTTACAACCTGCTTTGCCATATTACCTTACTCCATAATTTCTAAAACTCCTCTATCATCTTAATTAATTTTGTCATTGTATGTGTTTATTTTCAAACTTCTATAATTAATTGTTAATTCTTTCATTTAGAGTCCAAGTAATAGATGGGGGTGGATTCTGTAATGCTAAGTTAGATACCCTTTGTTCCAAGAAAATTAGCCATTACATTTGTTTATATATTGCCAATGAAGTAGAGAGAGTCAGTTCATTATGTTTTTGCTGAGCATAGAGAAAAGAATTAGGGAAAGCTGCTATATACTTAGTGATTGTCAAGGAAAGTCAGTAATGGGAGTAATGTAAGACTGTAGAATTCACATCTAGTTTTAGCTAGGTGGAAGTTGACCTGTGGTTAGAGGGCAGATATCACTGCTAAATTGCTGTGATATACTATATCAATTGGATATCAATCTTCATACTCACTAGTATCTTCCCTATACGTTCTACTGCCATAAAATTGTATTATTTAATTATTATTAATTTTTGAATTTTTTTGGTTTAGGATACTGTTCTCTACAAAGGCAGATAACATAATTAAAGGAAGTAGTTGGAAGGGGAAATCTCATACATATGAGTGTTTAGGTATATTCTTATACATATGTGTGTGTATATATATATATATAATTTGTCTATTATATATCTGTCTGACAGTTATCTACCCATAAATTTATCTAAAAAACTATCAATCTCCTGATCTATTAATATTTTAGCTTACCTTGTTATTTCAGCAATGTGTATCAGGTTAATACCCAACAAAGAAAGAGACAACAAACTGAATAAGGAGCAAAAGAAGACAGAAAAACAAATCAAAATAATGTAGTCAGTTATTCAAGTTATTCAAAATATCCCGTGAGATTTGTTTTTCTCATTAGAAATAATAAAATATTGTGAATCAACTAACAGTGTTCTTGGAAACAAGTTCCCACAAGACCCATGGTGTGCATTGCTGTGTCTTTTCTGAGTAGACACCAGGGTAGGCTGATGAGGTCAAAACAAGAGCTACTCATTCCAAAGTAATTCTGCAATTGTGGAGCTGCCAATTGTCACAGTCTTGGCTGATCCTTTGCTCACCATCCGTGTTTTCATGAAAATACCTGGAAGGATGGGTAGACCATTTACTCTCTGGAAATACTCTGGTATACAATTTTTCTTGACTGATTTCTGAGAAGCTGGTGTGTTTTCATGTAGCCTTGGCAGCAATGGGCTGTGGGAACAGCTGCTCAGTGTTGTGAGCCTGAGTTACCCACCATGGGTCCAGTAAGAAGGAAATTTATCCATGATTGCTTGAGATGATTTCGCCAATATTTGAGTTAAATGATTGTTTTAAATTTGTTGTAGTCTAGAGATTTCAATCTTTACGTGGCATGCATAGAAGAGTTTAAACCTGGAAAGCCTTCAAGGCACATGTAAAAGGATACCCCTTATGACTCACTGAACAGCTCAGTGCTTCTTTGGAAATAGTTTAAAATGAATGCTGGTCTAACCAAATGTTACCTTGTTAAGATGGATTATTATTTATGATCTGTTTGAAAAGGGGACTACCCACCAATACTCTTATCCTTAGACTATTTAGTCTTTAATTCTTTTTCTTTGTAATTTATTAGTTAGCACTGATTCACATGCTCAAAATCCTCTGGTTATAAATAATAAAAAGTAAATATGTATAAAATATGATGTGGCAGTCTTATTTTCTTTGTAGTCAGGGCATGCTATATGCAACCAAATTAAATAACAGATTTTTAAAAACCAAGTTTAAAAGAAAAGAAAGTGTATTGTTCTGAGTGCTAATATTAGACAGAAAATGTTCATGCTAAGATGGGACAGTGAGAATATAAGGAAGGCATATGTCATTCACTTCTTAGGAATGAGGTTTGAGCTAAAATTATATAGCATGAGCTACAAGTGATGCTTATCCAGTAGATCAAAGGACAAACTACAAATATTGTGTATTTGCTTCTGATTGGTTCAACAGTCATTGATTCAAAATATTGTGTGTGTGAATGTTTATTTTAAAATGGTATTCCATGAATTGAAGACCTGAATATCAATCCACACACCTATGAACACCTGATTTTTGACAAATTTGTGTGTGTGTGTGTGTGTGTGTGTGTGTGTATAAAATGGAAAAAGGAAAGCATATTCAAAAAATGATGCTGGCAAAACTGGAATACATGGCACAGGAGACCATTTCCTAAATATAACTCCAGTAACACAGACACTGAGAGCAACAATTAATAAATGGGACCTCCTGAAATTGAGAAGCTTCTATAAAGCAAAGAACACGGTCAACAAGACAAAACGACAGCCTACAGAATAGGAAAAGATCTTCACTAATCCCACATTGGACAGAGGACTGTTGTCCAAAATATAAAAAGAACTCAAGAAACTTGACATCAAAAGAACAAATGATCCAATAAAAACTGGGGTACAGACCAAAACAGAGAACTCACAACAGATAAATCTAAAATGGCTTAAAGATACGTAAGAAGATTCTCAACATCCTTAGCCATTAGAAAAATGCAAATCAAAACAACTCTGAGATTTCATCTTACACCTATAAGAATGGCCAAGGTTAAAAACACTGATGATGGCTTATGCTGGAGAGGATGTGGGATAAGGGGAACATTCCTCCATTGATGGTGGGAGTGCAAAATTGTACAGGCACTTTGAAAATCAGTATAGTGATTTCTCAGAAAATTAGGAAACCATCTGTCTCAAGAACTAGCAATACCACTTTCTGGGCATATATTCAAAGGATTCTCAATCATACCAGAAGGATATTATGCTCATAGCAGCATTATTCATAATAGGCAGAACCTGTAAACAACCTAAATGCCCCTCAACTGAAGACTGAATAAGGAAAACGTGGTACATTTACACGATGGAGCACTACACAGTGGTAAAAAAAATAATGACATCTTGAAACTTGCAGGCAAATGGATGGATCTATAAAGAACAATATTGAGTGAGTAACCCAAACCAAAAAACAAAAACAAAAATAATATGTAGTCACTCATAAGTGGCTTTTAGACATAAGCAAAAAAAATAGCCTACAGTTCACAACTCCATAGAATGTAGACAACAAAGTGGATCCTAAGAAATTCATACATGAATCTACATAGGAAGGAGAAAAAGACAAGATTTCCTGAGTAAATTGGGATTGTAGGGGTCACTGGAGAAGGTAGAAGGGGAGAGGGATGGAAGGGAGGGGAACAGAAAAAAAAATATAGCTCAATAAAAACAATAAAAATGAGATCCCATAGTATTCATTGAACATACACTCAGAAAAAAAACAAGAATCACATAAACAAATGTTATGCCTGTTCTTTCCTTAAGTAAATAATAACCTAAACCTCACAAACTGTGTGTTTGTCATTTACTCATGAAAAAATGGATATGCTGGAGAACAAGGGAGACAGAGGATCTGACATTGAGAGTGCTTCATGAAAAGATAATTGGGAAGGGAAGTGTAAGAGCTTTGCATACTTACACTAAAGTAGAGATACTGGGATTATAAAGAAACAATGGAAGGGTTAGAGAAGGCTCTGAAAGGAATTGTTCTATGGTGTGTTAGCAAGAACATAACAGGATATCACACATTTAGTCACTGAAATAATGGAAATCTATTTTCTCATATTCCAGGAGGCTGAAAATATAAGGTCAAGTCTGTGGTGGTATGGTTGGTATCTGGTGAAACTTTTCCTTCTAGATTCCATGTGTCTAGTTTGTCTTCACATGTCTGTTTCGTGAATGATGAAGTGGAAATGTGGAGTGGAAGAGATAGGAAAGGCATTAGATAGACAGGTAGGCAGAGGGACAGATAGATGATAATAGATAACAAGCTATAGATAGTAGATGATAAGGAAATGGAAGATAGGTAGGTTATAGACACAAATAGATGATACAAAGTTGATGAGAGATGACACAAGGTTATAAATGATAGATATGTGACAATAGATGGCAGATGATGAAGAGATAAAAATATAGATGATAGGCCGGGCGATGGTGGCGCACGCCTTTAATCCCAGCACTTTGGAGGCAGAGGCAGGCGGATCTCT
>NW_004949105.1:11617620-11626862 GCF_000317375.1 Microtus ochrogaster | reverse complement strand
TATATATATAGATGATAAGTTTAATAAAACACATCTAGGACTCTTTTGTACAAGAATACCATCCTTATCTGGACTAGTACAAATCTTATCATCTTATTTAACCTTCTCTTACAGAACCAATCACCAAATAGAGAAATTTAACATATGGATTTGGGGAAGACACAAATATTTAGTCCTTAGTGAATTAGTAGGAATGTGCTTAAAGAAACAAAAAGCCATCAATGGTTTCCCAGTTGCAACTTGAATGTAGTAAAGTTAGAAATATTTATTACACTTGAAATATGTAGGTGATTGATGATTTTGGCACAATCAACTTTTAATTGGCATAAGAAGGGAAAAATCCAAATTTACAGACTGAAATGGGCCATGCATCGAGTAGAACCTTAAAAAGAGAGTTAATGAGCTGACAATGTTCAAGCAATGTGGTCCTTTAAGAAAGCAGTTATCTGAAAGTGTGGAAAAGGGTAAAAGGACAAGTACAGGTTGTGTCTCTTTATTATTATTATTATTTAGTTTAGTGGAACATACTGAGCCAGTTTATGCAAAGAGTAGTTCTGGCCTCAAGAGAGGGACTGAGAGTTCAAAGAGAATTCAGCCAAAGGTCACTTCAGTCTGGTCCTGCAAGGAGTTAAGTGGATACATTCTTTAGGAGAAAGGTGCCTATTCTGTTTCCACAAGAGGAAAGAAGTAGAACATGGGTAAAATTCCGGGAGATGTGAGAGTAATGTGAGACAGAAGGGAGGAGTGCAATATGAGGAATCTCGGATGGTCTTTCCAAGGAACAAAATTAAGTTTTGTTAAGAATAAATGGTTATTTTATCAGGGTAATGAATGTAACTTAGAAAAATATTAGGCATAATTTAAAAATTATGAAATGATTATCAAAATGGTGGAGGTAGGAAAGACATGGGAAGAAGGAAAGAGGGAAAAGATGAGAGAGGGAAACAGAGAGAAAGGGAGAGAGAGAGACGAGTATTTTACTGATGTCTAGATTGAGTTTGGAGCATGGACTGATGATGAATCACCTCTCGTGTGATTTTATCCAACAATATACAGAAACCAGATGCTTGTTCAATTAATGTCTGCCTTTAACTTTTCAAGTATGAGAGAGGGACAAAGAACAAAAAAGAGTCTACTTAAAAGGAAGTGACCACAATGTGGATGTGAATTCCACCCCAAAGAAAAGAGGAAAATAATACAGAGAGGAAAGAGGGAAAGAAATGGAGAGATCAACATTTGATGGTCTGCATGGTATTGAGAAGCAATTTGTTTTAAATTATTGTTATTAGTAAAGGGCTCACCTATAACAGATACTTTAAGGAGAAAAACTAGTGTGGTTATTAAATTTTTGATAGTGAAGCCATTGTGGCATAGAACAAATATTAAGCAGCCCTCAGATTGATCTATCTTTTAAATTAACAAGTCTACAAGCATGGGGTAGAAGATGACTGATAAACAATAGGTTTACTTTTGATGGAATTGGTAACCAAAATATACTAACTTTTAAGAGATTTTAGATGTATACATTAAAATTTTGTTTTACATGTCAATTTATTAGTATTTTTTTTAAAAATTCATTGATTGAATGATCAACAAAACATAAAAGTTTTCCTAAGTCCCAAAGTTTAACCAAATCATAATTTGTAGGCACAGATTTTTTTTTTTTTAAAATAGCATTTGAGTCTTTTTTTTTAAAGGCAAGGACTAGATATATACATTACCTGTAAGGGACTTGTTTACCACAGATTTTTCTGATGATTAATAATGGAAACTTATGACAGCTAAGAAGGACCTGTATTATTAATTCTGAACTTATTCTCGTCTACATATTGATGATATCCAAAGTAAATGATCTGTATGAACAAATTGAATCTCTATAATATGGGAAACTGGCCTTGTCACAAATACTTTACTTTCAGACAATTACTTCTGACAATGAAGCAAAATTAAAGTGTAGTGAAAAATTCACTCCAATGCCTAGAAATATTGGATAGACTACAGAAACTTATTTTAAAATGAATAGAGGACTTGTTAAGTGTGTGTATGAATAGATTTGTAAATATATAATAGGAATACTAACCAGGGCCAATGATTAAGATGACTTCAAGCTGATGGAAAAGCCAGCTCTGTTATCTCAGCTGTCCTGTATTGTTTCTACAGATGGCAGACAGGTTCTGCAAGGGAAAGAGAAAGCAGTGTGGATTCCCCAACTTAGAAATGAAACACATGCTACACTGACCAGTAACTATTAAAGTAGTCAAATATGAAGCAGAAGGAGTCCCAGGGATAGAAGGCTAACACAACTCATATATATATATATTTGATTAAAATTAGGAACAATGCCTTATCTTAAAAAAAGAAATACAATAAAGCGAAAAGAAACAGGATATTATCAGAGGTTTCCTCATGAAGTCATTTCGTACTAATGGGACAAGCAATAGACTTCCTATTATGTTATGGCACTGATTAGCATGGAACAATCTCAGTTTATGGCCATTGTCTTCAAATCTCAACAAGTATGTACTCTTTGTGATGCTAAAATAAGTAAACACATATTTATAGTTGTACAGTAAATAGAAATAACAAAGACAAGATGAAGACGAGTTCACAGTATGCAGAGATGGTACAGTGGATCTCTGTTTTTTTATAATTTCATACATGTATAGAACGTGTTTTTATAAAATCTATTCCTTATGTCTGCTGGTGAAATTCTTTCTCTACTTCTCCCCACATATTTTTCTTCCAACTTTTATATGATTTTTTTCTTTAATTTTTATACCCACAAAGTACTGCCTGTATGTGCAAGAGTGTAGGACTATCTGCTGGAATGTGGGTATTTTCTTCGGGATGCTTGCCTAAAGAAAACTGCCTCTCTCTCCCACAGCAGCCTGCAATTACCAATAACTTTTCAGATAGGGTTGAATATTATCATCTCCTGCCCTGCCTCAGTTGTGATTGTGACTGATTTGATCTTGACATCTTATCCATGCAGTCAAAGCTTCTGTGAGTTCCTGGGTGTAATGGCCCTGTTATGTCCAGCAAATAATGTTTCTAAGTGGACCTCTGCTATTTCTATTACAGTCTTTCCTCCTCATCTCCCATGATGATCACTGTGCCTTGTGGAGAAAGATATGGTGGTTTAGAAGAGGGTTAAGCAAAGTTCCATTCTTATAGATGGCTGAGTAGCTGAACTAGAACCAGGCTGTAGGCTAGTAATATATAAAAGATAGTTAATTATTTGGAGCTGAGTTTTTCAATATTGATTGTGGGTAGAAAATGATAAATACTGAGAGTAGAGTCACTGATGTGCATGTAGTATACTGAGTTCTACATGTATAAACTTGGACTAAGAGGCAGTTGAATATAGGCAATGGTGTGAAGTGAACAATATGCTAGTGAAGGTAGAGGGTAGCAGCCATATGAATTACAAATCATTATATTAGAATTCACACTAGGATAAATGAAAGGATGCGCACACACACAGACTTTCATGGGATTTTCTGGTCTCCCCTTTTTTTCTGCCTCTTTTCTTTTCTTCAAATCAATAACTTAACCAAAAGATTTAGAAGGGGCTGATATTGAGATTAAAAATTTAGAACACACACACATCTTAAACAAGGATGTGTTTTTGAGAAGACCTAATCCTGAATCCAATATTTACCAAAAATTCTAACAAATGGAGTCATGTTTACTTGAGTAATTAACTTAGACCTGCAAGGTTGAAAGACAGTTATAATATCAAGGTATTTGGACATTTGTAATGGAAGAAAAGTTGATAAGAATGACCTATAACTATCAAAGCAGAACAATAAATTAAAACATTGTGAGACAGTTTAATGCAAAGAATGTTCCAGTCGAGGAATGGATGTAATCTTGACAAATAAGAAAAAGGAAAATAAGAGACAACTAATCCTGTTAATCTTTTGGTTTGGTCAGTTAGAAAGGAGCTTCGGTGGAAAGAAAGACTTGTAGAGTAACTTAGCAGTTCTGGGCAGCGTGCTGAATGGAGAGCTGATCAAATTACTCAGGCTAAAATCCATGAAAAGAATTTCACACTGTGTCTAGCTAAGAAAACAGCTTTATCAAGTGCATGATCTTTAGTGTGCCAAGATCGTTTTTTCTTTCCTTTTTCCACTGTCTTGCTTCAGTGATCATGCTACCTGAAAAAGTTCAGGGCATTGTTGATGACAGTAGCCTTAGTGGAAGACAAACAATGCCTGGTGTTAATGGACTGCGTGCTAAGTCTGGGAATACACTGAAAGCCCAAGCCTGGGAGTAAGTGTATTTCAAAACGTACATTTCTGTTTATTTTCTGACAGTAGCTTTATCTCTCATAATTTTTCTTATCTTTAAAATATTAAGGCCTGTATGTAAATGTATGAACATCCAAAGTCTGAAGTACCTAGAACACACACACGCACACACACACACACACACACACACACACACACACACACACACACAAATATATATGAGACAGGGTTTCCCTGTGTAGCTTTGGAGCCTGTCCTGGAACTCTGGAACTTGCTCTGTAGACAAGGCTGGCCTAGAAGTCATGGTGATTCACCTGCCTCTGTCTTCCAAGTGCTGGGATTAAACACATGTATCACCAGAGCCCATGAAAATATGTATTTGTACATATTTTTTTCCTTCCAGAGATGGGATGAGTAACAGTTTTTAGGTTTAGATTTAAAAATGAGCTATTTTAACACCGTTTGGGGAAGTCTTTCCTTAAGCAGTGCTTCAGCTAAATAATTGTCTACCTTGTATCATAGGCTTGCCCCACTATATCACACCCAGGTCTTTCCCCAGTACCAGCAGTAGGAAACAATGTACAGTAAAGAGAGCCCATTAATTTTAAATTTTAGATCCAAAGGATGATATGAGGGTGAGTTAAGGATAAAGAAAACTTCCTGACTTCAAGTAAGATCCTAGATAGTCAGCGCCAGGATGATCCTGCATTATGTATGACTGACTTTAAGGAAACTCATCTTTCAGATTATGTATAGTGTGGTAACAAGGCAAGGATGAGGTTTTTCACTATTCCAAAGAATAAGTTTAGGAGGGAAAAAATTACCATCATTTTTTTCTGAAATATTATGTAGATACTGAGAATGGCAAAATGAGTTCTTATTTTTAAATAGTATTTTCATGTACTTGAGTGTGGTATAAATATGTGTATGCATGTTTGAGTGAGTGTGGATACACAAATACACTTGTAATGTACAGACCAGAAGCTGATTTTACTTATTTTTCTAGATCAGTGGTTCTCAGCTTATGTGGGATTCTGCTCTGTATGTTGTGATTACCATTAATGAATAAATTAACTGTGTTGGACCTATAGCAAGGCAGAACTTAGCTAGGAGGGAAAAACAAAACTGAGAGGAAGAAGGTGGAGTCAGGGAGAAGCCATGGAGACAGATGTGCTGAAACTTTGCTGGTAGGCCACGAACTCAAGGTGATGCACAGATTAATGGAGATGGGTTAAATTAAGCTGTAAGAGTTAGCCAAGAAGCTAGAGTTAATGGGTCAAGAAGTTGTGTGTGTGTGTATGAAGATATCCTTCAGATATACTATTCCTAACATCATTAGCAAAATTATAGTTATGAAGCAACAACAAAACAATTTTATTGCTGGGAGTCACCTCAATATAAGGAACTGTAATAAAAGTTTGCAGCATTCAGAAAGTTGAGAAACACTCTTCTAGGTCAATTTTTACTTTATATTTTGAAACAGAGTCTCTCACTTGTGCCTACACTCTGATTTGGTTAAATTACCATGCTTAGTGGATTTTTTTGTCTCTGTCCCTGAGGTTTCAGGTAGGCAACCATGCCCACTAAGTGTTGTACCGGGGACTTAATCTTAAGATCTCACACTATCATGGTAAATGCTTTACCTAATTAGTTGTATCTTAGCCCCACTGTGTCCATTTCCAGATGACAGCAGTTGAGAGATGTGTTCTCGAGTGTGTGGCCAAAGACTCTGGCAAGCAGGAGGAGAACTGTGGAATCCACTAACTCAAAAAACTGGAAGCAAAGAAAAGCTAAATGTGTTTGTTGTAATAAAGAATACTAGCTTACCAGCAACAAGAGGAAACAAACAAACCTCATCAGCCAACAAAGAAAACTGACTATTTTCTAATTTTCATTATGGCAAAATTGAAATAATCAGAGAGAAAGTGCATAAAACACACTCCCCAGATTAAAAACAAAACATGTTCTCTCTCTCTCTCTCTCTCTCTCTCTCTCTGTCTCTCTCTGTCTCTGTCTCTGTCTCTCTCTCTCTCTCTCTCTCTATCTCTATCTCTCTCTGTCTCTCTCCAAACATTTCACTCTACCACCCAGGAAGCTAAAACAAAGAAACAGATATGAGCAAACAGATTAGTTTAGAACTAAAGATTAGTGTTTTCAATTTTAATTGAACTATCCATTTATGGTTAGGTTCTAAATGCTTTTTTATTGTATTCTGAATACTAGATCTTTACAAAATGTATAGTCTGTAAATGTTTTTTCTCACATTTGGATTTTCTTTCCACTTTTCTGGTAATTGTTATTGTGCATGTAATCATGTAGACATGGGAGGGTGTGTGTGCTTAAGGATATGCATAACATATGTGGGTATACATGTTTGTAAATGTCAGTGGAAGTCAGAGGTAACCAAGTCCATTGTTACTGAGTCTGTGTTCACTTTGTTTGTAGAGAAAGTATCTCTTCTGACCTAAGGCTAACCAGCAAGTTCTAGGATCTTCTGAAGTTCACGTCCCTACTAAGATGACAAGTATGCAGTATCACACCTGGCGTTAACCTTGTGTTGGCTATTGAATTCAGTCCAATTATTTACTTTCTTCTCTTTGTCACATTTCACTGATATCAGCCAAATCTATGGTCATGAGATCTATGAATTATTTCAGAATAATTCATTAATAAGGTAATTATTTGTCCTGTCTTGATCATCATCAAATACCAATTGACTATAGACATCAGGGTTTGTTTTGAGATTCTTATTCTTCATTCATCCTTAGTATGATGCCACACAGTGTTTGTTATTATAATTTCACTTGTGTTTTGAAGTCATAGAGTGTGTGGCCTCTGACTTCTCATCTCTTTTTCAAGATCGTTTGGGGAAATCTCAGTCTTTGGCATTTTTATATGAAGTTTAGAACTGGCTTGTCAATTTATACCTGGAAAGGTAGCTATGATTAAGCCACAATCATATTGAAACTTCAGTTCATTTGGGGGAAATCATATGTTTTTCAGTAATAATAAATATTTTTATACATGGACACCAATTGTGTTCCTAATTATTTATAGTGCAGTCATGCTATTGTTTCATGTACTCCTAAACAAGTTAACTCTGTTGTTAAGGATAGTTTTCTGAATTTCATTTCATGTTAATGTGTCTGATATTGTTGATTTGATTTTTGTTTGCTGATCTTGAAGGCTTTAACATGATTTAGTTTGAGCTGCGTGTTGGTGGCACATGACTTTAATCCCAGCACTTGGGAAGCCTGTGAGTTAAAGACCAGCCTGGTCTACAAAGCTACACAGAAAAAACCCTGTCTTGAAAGACTGAAAAAAAATTCTTTAATTTGTTTCTGAACTCAATACTGTTATGTATTATTTGTTTATTAGCTAATATTTTGGGTAGAACTTGAACACAATACCTAAACATCACATGCAGGTAATCTACCACTAAACTATAGATTTAGTCTTTTTTCTGTTTTGGCTTCTGATCTTTAATTCTGTTCAAATCTTTCCTCTTGATTTCTATTAATTTTATGTTGTCCTTTTTGTTTTATATTTCTGAGATATATGATGCTGTTCTTCCCATAGCACCAAGCCTATAATAGTGTTTATGTCCTCTGAGATCTTTCTGAGAATATTAATTACAATCATCTTAATTTTTCCTGTTGGTTCTTATTTCTTAGAACAGCTATCCATTATTTTCTCAAATGTTCTCTTTTATTATTTATGATTATATTTAAATGAGATTTTGGTTTAAATGAAATTAATGACTGAAAGTGTATTTCCTCCGACTAAAGAATAATTGCTTTGCCTGTCAATGAAAATAGCTTTACATTACAGATGTTTTTCTCCGAGTGCTCAGGAGGCTGTGACTAAGCAGAGATTCTTCATACTCTGTCTTCTGATAGAGAACCTTCAGATCAGAGAGGGCCTTTATGTTCTGTTTTCCTCATTCTGTCAAAAAAGTCATTTAGAAAAGCAAACAGTGATATGCCAATCGAGTGTTAGTACTAGTACTGTTTCATTTGTCATACCCTTTAGTTACATTTACCAATCTACTCCTGGCTCCACTATCTCAGTTACCAGAATTATTTAATAACTTCTATAAAACATTTTTATTTTTATGTTGTTTGTATTACATTTATAGAGACAATAGTGCTTCATTTCCCCATTGTGTTTCATTGGTACTATTCTCATGTTTTGTAATTTTTCAAAAATAACTTACGTTTGTAGACTACTAGTCACATATTACTTCGTTTCCCAGAATGATTAGGAGTTTACTGTCATCTTCATTGTATATAAATGTATTAAATTATGGATGCTATTTTAATATAAATATTAGTTTACACACAAATATATATGTATATACGAATGTGTGTATTTTTTCTGTCATAGACTGGAGGCTTTAGGATGAGGATTTCTTTGACCATCCTATTTAAAATGACTCTTTTCTTTTTCACTGAATTCCTGCCTCCCTTCCTCACTTCTTTTTTTGTGCCATGCACTCCAAGTGGTAAACTCCTTTTCCTTGCTTGCTCTCATGAGCTTGTGTCTCTCCATCCAACATCTGTGCTTGGTAATGGCTGCTGTGGGCACCTGACAACCACAGTTCTTTTCAGCTTGATTTTGTGCCATCCTTACAGACTGTCTCTCTTCCTACCACATGCTATTCATCGGTATGGAAGTATTTTATTGATTTGGGCACTGTAGAAAAGTATAGCATAGTAAAACAAAATGTTCTTTTTTCGAATTGAATGAAAAACAAGTCGAGCATCTAAAGAAGATGTCACACTTTGTTTTCCTTATTCCTTCTCACATTTCCCATTCTAGTTTCAAGGTTTCTTTGTTGTCCATAGTTCACAACTAAAACGTTTTCACACTGTTTTCTTCATTTTTTTTGTCTCTTCAATGACTCATAAAAGATACTGAGTTGACCCATTCTTTCATGTCCTAGTTTTAAAACACTTCCAAGGGAGACAAGATATCTTCTTGTTCTCT
>NW_004949105.1:11609610-11617520 GCF_000317375.1 Microtus ochrogaster | reverse complement strand
TCTCTCTCTCTCTCTCTCTCTCTCTCTCTCTCTCTCTCTCTTCCTCTCTCGCCATAACCAGCATACCAGCATAGCTTGGGTCCTAGAACCCTGGTTAGAGGTGAAGAATGGACTGGCTCACAAACATATCTACAATAAAACAAGGATCAAATAGGAGTTTTCTAACCAACCACAAACTGGAACCTTATCTTGTATTAAGTATAGCATAGTGAGAGGGGTTAGCTAGTTTGATGATGACTCTGTAGGTGAGCAGTCTCTCAGGCTGTAAACATCTGGGAGGAGGAAGTTGCAGTTGCTAATCTTTGCTCACCCTGACCAGTTGCCCATAAACAATCATATTCAGGCTCAAGAGTATTGTTTGCCATTTCTCTTGAGCCTGGTCCATATGGACAAAGGCGCTGACAATTTCCCATGGGTCTCAGATCTTGAAGTCTTTGCCATGGTCATGGCAACAATTCATATTAACTCATGACTTCTCTCACTCAGGGCTTCCTCTGCTCCCTACAGTCTCTTTTTCTCTGTTTGTCTGGCACACCCCACTCTCTCTCACACACACAAAGCAACAACATCAAGGATGCCTGTCTGTTCCCCTGCTCAACTGTCTTATTCTTCTTGGCTTAGGTATCAGCCATGTAAGTGTAGAGGTCTTGGAGGTGGCTAAAGTTCATCTGGCTCTGATGCCCATGAGCTTTTCCAAAGACCCAAAATAATTAACTTCGCATTTGTAACAGACATAAGTTGTTTACTTTTTTATGTTGTGGGAACTCCTTCAGCCAATAAATAGCCTTTTAGATACCATCCCATTTTGGGCATGGCCTGAGATAATATAAGCACAGACAGAAAATGTTCATGGAGCTTTTTCTGCTGAATTTGCTTCCCAGCTTCCAGCGCCCACAGAAGACTGCAGATCTCTAGTCTTACTGTGAGTTTTGTCCCCAAATAAATAAACCTTTGTTATATTCCATTCTGAGCTATTGTGGACTCCTTTAATAAACCTAAATTTTCAGTCATTTTTGAGTGATTTGTTTTGTAGTCACTGTTAGCTAGGAATATGTATTGTATGAACATGTTTCATTGGTTTGATTCAAACTTCTCTCTCCCAACCTGTGCTCAGGGAGGCCTATCATTTCCCTCTCAGTAACTCAGCTAGCTTAAATTCTTTTAACCTTAGTACTGGGAAATGTGTTCACAGGTTTTGGAGTGCATCACAAACAAAGCTCTGTTAGACTAAGATGTTTTTGTTACATAGCTTTGAGGATAAAAACCCAAGAACACAATCCAAAGTTTTAAAAAGGCACATAACTGAATACAGAATTTGTTAAGGTCAGGGGACAAGAATAAAGCAGCCCAATTTTAATTGGCTGATGTACCTTTCTTGCTAGGATTGGTTGTTGATCAAAAGTGATGATTAATTCCTTATACCCATTTCTGCCCTCAATATCCTGATAGAAAACCTATTGATGAGTAGATATGCATCCTAAAGTATTAAAGTAGAATTGACTGATTCTTTTTCACACAAAAATTTCGCTTTCTGATTCAAGATTCCCTATAAGATTACTTTTCAAGATAAGTAGTAAAGTAATTCACACTTTCTTTGTAACTGCAAAATTCAGCCTGTTCATAATAGAATTAACTGAAAAGAATAGATTTTTTTTTCACATGGTTAATCTATAACAACTTCCTTGAGTATGAATATTCATGGGTACTTTGTATAATTTGCTTTCTTTTTGCAATACATAAAATGTTTAATCATATTAGTGGTATAGAAAACATGCTGTTTTTTACTTGTATTCATTCACTTGAAAAACTGAATGTAACCACACTGTAATTTTTATATTGCCTGAAAGATTTTCCAGGGATATATGAGTTGTGAGGTGTTGTAATTGGAGCGGCAGGGCTGTGTCCCCAGCACCCCGGCCGCCTGGCTAGCTTATGCCCCGAAATAACAACACACAAATTGTATTCTTTTTAACACTGCTTGGCCCATTATATCTATCCTCTTCTCGGCTAACTCTTGCACCTGGACTAGCCCATTTCTAATAATCTATGTAGCATGAGCCTTACCGGGAAAGATTCTAGCATATGTCCATCCTGGGTCGGAGCTTCATCACGTGTGCCTCAGAGAACAGAGCTATTGCGTCTGCCCAGGAGAGGGGAGCATGGCGTCTCTGAACTTACTTCCTCTTCCTCCCAGCATTCTGTTCTGTTTACTCCTCCAACCTATGTTTTAACCTATGAGGCCAAGCAGTTTCTTTATTACTTAACCAATGACCGTCCTCCATCAGTGAGGGAAAGAACAGAGTTTCAGTTAGAATGAGCTGAAATAAGATAGAAGGAAAACATCAGGAATGAAAGTAGGAAATCACCAAGAAAATAAAGAATAGAGAATGCAAACGAAGAATAAAGAAAAGCTTTGAAGAAAATCATCAAGAGAGTGTGTAAATGTTTTTTCCCTTAACCCCCTCAGATAGAAAAGCCTAGTATATGCCGATATCATGGATTTCTTTTGAGTCCTGTGCTCTCTGGAGGCAGCAATACTGTTGTATGGACAGGCCTTTGACTTCTCCCTATGGCAGCCCCTCTTTCCTGGCCTTTTCTGTTCCTTTCCTTTTTCCATTTTAACATTGTTGTTAGTTTACAGTAACAAATGTCTAAGAACTAAATTCTTATTTATTCTTTTCAGAAGTACAAAATGGAAAATAAATAATATCACCCTCCAAAGCATCATTAAATATTTCAACTATCCTGCTCACCCTTAAAATCCAGTTATTAATGAACACACACTCTGCACACTCCTGTATCTAGTGTTGCTTATACATTATAAGATTTTTTTTTCTCAGCTTAGATCGGCAAAGTGTGGGTACAGAATTCTTGCATAAAATTTAATACTTAAGAGTTCACCCCTCCTTAAACTTATCTCATATGAACTCTGATTCCACTTTTTGAATATGTGTGTGTGGATGATAAGTATTTATGTGCATATACAGTGCATACTCATACCTATCAGGATGCATGTATGCATTTGGTATGCGTCTATGTGTCTGACAGCCTGAGGTTGGCATGTGGAATTTTTCTTAATCACTCTCTGTCTCATGTATTGGATCAAGGGTCTTCCACTGGACCTGGAGTGCCTTGATACAGATGATCTAATTAGCCAGCTTGCTCTGGGGACCTGGGTTGCTACCTTCCACATGTTGGAGTTATAGGCCAACTGCCATGCACTCTAGATTTTACATGTGTTTTGGGATCTAAACTTGGATCCTCATGCTTGCATGGCAAGAACTTTACCCACTGAACAGGTTTTTCTGCCCTGGTTTCAATTTCTTTTTATAAATTATTATGTTTTATACATGAGGGTAATTCTTATATCACTCTGAAACTCAAACAAATAATGTTTTTCTGTTTGAAATGACAATGATCAAGAAATTAGATGGTTTTAATTGAAATGAGTGAAATGATGACCAATAGCTGAATATTTATAACCTTAAGGAAGGTTATTTCACCCTTCCATTTAGGGAATGGCAGGTGAGTGGTTCCTGCTCTGTGTAGTGGACTAAGAATTACTAACAGATCTGATATTGTCAGAATATCTTCAGTAGTGAGGTTATCATGTGATCTGTGTCCTTGAACATCATTTGTAATTACAAAGGAAGAGGCAGATATCATCTGGGTCCTGAAAAACATCACTGTAATTAGCTGAAGAAGAAAATCAATGCCCCTCACTCCTGGGTATAGATCAGCAATTCTCTTCATAATTTCTCAATTCTTAATATCACTCACTTCTCTTTTATAGAAAAAATAACAGAAATAAAGATGGAACTCCCAACTGAGCTGCCTCCACATGCCCTTTAATCATTTCTCCATTTTTTTTTCTCCCTTATCTTTGCTTCGTGTTAAGTGGAGTCTTGCCTGGGCTGATTATTTCTTTTAGTTTACAACTTACCCAAGGTTGCCTGGAAAAAATAAACTGCTTCATTCCGAAGTTTGATATGTATTTTTAATTACTGCAGAGCCCTCCTCAATAAATCAGATCTGGGTGCTGGTGAGGAAGCGTCTTACTCTTGCCTTAGAGCTGTTTTCATTCATGGAAAAGATGACTTGGATTCTGAGAGGATTAACTCTATGGCACCCATATGTAAGTTATTCTCTTTTTACATGACATTCTCTGTAGTAATCCATGGCTCTGTCCCTCTGTTTTCACCTTTACTTTACTCTCTGCTCATTTATGTTATGAATAACCACCCAACTGCATTGCCTCCTCCATTCATTTTGCTCCTATCTCTTTCAGTAGCATTGCCCCTTGCTATGGAAGGGTATTCATTGCAGAAGGCCATCCATAGGGTGTCCCAGGGTGCCCATATCATCCCTCGCTTTTTAAGAATACTTTCTTTTAGAGTAAATATTTGCCTATCTTCGTATTGAAATTTCAAAACCCTTATGTCTACTTTGGTAGAATTTTCATATTTTTATTTTATTGTTATGTTGTTTCATCAAAGTAAGATTTAACCCTTTATACTAATAGCATGAACACTGCCTTGGGAAAAATATTTTAAGAAGTTGGGAACATGACTGTAGGGGCAGACAATACTTCATTCATTTGGGCAGGTAGGATACCTTGCTGAAAATTCAGAGAACAATTTATGTTGCAACCTGGAGCCAGTTCTATAGTACAGCAATTGGAAATAAAGGCATTTTATTTTTTCTTGCTCTTCTTTATGTGCACAGCACCCAGTCTTGCCTGCCACTCTGGGCTTAGAGCAATCATTTTAAAATAAAACACATATACATTAAAGTAGTATATAAATATATATGTATAATTTACCAAGCTCCATGATATATTTTTAGCCTTGAGCTCTCTATTGATTTAAGTATCAATACAAAATGATACTGAGACTACTTAAATTTTTATTCTGATTATACTTTTCTGATTTAACCAGGAATTAATAAAAATATGGACTATCTTTTTGTTTTTTTCCTCTCTTGTTTAAAAACTGCATCATTACTTAGGACTTTCTCCAGAAACCTTATTAGTGTTTGATTTTTTTTTTGTGTGATCTCTAAAGCTTGGTTTCATCTTTTAATATATATCATTTCCTGACAGTCGATGAGAAAGACTAAAATCAGTACTCAGCTATGTCCTTGGTACTGGGCCACCTGGTTTGAAGTTAGTAAGTCCTGAGAGCCTGCTCAGCATTCTACATAGACATACCACATGGAACAATTCAAAGGGTTAAAAGAAACTGAAAATTTTAGATATGTAGCTATTAAGACAGTAAAGGGATAGACAGAAAGGGATGGTGTAAAATGATTAAATGTCTACAGTCAGGTGACTGGGATCTGGACTTCCTTGATAGAAACTGGGTGATCTGAATATGGTGGCTTATCTTTCTGAATTGCCCTTTCTTCATTGAGAAATAATGGGATTATTTTTTCTCCCAGGTTGTGAAACTAAGCTATAATAAATATCACTTTATTTTCTCATGTCTAACACCTACTTAAATCTAAAATTACAACCATAGTGTTGTTTTCCATTTTATTTATACCCACATAGTATATCACTTAGTTTAAATTTGTCTTGTTTCAGTATTTGCACAGTCAAACCACAGGCCCATAATTTTATATAATCCTGTCTTCTATTGAACAATTTTATAAAATCTCATACTTCTGAATTTACCCTGTTATCTTGCTTCTTAGCTTGGTCACTCATTTTGGCATTAGTACTATTTTTCAAAATATAAATTTTTTTTTTTGGTTTTTTTGAGACAGGGTTTCTCTGTGGTTTTGGAGCCTGTCCTGGAACTAGCACTTGTAGACCAGGCTGGTCTTGAACTCACAGAGATCTGCCTGCCTCTGCCTCCCGAGTGCTGGGATTAAAGGTGTGTGCCACCACCGCCCGGCAAAAAATAAAATTTTCATATTCTTTAATGTGGCAGTAGCTAACTCTGGGAAGGACAAAAGTGAAATCTGTCATATTGGTTCTGCTGGGACGGACAGTCTAAGAAGAAGTCTTGTCATACCTCTCCTGTTACCCATGGAGGGGTAGAGACTACAATAAATTGGCCTAAGGAGCTAGAAGCCTATGGTAGGCCATGATTTGCTTAATAGAAAACTCGGATTCAGTCTTGTGAATTACTGAGCCTCTGGTATATCTAACAGTATGCAGAGAGAGCAAATACGCAAACCTGACTGATGACTGAACAACGTGAATATTTGAGACACAGAGGAGAATGCCGATCTCACATGAAGAATGATTATTATTTCTGACATTTGTCATAAAGATGTGATGAGATGGTGATAGGTTAGAAATGTGCCGGTGAGTGCCAGGCTGGTTAACATTTTCCCTCTAAGACAATTCCATGCATATAGTTGTACTTGGATCAGAAAATTCCTACCTAAAAATATATTGGTAAATGATAAAATTTGTGGGTCAAATGTCAGTATCAATTAACATATTACAAAGTGCTCTGTAGTATCATGACTGATTTATTTTATTGAGTTTCTACATATCTATTAGGACTATCCTCATGGGGTGTTTTATAGCTGAAAACACAATTAAGATCTATTTATAATGTCTGTCCAGATAACATATTTACAGATAATAGTCACAGGACTTGCTCTACCAAGGCATCTTTTGATAAAAACTGCATAATTTTGTACATAGTGTACATCTCTTACTTAGGCACCTGGGAGATGTTTGCACATTGTTTAGCAAGTTGTGGGGAATCAGAGGAGGATGGGGGGCTTTCTAAAGGTCAGATGGGATTGTTTCAGAAAACTTAGGGTTTTTTAAAATGTTCTATAAGACAAGAAATTTCTTATTGTTGGTGACCCAAGTCTTATTGAAGATTGTAGGACATTGAAGGATAACACACTTATGACACTGATCTTATATTTTTATTCACAGAAATAAGCTGTTTGGGGGATAAATTCACTAGAGATTGCAAAAATCTGTGCATACAGGAACCTAGAGAACTAAGTAGACAAGTTATCAGTTTATGGTCACATTTGAAACATTTGCACATAGGTTAAGTACATGAATTCTTAATCTACACTACAGTTTGCGCTGTTTTAAATGGTTCCTCTGTGCTAGTTCACTGAATGTCCTTGAGTATGTAACTGCTAAAGTTCATAGTTAGGAAAGTTTAGACAAATGTGAGGTGAATTCATCAAGAAGTGAGGAGAAGCAAGTGTTACAAAAGGGTATGGGAAGGACAGAACATTTTAGCCTCTAAAAACATTGATAGATGACAAAGCAGGTGATCAATACTAGGCCTGGAAGTAATTTTTCTTCTTTATTTTTTTATCAATATTGTTGTAAAGGACATGGAGGAAAACAAGTCATTAGAGTACTAGCCCTTCTTCAAACTTTTAAAAAGGGGGCTATTTATTAAATTTTTATGAATGCATGTGTGCCTATGTGAGTTATATATAATACATGCATACCAGTGCCAACAGAGATGGGAAGAGAGACTGAGATCCACTGGAACTAGATTTATAAACAGTTTTGAGAACTGAACCAGGGTTTTCTGCTAGAGTAGCAAGCTCTCCTAACTGCTGAAACATCTCTCAAGTCCTGATTTTTTCAGTTTCCACTTTACTATCAAACAGTTTAAATATATTACTTATTTCTTTTAAACTGCAAAATTTATATCTTAAAATCTACTTGGAGATCGTGTATCCCCAGCTGGTAGATAATGCTAATTTGGAAGCCCCGCTGCTCCTATTACAACAGATGGCGCCCACGTGGACAACTACTTCCACATAAAGCCTGAGACAGCTTGGGAAGTAATTCTAGAACAAAATGAAAGCATTGTGCCTGGTTTCTTGGTAGCAGCAATTTCTCGGTTCTGCTCTGCTTGCTAGAGGAAAGCAAGTGCCTCATCTAAGAGAGGCTTCCTGACTCAGCTTCA
>NW_004949105.1:11605228-11607225 GCF_000317375.1 Microtus ochrogaster | reverse complement strand
GTAAGCGCACCTTGGGGTGCTACACACAGATGATTAGAAATGGGCTAGTCCAGGTGCGAGAGTTAGCCGAGAAAAGGGCTGGAGCTAAAGAGCCAAGCAGTGATTGAAAGAATGTGGTGTCCGTGTAACTATTTCGGGTAAAGCTAGCCAGAGGCGGCCGGGGTGCTGGGGATGCAGCCCCGCCGCCCCTATTACTACAGGAAGGAAAGGTTCTATGTCAATTGGTTTGCTCATTGATTAGATGGTGAATCAAAGACATGTATCCAACCAGCCCACAGAGGGAACAAGTAAACAGTGACCTATATTATATCCCCTGGCTACCTTAAAAATCATAAACATGTCTTGTATGTTTCTAATCTGATTTATATGGATAAAACTCAAATACTAGACTTTGTGATAGAATGCATAAAGTATAGAAAAGACTCAGCTGAAGAAAAAAAATCACTCAACCTTAGTATTCATCACTTTCTAATTTATTTCAATGTTAAAATTATTTTCCAAGGGTTGAATCTAAGCTAAAATAGGAAATTAAAAATATGACTAATGATATTAACATAATTAAGTGATGTCTGATTCTTATTCACATATTCATAAGGTTTAGAGATTTGCACTATGTAATACTGTAGTGAAAAATGCTGGAGTGCTCATCAAGTCTCCTGTGACCTATGTTGCAACTTACTTCCCAAGCCCCATCATTTTTTACTTTTCAGAACCCTTCACTATTTCTTCTTTTATTTAGATCATTGATTTTTACTTAAGGACTTTCTCACCTCATCCCAAATAATACAGTTTATTATGTTATTAATCCTTATGGTCTTAGGTGACATATAACATTGACAACCTGAAGGTTAAATTGCTTCCTTAATACTGCTTTTTTGAATTTTTCAAAAAAAAATGAATTTCAAAGAAGTTCACTTTGTAGTTTGATTTAGTCATTGACTAGATAGGATTTTGATTTTATTCTACTTTGATGATTATGTGTATGAATTGATGCTGTGAAATTGGAATTTCCCTTCCTTGAATAGGCTCAAAATTGAAGGCAAGGCAATTATTACAATACATTTAACTTGACACAGATGAGGTGCCCTCGGCACTGCACATGCTTTTGTAGAGCATGAAATTGTACCTGCATTCGTTATCTTGCTCTATGTACTTGACTTTCTAAAGATACTCAAAGACACGACACGAATGAAATACAATCTTGTTTCAGTTCAACCAGTATCAGGATAATTTCTAATCAGATTTCATTTGCAGTTGTGTAACACGATGATATGCATTAAACTGATACTTTATAAGAGAAAGAATTTAAATAATGATTATACCAAAATCTGGCAATGATTGAGAAACCTGAATTGATCAGTGTTCATCTTTTCTAAGGCTCATAGCCTTGTGAGGTGGGCAATTACTACCATTTTTCTATTCAGCAGCAGGTTTGTAGACTGATAAGTTAAGAAATTTGTCGAAGGATAGGGAAGATAGCTTAATAGGTACAGGTACTTGCTGTCAAAACTGATGACCTGAGCTTAATTTCCAGAATCCACATCATGGAAGGAAAAAAACCAACTCCCAAAAGTTGTGTTCTGACCTCCACAAGTGCATCTAGATACATGCACAGTCACATACCTCTTACACAAATAAATTAATGAATAAATGTAAAAGCATCCCTAAAAGGCAACAGTGGTGATATTTTGTTTGTGCTCTAACAGATAAAGTTTGTCTTGAGATCAGAATATGGAGGTAGCCACTAGTTAGCCATGGAGGACAGGGAGTGGTGGCACTCATCTTTAATCCCAGCACTTGGAAGACACAAGCAGAGGGATCTCTGTGAGTACAAGGCCACCCTGGGCTACACGAAATGATCCAGTCTAAAAGAGAAATAGCCAGGTGGTGGTTGCTTACACTTTTAATTCCAGTTCTTGGCAGTCACACACCTTTAATCCCAACACTAGGACTTGAAGATAGGAAGGGATGTGACTAGGTGGAATGAGGAATATAAG
>NW_004949105.1:11603152-11604526 GCF_000317375.1 Microtus ochrogaster | reverse complement strand
TGACTCCAGGTTCTGACAAATGTCTTCCATCATGGTGGAGAAAATGTAATGTCAAATGTGTACTCATAGTACTGATGAAGAAGCAGAAGAAGAATGTAGACACTTAACTGGCTTCTTCCCTTCCCCTAGAGTTTAATTTAGTCTAGATCTTAGCCTGTTGGGTGCTATTAGGCTACTCAAACACATTTCTCTGGAAATATTCTCATATGTAGTTTCTAAATTTTATTTTATGGGTAATGCTACCTGTAATCAAGTCCACAGTGGAAATTAACCACCACAATTACCTTTGATCTTTGTTGTTTATTCGAAAGCCAATACTATCTGCACTACTGACAATCCTTGCCCATATAGAATTCTCAGGTAGGAGGATTAATTCACAGTGATTTGTCAAAAATTTTCCTAATTTTAGTATTGAAAGACTTTTTTTGCAAACAACTTCTTAAATTTCTATTTATTTATTTATTCATTTATTATTTTCTGCCAGTATTAGACATTGAGCTAGGGCCTCCTGTGTGTTGTGCAAGCATACTTCTGAGCTACAGACTCAATGCTTATTCGTTCTTCATACCCTGCTTTAAGTGGTATGACTTGTGTAACAAAGCTTTCATATTTCATGTATGCATTTTATGTCCTGAATGTTGCAGATAAATATCTCCCAGCATGGGAAATCCCAGAGGACATATCTAGAAATTGAAGAAAGTTGACAATGACTATTTATGTCTTAAAGTAGAGATTAAACACAGTTAGACTAGAAGAAACCTTAGGGGAAACACAGCTTATTTATTTTATGAATTAAGAAATCAAGGCATCAGGATTATATTACTTCCTTTAGTATCTAGCAAGTTTGTAGCAAATGTAGGCTCAGAACTTACTAAGAACAATACTTTCAATAATGACTTTAATTGGTGTTACATCAGCAATTAATAAATATATGTTATCTTGAGAGAAAATTTTAAACTCTCACTGAAAATTTTACATAACATCAGATGCTTGTTTAAATGATGATGGAAAATGATATTCAGAAATCCTCAGCCAGGATATACTGAATTTTTTCCCATGTATTCATGCTCAGGTAGCATAGTCAAGTAGCCATAGATGGATTAACATTCAAGAGTTATTATGTTTTGTATTTGGTGTGGACTTTGTACCATAGCTCTCACTTCACTTGTAGTTCTATAGACTAGGCTGTATACGAACAATGGGGCTAAGGTAAAAATCTATGGTCTTGGTATATACTGGTATTTACCCTACAGCATTTATAAATATCTCTCCTTTCTCCTTTCTCTCTCTCTCTCTCTCTCTCTCTCTCTCTCTCTCTCTCTCTCTCTCTCTGGGAGGGGGTAGCAGTGGGCATTGGGTATCTTTGTTCTATTT
>NW_004949105.1:11597616-11603052 GCF_000317375.1 Microtus ochrogaster | reverse complement strand
GTAGCAGTTGGCATTGGGTATCTTTGTTCTATTTGATCTTCACCTTCTTTTGAGACTGGATCTCGTGATGATCTTTTGAACCTGAATCACATTGGATATAGCACAACTCGCTGGCTAAGGAGTCTTTTGGATTTAATCATGTGGGTTGTTCCTACCCTAGTGTTCAGGCCACAGGCATGCACTGCCATACCAAGTTTTGAACATGAATTCTGTGCACCTGAGGTCAGGTCTTCATGCCTGTATGACAAGCACTGTACTAACTGGATCATCTCCTGGCCCTTTATTTTTAATTACAAAATTCTTTCAAAAACAGTTCTTTTCCTGGTTAAAGTGAATGATAAAGGCTTGGTATAATTTCTCTGGCTAAAACATGAACATGGCACAAAAAGGGCATCTGGGGTACTCTCACAGTTGTGTGATTGTTCCTGTCAGAGAAGAGGAGGGAGAGTAGGGGCAAGGGTTCCAACTCATGAGAAATTACAGACCGGAAGACAATTTGGAAGGGAATGTGTGAACGTGGGAAAATTATAATTTATTTGTGAGGAAATTTTTAGAGAGGAAAACAAAAACTGTTGACTAAACTCACTAAAATGAGTAGGAGGTGGTAAAAAGCTAATGTATATATGTGTATGTATATATACGTATATATGTATATATATATATATATACATATATATATTTGCAAATAAAAGAGTTGATAGAGACAACATTGGCTATAATGAAAAGGATCTGGATGGAAAGTGAAGGTAATAACATAGGAAACATTTTGGCTTAGGGAAAAACAACAATATCTATTCTGAAATTTTCCTTTAAATGACGATAAATGAAGACATGAGTGCCCTCTGACCTCCACATGAAATACAAGGGGTCAGATGCTCAGCCCAGAGTGCACCCTGTGCTGGTGCTGGTGGGGTGAGTGGGGCTTATAGAAATTTACAGAGTGCACTTTGAAGAGTGGAGAGTACAGAAGTGGCACTAAAATAGCTCTTTTCTAGAAGTTTCCATGTTAAGGAAGCATTTGTTAAATACTATACAAGGCTTCAGGTAAATTATATAATTTTTAAAACATTTCTACAGGGTAAGATCTAACCCATTCCTATTTTATAGGTAAAGGCTGAGCCTTAAAGTGAGAAAACTCCTTTAATATTATAGTTATGAGAAAGAGAACCTGGGTATGATTTAGTGTATTTAATGTGGGGTTTAGAGAGATAATCTCTCTCTGTGTCTCTCTCTCTTGATCTCTCTCTCTCTCTCTCTCACACACACACACACACACACACACACATATTTGAACATATACCCACATGTACACACATACATACATGCATATATTTGAATCTGGTGTTTCTCAGATGGTTACGAATCTCCATGAGACTCCATGAGACTTTATTAGAAAAACATGTATGTCCATAAACATACATGTACAATACACACACATACACATGCATATATATGCTTACACTCTCTAAGAATTGTCTCACACTATTGTGGAAGCTAGGAATTTCTATATCTATCATCAACAAGCTGGAGAACCAGGAAGGGTGGTATGTCTCTGGGAAGGAAGATGAATTTGCAATCCCTTTATCATTTATTTTTTCTGAGTTGAATCATGAATGATCAGAAGGTAGCCATGCTATTACCACCCTAGGGGTCAGTGGGGGTGGTCCCTTTTCCTTAGTCTATTCATTAATATTTTAATATCTTTTTGGAATATTCCCATAGGCACATTCAGAAATATATGACCTATTTTTTGGTATCTGTGATCTCAGTTAAGTAGGCACACAGGTTCAACTATTGAGGTTCTCTGAGGGTGAGTACACAGTGAAGAATTAATGTCTTTAAATTTTATCAATAAAAAATCAGGAGTCAGATATCAGGCTAAGAACCTGAAAGATCAGAGTAGCAGGAAACAGGTACCAGTAACTTCTGACTTCTACCATTCTTCGTCCAAAAGGGCAGAGAGATTCTCTCTCAGTTCTGTCTTACTACTACTTCTGTCTCCTCTCTGTCTACAGTCCTCCAAACCTCTATGGTCAGTTACTGCTTCCTCTGCCCTCTGACTCCAGGCAAGTTTTATTTGTCAGAACACAATCAAAATATCACACACCAACAAGGTGGTATGAAAAACACAGGCTTGGAAACCAGAAGCCTGATGCTTTCTAGTTGTGGAGCTCAGGTAAGCAAATGGAACTTTACCTCATCTTCCTCACTTTCAAATGTTTACTTTTTAAAGAGGAATAAATTAGTTAAAGAAGTAAAGACATAGCTACTGACTGATAGGGATAATCTAATAAATATTAGCTGTGACCATATTAGGGAACAAACATTGGGCAAAAAGGAGAGTCTGTTAGTGCCTCTGTTGTCCTTATCGGAATGTGAGTTAATTATCTGACAGGCAAGGTTAGCTTTCTTTCTAAATTGCATTAGTTTCCTTACATGAGCCTTGACCAAATCAGTCTTTAGTAAAAGATACACGATTTCTGTTAAAGATATTGTCTTGTCTTTAGAGTCACTCTGATCTCAGATTTATATTTCTAATGCTTCATTTCCCCCTAGTTTTTTCTGAAAATTCTCCTTAATATTACTAACATAAATTCTCAAATGCAAAGTTAGGTCTTCACAGTCAGGTGGCCCTACTTTGTCTTAAGTAGCCTCTACAGGTTCGGATCTTGATGATACAGGCCCTTCAGTGGAAAAACTGTAGAAGTTAAAAGCACACCTGTACATTTAAGCCCTCCACAGTAACCTGAAGGCATATACTTTTATGCTGATGTTTCTCTCTCCTGCACATTATGTGTCCAGTTTGGACACATGGGGTTTAGAAACCAAGAGGAAAAATACCAAAAAAACATCAAGATTTATAAAGCATGTTGGAGACACATGATTGATTAAAGAATGTCTGGGACAAGGGGTTGAAAATCAATACTCAGGAGAGAAATTCCCACTTACTTGGCAAAAACATGGGAGCAATATTGGGAAGAGAAGTTTCTGAGAATGATGATTGGACAATAACCACAGACATGAGCAGAGCAGAGCTATACAATTACAGATTGTTGTGTTCTGCCAACATCCATGGTGCCTGGATGAACTAATTCACAAAGGAGGAAGTATGCCAGCCATACAGATGGTGGCCACCACACAAAGTGCTGCTATCCAAAGTCACCCAGGAAAGCAGGACTGAGACCTAGCCTCGCTGCCCTGGACTGATAAGAAACCACAAAACCACAGTTACATTGTTTTATTTTTTTTCCCTACAACTTTTACATTCCAGCATATCATAGAGTTAACACATAACATTGCTAGCACAGGCAGGACTGGAAACTGGGATATTCGTCTGGCTGTCAGGCTGATGGGGGACATGTGACCCAGCACCAAATCTTGTCTGAAAACATATGGGGATTATAGGAAGCCTGTTTCCTGAGGGCTGTGATGCCCCACACAGACACACTAGACATGTGACTGAGATCTTTGTTTCTAGGCTTTGCAAGATTAATGCCCTGTTGAGATTTGCTGCTTGACAGAGAAGCAGACCCCAGCAGGGATCACCAGAATAAAAATTACATATGAGACAAAGTATTTGGAGCCTTCCTGAAGGGATGCAGAGATGATATCCATCTCATATGCTAGGGGAATTCACTTAGAAGATAAAATATTGAGCAAACTGCATTGAGGAAAAAAAAATCATTCTCCACCAAGAAAAGAAAAATATGACATGTGTTATAAAGAGTTTTATAAAGGTGGCACTTGGCTTTGAAAGGAGGAAATTACAAGGAAGAGACCCAAACCCAAGAGTTGGGGCAGGGAATGAGTCAGTGGGGAGAGAAGTTGGTGGAAGAAATATTTGGAAGGAGATAAGGGAAAGGCAACTTGGCAAAGAAGCAAAGCAAGAAAACAAACAAAAACAAAACAACAAAAAAAAAAACCGACATTCCTACACTAAGACAACTCCTAACAGGCTCTGGAGGAAAAAGGGAGTCTCCTAAATAGTAGTTTTTTTAAAAATAAATAAATAAATAAATAAATAAATAAATAAATAAATAAAAAAGGCTGCTTTGAGAACATGAAGTAATGGATTAAGCGGCTGAAGTTGAAGGTGAGCAGTGGCTCAGTTTCACTAACATTCCCTTGTTGTGGTTGGTCCTAAACCTGATGTTATTTCTCTGTCTTACACAATCACAGTTTAACAGATGGACCTGGGAGAGGATTTCATGGTAATTTGTAAGGGAGTGTGTGATAAACTAGGCTTACAGATTTACTTAAGGTGTGTGATAGGAGAAAAAAAAGGTAAGCTTCTGGTGAAGAGGATTTTCTAAATAAATTGAGCTTTTCTGTTTTTAATTTTCAGTATACCTGTTTGAAACAAATGACTCCCGTTTAGACTGAAGGAAACAGTTTGCAAAGGGACACAAGAAAGATGGAACTGGGATGGTACCTCATTTAAACAACTTAGGGAGGTCTAGTCATCCCTGCAGAGTCTGTTGATGTTGGAAAACATCATGTTAGCATGCTGTAACTCAGAATAAGCTTCTTCCCTTCTCTTTAACATCACCAAATGAAAGTAACTCAAGTGAGAAAAGTAAGACTTTGTGAGGCGTGTATTAAACACTTCACTGAGAAAACTTTCTTTCTATCTTTTTTTAACCAATCTTTGTCTCTGATGGGAATTGGTTCATATATATTATTTACCTTTACATCAGTGTATAATTCAGATTACCTTTTTATTTTATCCATATCTTCAACATCATTGAGCCCTCACTTTCCTAAAATGATTATTTCAAGTACACCTCACTGAGACTGATTCCCACATTGTTAAGTGACAACTGAGAAAGCAAACTGAGGAATTAAAGGCCCTTACTCTGATGATAGGCTGTCAGACCTGATCCAGTCCTCAGGTGAATACTATAGCCGTAAGTGTAGGCGTGTGCACACAGATATGCAGATAGGGCCTTGTTTACAGTAACAAACTGGTAACTGGAGGACATTAAGGCATATAATTAATATATAATTTAAAATTTAAATTAATCTGTGGGGCTATGCACACACTCAGGTACACAGCACATGTATAAAAGTATTCATGTAGAGATCAAAGGAGAAATCTCAGCACTCACGTCTTCTCTTCCCCTTTAGAGATGAGATCTTCAAACAGGGTCACAAGTCCCTCACCTACTTAATTTCATCAGGCACCTCAGTAGTATATTTTATGACATTTCATTATAGAAACTTCTATATTTTCATACTTTTCATATCTGTATTCTTCTATGACTTTAAGATTCTAGGTCTTTGTTAGCAATCGCTGCATCTGCCTTCTCTAGAAGTTTTGATGCATCTATGTTCAGTGTCTAACATCAATCAGATAGGAAGTGAGAGGTGGATATTGGAACTGAATCAAACTTCTTGACCACAGGCCCAGATGTATTAGCTTTCCAATTTTTTTTT
>NW_004949105.1:11584174-11593701 GCF_000317375.1 Microtus ochrogaster | reverse complement strand
GGTGGCTGAAACTGGGACCCACGGGGCGGCTGAGGCCAGCGCCCGGGTCCTGGTGTGGGTGTGGGGAAAATCTGCCACAACGTTGGAGCGCCAAGTGAAGGCGGATCGAATTAATACAGGCCAATTGGTATAAGATAACACCACTTTAATATAAAAAACACACTCACGCAACCGAAGTTCCCGGGATGCCCAGAAACAGGAAACAGGAAGAAGGGGTTACCAGCGTCTGTGCACCCCAATATATAGACATTTGCCCGAGGCCGTCCCGCCCTCAAAGGGCGGGCTCTCTCTACACTTTACTATTTAGATTTTTGTTGCAAACAAGTCTATTGTAGAAGAAAAGTATTAACAATTAGAATTTGCAGTTATGAAACCCTAAATTATAGAAGAAAGACAAGGAGAGGTACCTAATATCTCAACATGTTTCTATGAGGAGATCACTTGATGGAGAAGTTTTGGATTTTGAGTATAACATAATTTGTCTTAATAACAAATTTGGATTGTGTGATGTATGTATGAAGTGTGCATGGAAATATAAGATCTATGTTGAATTCAAAACAATAAAAAGCGAAGTATTTCAAAAGTGACCATAAATTATTAACAAATACAGATTGTTTGGGAAAAATTTTATGTGTATCTGTGTGTTAGTGTGTGTATAACAAATATGTTCTGTTGCCTACAAAGGCCAGAACAGGGTGTTGGATCCCTGGAGCCAGAGTTACAGGCAACTGTGAGATACATGACATGAGAGCAGGGAACTGAACTTGTATATCCTGGAAGAGCACCATGAGTTCTTAACTGCTGAGTCATCTTTCTAGTCCCATACCCTCAAATTAAATGTAATTGGCTTGAAATGGAGTGATATTTCATTTGTTTTTTAATAAATAGGGTTCAACCTGAAAATAAAAAAGGCAAAATAGCCAGTCACTGGCTTTTATCTCTGTAATGCAGGACTCCCCTCTGTGTGCTGTGATTAGCATTAATGAATAAAGAAACTGCTTTGGACCTATAAAAAAGGGCAGTACTTAGGTAGGTGGGGAAAATTAAATGGAATGCTGGGAGGAAGAAGGCAGAGTCAGAGAGATGCCATGGACCCGCCGCCAGAGATAGATGTGATGAAACTTTGCTGGTAGACCATGACCTCGTGGTGATATACAGATTAATATAAATGGGTTAAATTAAGTTGTAAGACTTACCCAATAAGAACCTAGGGCTAATGGGCCAAGCAGTGATTTAATTAATACAGTTTCTGTGTGATTATTTTGGGTCTAAGCTAGCAGAGTGGCTAAGAATAACAAGAGCCCCCTCCTTCCTACATGTCTACCTCTGTCTGAAATGGTAATTCTGCCTTTTGAAACCTCAGAATGAGACTGTGTCTGGGAGTTGTCTCCTTCTATCTTTTATTTTTCTCTAAGGCTGGGGTTAAAGGCGTGTACCACTACTACCTGGTTTTTATGGCAAACTAGTGTGGCTAATGGGATGAAAGGTATGTGTAAGCATTGCCTTGCCCATAAGACTGACCAGTGGGGCTATATTACTCTCTGATTTTCAGACAAGATTTGTTTATTAAAATAAATACTTCTGACTTCTAGTCTGAAGATTTCAAAGAGGTAAGAACTCTCTAGTGGTTTGACTGCTTGTGCTTTTCTGGTCATCAGGTTGAACCCCAATATCTGTCTCTGGGTTTTTATTATTTGTGCTACATGGAAATAATGTTTTGTAGGAGAAAATCAGAAAAGACATATATTGGCTGAGCTATTTATCATTTTTTAAATAATAAGTAAAGATAATGAGGCAAAGTAGCCATGTTTAGCTTTCAAGGTCATGACAGAAATACACATTCAGACTCCAATATCAATAACTATTTATGAAGAATAATATATTTGGGGAAAAGAATAATCATAATGGGATAGAACCCAATATCATCCTAGCCATATTTAGGGCCATTCTCAATGAAGAAAAGATACAGAAACCCAGGCAGAGCACATGCTCAAAAGAAGCTCCTCTACAGGAAATAAATAGGAAAGAGCAATACCTACCTTCTCTTTGAGGTAAACATACAAGTGGATCTTTTAGGAATTCCAGTATTGTGCCTGAATCCCTTCGGGGAGTACAGGGTTGGAGTGACTGGGAAAGCTACCATCTGATTTCTCTTCCCATTCAGACTAGAGACATGGGAGAATCTTACAAGCCAGTTTTTGAGGCTAAATGCCCTCTGGTTTGAGGGTGGGTATCTGTGTTTATATCTATGGGCCCACAGAAGTAGCATCATTGTTGAAGTTACCAGAGACTGTGCAATCTGTTTGTGTGCTGAATCAATTTATAGTCTAAGAAGAAAGCTGCCTTCCCAAACTATTCCATGAGGACATCTGGATTCTAGAGTCAGCATTTCTTAAGCTTAATCCTCTGTCTGGCTTCTAGTGGGAGAGGCAATTGGACTCACATGTAAACCTGAAAACTCAATTCATTTCCAATAGTTCAAGTTCCATCATCTAAGGAAGCAAAAACCACCGCTATCAGTAAATAAAGGTCACCCATCTGGCAGCAGCATATCTCTCTGGCTCTATTTTGTTTTTCTACTCTGTGTTATAAAAATATTACAGTCTGGTATGACATTAAAAAAGTGTGACATCTGGGCTTATACAAAATATAAGAGTTGGCAGGGGGACTAATTTTCCTTCTGAAAAATTGCCATGGCAGGGAAGAGATAGAGGACAACCGATGGCTGAGAACACAGCTCAGTACTCTGTTGTAATTCAGCCAGACTTACTTTCGAGCTTAGCAGCATCCTTCAGAAACCCTGCATGGGAAGGGGAAGTGGACCTATTTACCCCAGAGGATCACATTGATGGATTGCTATGGACCTCTGAGAATAAAAAACTATTTTAGCACAAGAGAAAAATTTTCTCTACTTATACTACTAGGTGGTCATGCATTCAAGAATTTAATGAGACTACTTTAAAAAAATTCTCTTGGTGTGGTAGTCATAAAGCTGGGCAGCTTTTCACTGGGTAGAGATGTTAGACCATGCTCTTTGGAGGGTTGAAAAATGTATAATTAAAATTTGGCATTGCTTTTAGGTGGTAATGGTTTTTATTAAATTCTTTTTAGAGTAACCCTTTTTATGAGTTCAAGACAAATGCCCTATTTATTTTCCCCTATGTTCTCTGGGTACATTTTAATGTACTGTAATTTCAAAGATATTGAGAACGTGCAAAAAGAATACATGCATTGGACAGGGCCATGTGCGCTCTTGGTTGGAAGCTGATTTTTTCCCCCTAAGAAATGAGAGAAAATAAAATTTAAAAAAGATATCTCTTCTCATCTCCAGTAATTCAATTTGTGGGAAGATTCGGGCACTATAGATGGCTGGTGGTACTTGTATAAGTGGGAAATTATAGTGTCAGTTTTATTTTAAATAGAGCTTTAAATAAATCCCTAAGCTTTAAGAGGTTTAGATAGTTAAAACTATAATGGTTATTCCAGAAAACAGGAGTGAATATTGTTTAAATAATAACCAACATTATTGAAACAATGGAAGTCCAGACAGGTTGTAAAAGGCTCCATGGGAGTAAACAGATTTAGGAATGGGAATGTTACACAGAGTTTCTGACTTTTCTCAGGTAAGAAACAGGCAAAGATTTAACATCAGGAGATTCTCTGTACTGCTCTCAGATCTACTTTGCCTACCCATCCTTCCGCAATCTGAAACAGTCTCTGATTCACGTGTGTCCTGTTGTGGCTTTGGCTGCTCTCAAAGCAGAGAGAGCAGGAGCTGCTGTTTCTGTTTTCATAGAAAGAGCATAAAGAGAAGGCTTCAGGGAAATACCAGGTGAGGCATTGGGGAACCATTCCTGGAGGTCACATCTTTAGGGTGAAATCTATTAGCTCTTACCAGCTAATTACAAACACTCAGACCATGGGGTCTTGTCATTTTCCTCAGACTCAATAATTTCCATTCCTGTAGTCAAGGGACCATGTGCATTTTCAATTTATGGATATGGTCACAGAAGTCCTGATGCAGGAACTGGGTAGAGTTGACTTTCTGGGATGGGATTCACCAACCGATAATAGCTTCACACAGGACTGGCTCACCTCACCCAGGACTTTTGTTAGTTGAGAGAAGTAACACGCGCTGTGAACAGATCAGCTATTTGGCAGGGACATCTTTTTGTCCTCTATCAGACATGGCTGCTATCCACATTGCCTATCTTCCCTAGCCTTTGGCGACTGCCACTGCCGCTGCTCTGTCACTAGAAACATTCTGGGGCGTCTGCATCAGACCTCAATCCTTTGGGACAAAGGGCTAGATTAAGTCAACAGATTCTTCCTTGACCCCTTCCTTCACTGGGTACCCCTCGCAAATCTACCATGTGTTGTTTCAGCCTGTTTTCTTATGTGTGAAATGAATGTGCTACTCTCTAAAGAAAATACAGCTTAATGAGATCTTGATTCCCTTCTAAATAAAGATGCATTTCCTATCCTTTCATTTTCAACTATGCTTCTACCAGGGTGTTGGCCCTCTTTTTCCTGAATGTAGAGCAGACTCCAGAGGTCTTCCCATTCATTCCGCTGCAGAATTCACAGGACCCTATTTGGCTACCCCCATTAACAAGCTCTGATTTATTTATGTTGGTAAAGTCTGGTTCTGAGAAAATGCAGCTCCTCTCTCTAGGGTGCCTGTTGACTGCAAGAACCAGCATAGTGGCATGCTGAATATCCTCAGATATGGATTCTGAAGATACTTTTCTGATGCCACACCGCTTTCTAATGGCATAGATGAGAGTGGAGCAACCTGAGTGTCTTCCCTTATCCTGAATTGAGAAACAATGGAGGAAAGAAAAAAATCTCAATATATATTAAACATATTGACAGAAATTTATAAACAGGAATGTAGATCTATACTACAAACTGAAAATACTGTCCTGCTCACTCCTTAGGATACCGTAAGATAGACAAATTTTTGTCCAAGTGGGAAGACAGAGGCTCAGAGATATCCACTGATTTATTAAAATTACATCATAGTAAAGGGTAGATTTAGGGTCTAGTCTTAGATAAAAGTGATATGAAAGTTCCTATTCTTTCCTAGACACCTTGAGCTCAGCGCCATAATCAATATCTTACTGTAACTTTACTCCACATGAGTCTGGTTTTATCAGTTCTCTCTAGGCTGTGCTGTGGTGAATGAACAATCTCAAATCATAATGGCTTACAACAACCACAACTGATCCTCACACTCAAAACTGTATCTACATCCAAGTTATACATTTTCTCCCTGTGGTGTTTTGTTGAAGAAACTTGTCCTACATGGGATACTAATGCTGATGCTAAAGGAGTAAGCAGAGGCTACAGTGAACTTCTTTGAGCTTAGTGCATGGCTCATTACTCCTGATCACACCCATTGGTCTAATCACTGCTCACTTGCAGCAATGAATCATTCTGGTGTACTGAAGAAAGAGGTAGTAAATATTTAGAACAAATAATGGAACTCATTACATCTAACTTCACCACTATGCATACCACAGATTTAGGGATACCACATCTTTCTCCATGTTCTTCTACTTCTCTAGTAGCTATATCTCTGCCTCTTTTTATAGATCTTCCTCTTTTTTCTCTCAAAATATTAGTGTATTCTAGCATATATTCTTGGCACTACTATCTCTCTCCACCCTGAAACTCAGGTGACCTCATCCAGCAAGGATTTAATTGCCATCAACATGCTGATAAGTCTAATTTATCTTTTAAGCCCTGACCTCTCTTTGGGCTCCAGATATCTTCTGTTATCTCAACTTGGAATCCGAATACATGGCTCAAACTGAATATTTCCAAACTGATATCTGATTCCTATTTACCTCTCTCCTGGCTGGCAATGTTCCCTGTTGCAGAACATGGTACCATTCTCCACCCAGTTACTCAATCAATATTTTAGGTTGCCTCCCTTTCCTTCCTACACCAAGTCCATCAGAAACACATATTATTTACATCGTTCAGATAAGTTCCAAAACACCCACATCTCTATGTTGCACATGACAGTACACTGACTTGAGTACCATCACCTCTCACCTTGAACAAAGCAATAATAAGGTAGCTGTTTTTTTTGTATTCTGTTTTTTCCCTATAATTAATTCTTCATGTACTAGTCCAAAATATTTTACAAAAATACAGTTAAACCCCTACATTTTCTAAAATCCTAATCATTTAATATTGCATTTAGGAAATTTTTTTTTACAATATCCAGGCCCTGTATAACCTGACACTTGTCCATTGTGCAGGATTGGATGGTGTTCATCATATTAATTTTCACCTAGAAACTCAGAGAGAATTTTTCTTCAGAAATAGGATTTTTTTTTTTCGAAACAGGGTTTTTCTGTAGCTTTGGAGCCTGTCCTGGCACTAGCTCTTGTAGACCAGGCTGGCCTCGAACTCACAGAGATCCGCGGTAATTATGTCACCATGAGGTTGGACCCTATTAGCATTGATATTGTCATAAAAGAAGATACAGACACATAAGACTGAAACATGAAGAAAGATTTATGCAAATAAATATAGACGATAGAGTGATGCAGCAGCTATAAGAACAGGAACACTAGTGGTTCTAGAGCCTACAGCCATAAAAAAGAGGCATATACTGAGCATGGTAGTTTGAATGTAATCGCCCCATAAAATCTTATAGTGTGTGGCACTATTAGGAGGTATGACTTTGTTGGAGTGGGTATGGCCTTGATGGAGGAAGTGTATCAATGTGGGAGTGAGCTTTGTGATTTCCTATGCTCAGGACACCACCCAGTGTATTAGCTCACTTCCTGTTGCCTTTTGATATAGTCAGCACCATGTCTGCCTTGCTCCCTGCCATGATGGTAATGGACTAAACCTCTGCCACCTCAATTAAATGTTTTCATTTCTAAGAGTGGTTGTGGTAATGGTGTCTTTTTACAGGAATAAAAACCATAAATAAGACATTGAGTCTCCCTCAGAAGTTCCAGTAAGAGCCATGAGAAAATATATCCCTATTATTTTTTTTTACCTTTCTTCTGTAAATATGGGATTAGAACTTAAAGCCTTCTGCATGTCATGAAAACATTTACTTTTGAGTTATATCTCTAACAATCATCTGTTTTAAGCTATCAAATCTATATAAGTTTGCTACAGCAGCCCTGACAATCCAACAAAAGATTTCTTGGCTCATCCCTCCCCTTATGAAATGTCAAATGTCTTTCTTTTTCCTCCATAACCTAGTCTTCTTCAGAGTCTTTAAACTTGATCTTTTCTTTGCGTCCCATGGCTTTCCTAGGATTGAATCCTTCCCAGAGTATATGCTTCTGTTCCTCCTTTAATATTTTTATGTGAGTATATTTGGAAGGTGTTGACATCATCTATTCTTGTCATCTATTCCCATAAGTAAGAAACTTCAAGTAGGGGAGGCATTTGTATCTGAAGCCTCAGCAGCGATGACAGTACAAGTTTCTATATCAAGGACAGCACACTGGACTAGATTGGCTGCTTCCACCCCAATTCATGTCTACCTGGAATATCAGAAAGAAATCCTATTAATGATAGTCTTAAAGGATGGTTAACTCCAACTCAGAGTGAGGCTTCTAGAGCACTTAGGGTTTACTCACTGTTTGAAATTCACTATACATTTTTCTTCTCTTAAAAAAATTAAAACAAAACCAAAACTGGCAGCAAGCAATCTTTCTTTGCATTGTTATAGAGAAGAAGGGGCCGTGTCCTTCACAGAGAGGAGTTTCCAGGTGATTTATATGCCACTTCCAGAGGTCATACATTAGAAGACATTCTGGTATGAAAGATGCAGTTTTTGAATGACTCCTAAACTGTGAAGTGACTGATAATTCTCTAATTTAGATTAGAAGTGTAGATATAAGAAGTATAGATATGAGAATGGTGTGACAGGCTTCCAGGCCAGTTTCTCAACATAGATCTCTCATAACATGGAGTTCTGATGATACTGAGTAACTATGTGGTTCAGACTGTGGCCTTGACCACACAAGAATGCCTGAAGTACCTAATTAAGAAAAAGGAAATGTGGCAATATGAATATTATTTGTAGTTTGTAAACACAAAGCTCTGAGTTATAATTAGCTTATACTCTAAACAGCTTAGAGTATTCATTTCATATGGCTGTGAGATTACTTTCTAAAAGTTCTTAAAACATTAATAAAACAAAGAGCCCCTTCATGCACCTTACATGTATCAAAACAGAGTAACCCCTAATAGTTACAGGTTAGTATCCTAGGTCTCAAAAAATTCAAAAATGGAAGTTTATAATCAGTTGCATGTTTTTGAAAGGACACATCTGACATCTCTGAGAGCAAGACCTAGAAAGGGCAAATGAAATGAGTACCAGGAGAAGGTATAATTTTATCATGTAGATCTTCATGTGATTAACATATATTCTTTCTCACTGCCAAGAACCACAGCATTTGTCGATGCTAATCATTGATTAGCATGCCAAACCTCTGTGATATCTAAGTTCATGAGTTCTAATGAGCAAAGAAAGAGTCAGCCTGAATGAAGTTCTTCTCATTGCTGTCTGTCTTAGTTACCTTTAAATTGCTGTGACAAGACACCATGACCAAGGCAACTTATAAAAGAAAGCATTTAGTTGGGGGTTGGGTAGGTTTTATATTCTAGAAGGTTAGAGCCCAAGACCATTATGCAAGCTTGGTTGTGGAGCAGTAGCTGAGAATTTACTTTTGAGAGAACAACAATGAGGTAGAGAGAGTAGGGTAAAGGAAATTCTGAGTTTAGAAGTGGGCTTTTTAAATCTCAAAGACCACATCCTGTGACAACCCTCCCCACAAAAGACCACATTTCCCTAATCTTTCCAAAATGGTTTCATCAACTGGGGACAAAGCATTTCAATGAGCCTATGGGGTGGGCATTCTCATTCAAACCAAAATAGTGTCCTTGATTGCAGGTTGCCAATGGCTCATGATTCATATAAAAAACAATATGAACATGATGAGAATTAAAAAAGGAAAAAAAAAAACAGATTGAATATGAAGGGCTGTGTGAACAACTAGGTACAATAACAAATTCTTTGTGACAGAAAAATTTTCATCAGATTTTAAAAGTGGAACACGTAAAAATACATAATTCTCTTTCATTATAAATCTGCCTCCACTAGTGACCCCCATGATGGAAGTCATGTAAGACATGGTCTCTGAGGGCTGTTACAGACTCATTCCAGAAAGGATACTGTTCCCCATCTTGGAATAGAAGCAGCCAGCCCTTCAGGCAATAAGCCCTGTGAGGGCATTCTGCCTACGACTCACTTCTCCCCATTTCCCTACCAAATCTTGATTATTTACTTCAAATTCTATCTAAAAAAGTGAGCTAAAGCAAACTAAAATTATACAGCTGAATTTAAAATAGGCAATGCTCTATTCTTTTTTTTTTAAAGAAATTATGTCTTTGAGAGCTATTAATCAAGCCATAGGCCTGATACATACAGGATGCCTTTAACTTCATTTGTGCTTCTTCCAGTTGCTATAGATGCTTTATTT
>NW_004949105.1:11573318-11584001 GCF_000317375.1 Microtus ochrogaster | reverse complement strand
GGCGTGCGCCACCACCGCCCGGCTTCATTCCTATTCTTGATTGCTTTTTTGAATTATTTCATCACTGGTACATGAAAATGCTCCTGATTCTGTGTGCTGACATTGCATACTGAAACCTTTGCTGATTTTCTTTACCAGTGTTCACTGTTTGGGGTATACTCTTAAAACCAAAAAGGTTAAAATCCTAAGATTATGTTTTCAGCACACATGCACATATAATTGTATATGCACTCATATACATGTGTATATCCCTCCCTATGTTACTATGATTTCTGCCTCTTAATTTAATATTAACATATTACTTTACTAGTAATTATAGAGACAATAATGATGATATTAGTAAAATATGACTATGAAGATATTTTAATTATTCTGTGCACTCACTAATAAGTGATCACTATATTCACATGAGTAGGTATATTTGGGAGTAATGACATTGTTAGTATGAGCAGAAAGCACTATATCCTTGAAGTTTCAGAGCATCACAACATCTGAAGTAAAGTGGAGACTGCACTCAAACCATAGTTACAACGGGAACACGAAAGGTCATGGATGACAGAACTCTTTTTAATTTGCTCATTTATTTCATTAAACTGATTCAGTGGTCATCATATAATTTAAGATACAATAAATCATAATTTGAAGTACGCTGTGCCTTTGGCCAAATTCACTTTTGTTTACTCAAAATTGTGACTTAAACCTTGAGTTTTATTGCACCTGTTTTAGATCAAAAAGGGTCACACATTTTGCTTTTGTTTAAGTCTAGACTAGGCATGTATTTTTATTTTGCACCATGGTAATCATCTAGAGTTCTGCATATTCAAACATGAAAACTTAACCCTAACCAAAAAAGAAAAAAAGGAAACTTACTAAGTGAGATATTTTGGTTGGGTTGAAACTAGATCTCTATTTCACTTAAATGTTTATATGTTTCTGAGGTTCATCTGTTGTAAATTAAATGATACATTGGTAAAAATGAAGAAAAACAAAAAAATAATTTCCTCTCAAGAAATTAAAGTGTTGTCAACTAAACTTTCTGACCTATTCATAAACTACCTTAACCCCATTCATTCTCCTGCCTGTGTCATGGAATCCCCAGACACTGGCTTGCTCACAAGACACTCTGAAGTTGAGATACTTCCTCATGCTTTGTGCACATGATTCATATTGATGGATTTCAAATTGACATTTCATCATGTGTCCCACCAAGCGTTACGTTCGTCTGTGACTCATTGATGTCCGTTGGAAGTTACCTCAGAGCTAAATTATTTCATACTGGCCGCATGTGCATGTGGCTTTGGCTCTCATAATTTTTCTCAATTTGCTCCAGCAATTCACAAGGTCCAGATGGAAGTGAACATATTGAACACTTAAAAGGAAATGTTTGTGTTGTTTGTGCAGGAAGCAGGACTCACTTCATAGCACACAGAAAAGGTTGTTTTCCTTTCTATTAGAAGTTCCAAATGAAATAAAATCTTGGCCCCTCTGCTCCCCTGCAGTAGATAAGCTGATGCAGCAGATACTTAGGTTTTAATTATTTATGGATGAGCTATGAGAAAAGCCTGCCAAAGGTAGCAAAGGAAAACTAATGGCTGGCATTGCACACCTGACCTTGAATCCAGCTGATTGAAATTAATTACCCAAAGTTTTAAAATCACAGCTTCTTCTATTGGTGGTAATGTCCTTTTTAGGTGGTAATGAATAACCCCACTCTATCACTGTGAACACTGCTTATCACAAATATTTATTTCACAGTATTTAGTGCATTTGACTTGGCAGAAAAATAATCTTCATTTGTTTTATTTTTCTCTCTAGTTTTTGCATACTGTGTTATGCTGACTTTTAGCCTATGACACTCTGTTAAAGTCAGTGTTATTATATGAAATGATTTTTTTTATAAATGCAGCTATATTTGGAGCTGAACTCTAAAATATTTTGCTCCTCAGAGGTACAAATAGATCGACTCAAGTCTTTTCTTGCATGGAGAGTAGTGTGTTCTGAATGAGATCAGGGAAATTTATTTTTATTCCTGCTAATCTAATTAGTCTTTAGAGGAGAAGGTATCTGGTGAGAATGGACATGGTAGTAACTCATAAATAAATATTTAAACTATGGAGGTTTAAACTGTTTGTTTTTATGCATTTATACCTTAACCAAGATGTTGCCTTCAGTATTCCAGGTTTCCCGTAGTCTTTGGTCAGTACATGCTTGGGAGCATATCATTGGCAGCTAGGCCATGGCAAACATCCACAAGAGAAACTTTACTTGCAAAGAAATGAAAATCACCACACTGGAATGCCAGAAGAATCCATGTATAATAAACAATAATTAAACAGGGATTATTAGGGTGGCACATTTACAATGTGAGAGTTGAAGTTCTGTCAACACCTTATAAAGCCCAGAAAGTACATTTGCTCTGGACTGAAGAACAAGGTTTTATTCTTGGGAAGAGAAGGGGGTTTGCTGATAGTCTCTTTTGGTCTTCATTATTTAATGCGGCTTTTCCAGGGTTTAAGATCTTGTAGTGTTATGGAATCTGAGACTGTTCTTGGTGGAAAGTTTCTCATAAACAGCTTGGTTCTGTCCATACATTTCTTTAAATATATAAGTAATGGAATATTTTGTTTTAGATCAAAATTGCAAGCAAGATGACGGTCTTAGAACGCCTTCTTGTGAAGGTCATATTTCTCAATTTTGTCTTTGTCATCTATTATTTTTTTATTTATTCTTCAACATACTCGCGTTTCCTATCATGCCAGCTAATCACTGTGGCCATAAATATGAACAAGGATACTTCTGTAGATCCTCAACATTTATTCAAACACTCCCACATTCTTTTTCAAAAACCCTGTTGAAGTTCAGTTGGCTTGAATGAAAAACACCCCGAAATGAAATGAATTAATGAACAAGAGGTAGGAAGACAGCTTTCTCTTCAATGTGCTTACATCTACTTTATATTCAAGAAGCAAAAATATTTTATTACTTATATTTCTGTGTGTGTGTGTGTGTGTGTTGAGTAGCATGCATGTGCCATGCTACATGTATGAAGACCAGATGACAACTTTCAGAAACTGTTTCTATCCTATCATATGAATCCTGGAGGTTAAAGTCAAGTCATCAGGCTTGAAATCAAACATCTTTACTCATTATTCAACCTTATACAAGTTCCATGTGTACAAGATTCAATCCTCAATAAAGAACAAAACATAAACTAACAAAGTTCCAGTGACAGGTGAGGAAGGAGCAAGTATATAACAATATGTTTTATTCCTTGCTTCTTTGAGGAGAAGCTCTCTATTTTTGCATTGTACATTACCTACATATCAAACTTACCCTATACTGTTGGAGTAACAACTCACTTTAACAGAATCAGATTTGAGAGAAAAGAAGATGTTGCTACCAACACCAATTTTATTAATTTGCACTTGAGACTTATGCAATCTACTCCTCATTAAAATATGGCTTAGTTAAGAAACAGGTGCAAATGAGTCAAAGTTCCAATTAATTTGTGTTTGTCTTGTGCCTCTTATATGCCAGGAATGTTTTAGTAAGTGGGAACTACAAAAACAGGTAAGACAGAAAATCTACCTTCAAAAGGACTTTAGTTAGGAAGGCCATCTACTTCCAAATATATTATTTCAAAACCCACATGTTTCCCTCTTAACTAAAGTAGAATTAAGAGATCTCAAATACACAAATAGTTATGTATATAAAAGCAGAAATATCCTTTGTGAAGTTAATCCATGATAAACTTTAGGACTCAGTCTCTGTATGTTTTTTCTGGACTTGAAAATTGGGATATTTCTCACAAAAAAGAAGAGATAAATATATGACCTTAGCAGAGAGATGTATGGTAAACTTTTAACTACATATTTCAGGGAGGTTATTTATATTTAATTCAAGGCAGGGAAGTTGACATTGTACTAAAAACAGAAAAGAAGCTCATCATGCAAATTCAGGGGCAATGGAGATTTGGGCTTCATCTGCAAATTTATAGAGACTCAAGTAATTTCCAGCACTCTGGGAAAAGGATGAACTCTCAGTGCCAGAGATCCCATAGTGAAAGACTTAGAACAGAATGCTTGGTAAAGGACAGAGAGGATACCTGTAGAAACCAGTGTACGCATTAATATCTCAAGCCAGGGTACAGGAGACTCAAGGGTTTTGGCTGAGTGGGTTTAGGAAATAAATAATTCTCTGATTTTTCTTTCTTTAATAAGCTGGATAATATATGTAGATTAGTAAACATTTGTGGACCACTTTTTTACCTTAAATATATAATAGTTCACCTTACTGGACCTGGATGGAGGTGGGGGTTCCTTGGACTTCCCACAGGGCAGGGAACCCTGATTGCTCTTTGGGCTGATTGGGGGAGGGGGAGGGAAATGGGAGGCAGTGGAGAGGAAGAGACAGAAATCTTTAATAAATAAATAAATTTATAAAAATATATATATAATAGTGATTAAAATTTCTCCTGATTTCTAATGTTGAAACTTTTATTTGCCTTTCTTTCCTTTTTATTTTGGATTTTTTTCCCCCAATAGTTGTGAGTGTATATCTTTGGATTCCCTAGAAAAACAAATTTATAAAAATTTTAGTTGGGATCTAGAAAAGAATTGTGATATCATCTCTTCAAGCTCTCTTAAAATGTAATTAATGTGAATTGCTTGTGACAGCATCTTTAACTCAATAGTGTCATTTGTCCCAGTCAATGAGAGTTATTCACAGTACAGTCCAATGGTCATTGTTCTTACATGGATATCAGGAAGATCTTTTGTGAAAATCTAAACTCAGTAATTTACTGTCTTAATTTCTTTACCTGTTGCTGTGAAAAAATATTATGACGAAAGCTACTTAAAGGAGAAAGAATCGATTATCAGATGTACAGTCCATAATGGTGGGAAAGTCAGTGTGACAGGAGCTTGAAGCAGCTGGTTACATCATATCTAGGACCTAGCAGAGAGAAATGAATGCAGGCGTGTTTGGCTTTCTCTGTTTTATAAGTTCAGCATCCCACCCAGGGAATGGAGCCTCCGTCAGTGGGTGAGTCTTCCCACTTAAATTTATATGATAGCCCCTCACAGGCATGCCCAGAGGCCCATCTTTCAGGTTATTCTAGATTCTGTCAAATAGACAGTTAACACTAACCTTAACAATCACAAATTTTATAACCCTCTGCGTTTCCATTGTAGACACATGGGCGTGTCCTGATTCGATTCCTCATTTTTCAGCTAAGCAACCACATGCTTTTCTTCCTTATGATGCTAGAGAGCACACTCCTTCAATTTGCTTGAACTAGTAGACTTACTGGGAATTACTGTTGTCAGAAAATTAATTACAGTTAGCATTCAGAAATAAATGTACATTGAATTTACACTATGCCAATTCACAAGCCATTAGAAAACTTAAAGTAGCTAACTAGAATTGTTTCTAAGTATACTGCTTCTAAAAGTAAAGACAAAGAAGATGAGAAGAATGCAATGTACCTACATTTTCTTTTGTTAATAATCTCATGTTACTGGCAATATCCTCTAGCATAATCCGTGGTAAATATTTTATGACTCTTCCTTCTTAGAAAAATTTAAATGTGTCATTCTTTGTTCTTTTCTGCCTCCATTTGATTTCTATATTACAAATTCTCTACATAAGATATTAAGAAAGGACTTCATGTTAAATGCTGGAAATTATAAAATGATATTTGTTTTTCCCATGGCAATATATCATATATCACATATAATACATATGTATAGTTGCTTTTATGCATAGAGAAAAGTGGAAGAGGCATTATGAATAGTCATATTCTTTGGATGTAAATCCAAAGCAAAAATCTTTCAAATACCAGATACAAAGGGCAAAGCCAAAACCATAAAATGGTTGCTGATACTTGAAAGGGTGTAAGATACAAATTAAATAAGCAATAAATATTCATTTGGTCTGTATTTAAAATCACTCTTCTATGTATGTTTTTGAGCCAGATGAGAGCATTACAATTAACCCCATGAAACAAATACTAATATCCAAACAAATATGTTTGAAAATTACTGTACTGGGAGAAAAAAGAAGGCACAAACAGGTTGAACATGAGTGAGAAATGCAGATGAAATTATCTTTTGGAAGTTTCACTCTATGAGCTGTCACAGAACTTAAAATGATCCAGGCAAAAGGTGATAAAACTGTGTAGCAGCCACAGAAATGGGGAGGAAAAGATAGACTTGAGAAATAAGGTTTTATTGAGAGAACCTCATCTCAGATTGTATGTGGGAGGCAAGGGAAATTGAAAATTCAAAGACAATTCTCATTTTTTTCCAGCTTTGATGCCTGGGAAGTAGGAGAGGCCATTGGTAAATGAAGAGAATGTTAGAGATAGAGTGAGCAGGCTGTGAGGAGAAAACAAGGGAACTGATTTTTGGATAGATTTCATGTGAAATATAACAGCTGTTATGGAATAGGCAATCTTGAATATGAGCCTGGAGCTGAGGGGGAAATCTAGCTGAACATAGATTTGGCTTTCCTCTGCATACCTGTGATTGCTATCACTTTGGAGCCCATCACCTTCCTATGGTGAGAGTGGCAAGAGATAGGAGAATGACAAAGATGACTTTCCAGAGGAAAGTGACTCTTTAGAAGGCATATGGAGAAACAGATCTAAGTAAAGACTGATGGGGACTAGAGACAGGATATATATACCCAGGAGAGCACTATGCAGGGGGATGTAATTCTGTGCTTTGTGTGAATTGATGCAGCAGCCTCATCAATTGCTCTGTTTGAGTGTTGATGTCTTCAAATTCATATCCAGATATGAATGCCATAGTGAATATTTCTTTCAAAGTAGATATTTTTTCCTTTGTGATATATGTTTAATGGCTTCCATATTTTCCTGTTAATGTTTTACATGTGGTCCTCTACAAATTTCATATATTTTCTGTCATATGTATATTGGAAAACATAGATTAAATAAGAATAATGAACATCTTTCCATGTTTGAGTTTTCATGTTGAAGACTTATTTGTGAACCCTCCCTTTCATAAATATTCTCTACTGAATGATCAAAGGTCATTATGTTACCGATTTCCAAACACTGTCTATCTATATAATCACAATTTTATCTAATTTTCTCTGTCACATGCCTATCACTTTATCATTATAAATAATCTATTTCTTTCTATAATATCCATTGTATGGCTTTTTGTCTGTCTACTATCTATCTCTACCTATCTATGTATCTATCATTTATCTTTCTATCATCTATTTATTATATATATCTATATCTATTTTCTATATTTTTGCCTATAGATTATCTATCATCTACTTATATATCTATCATTCATCTATCTACCCATTTTTGTTCTTTTCTTGAAATCTTAATTTAACAGCAAACTTTTGGCTTATACTCTCTACTTGGCCCCCAGTAGAGATCTTGGACTTGAACTTCCTCATTTTACACAACATTAAGGTTTATTCTAAGAAATGTCACCAAAGTAAATCATGATGTTGCTTATAATTTTTTTCTTTATCTAACCTCTAATTTTAAAACATAGTATTCTTTATAGATATTCAATCCAAATAACCATGTACTTAAGAATGTCAATAGGTGTCATTTCTATGTTGCATTAGTTGGGAGTATGTTCATTCTTTTATGTTTATATCTTGTCTATATTTACCCCATTCTCCAATTTCTCCAGTTTAACTTTATCTCCTGGAATGCCAGATATCCAGATTACCCAAAGAATGCATTTGGGATGACTCTCTGCCTAGAAAATTCTATTGATAGCCTCTGAACTTTGTCAGGACACTGTAGAAGTTAGGAATAAGAGCTAATACATCAAATATCAGAGTAATTTCTTATAAAACATAATTTTCAGGGATCCAGAGAGATTTATTGCCTCAACCCTTTTTTATTTCAGACCTGCCGAGCTCTCGAGATTCATTGAATACAACCCGAATCCACCTATGAACTCTTTGTTTTCATACTTAGTGTGGCTGTCTGACCACCATATGTGTACTTTAAGCAGAGGTCATCAAACAATCACCCATGGGCCAAATTTGGCAAGCAGCCTTCTTATGTAAATAAAGTTTTATTGGAAAGCAGCCACATTCATTTATTTACATATTGTCTAAAACTGCTTTCACACCATAAGGGCAGAGTTGAGTAGCTACAATACAGAACATATGGTCTGTGAACCCTAAAACGTTACTGGTTGGTCCACTACATTTAAGTTCCAAAATTTTGGGTTGTAATATGCAACCCTTTGTGGTGGCATCTGTTTAGAAACAACTATGTGTTGGGTACTTGCTGGTTACCAAGCTGTACGCTACACCCTGAAGGTTGTCACAGGGAAGACAGGAGACTCTTCTTAAACAACAGAGAATATTCATCTACCACTGTGACATAGGAAGACCTAGTTTCTATCATTGATATCCTCTTAGAAGAAACCAGGAAGGAAAGTTAGCAACAAACAAAACAGGATATGTAATTCAAAAGCATTTTTATGTGCACACTTAAAGTTTACTTTTTTTCCACTGATTCATGTTTTCTTTGTTTGAAAGTTTCTATGGTGATAAGTTATGGGGAAAAAGTAGTTATTATCTCATTAGTTCAGACTCAGGGCCTCAGTAAAGCGATTAGAATGCAATGTCTCAAAGACAATTTTCATATAAAACAATTGGCTTATTAAAATAAAGTTTGTTTTGTTTTGAAATCTTTAGTATTTTGTTATGTGATCAGTACATGATCATACAGGCCTCAGATTTAAAGCATAGCTTTCTTCCTGGTGAACAAGATAGGCATGAATAGAAAATACTTACAAACTTGGCTCAAGTTAAGAACATGTTTACTTTTTTGCTTATACAAAAATGTTGTGACCAAAGAGTTTGTTTTCAAATATCCACTTACCTCTTAACAAAAGAAATAATTCACCTCTATATTACCTGTCCACTGTGAATTCTGGATGTGCACACACCATCTTTCTTTCTGCCTCTTCTTTGAACTGAGAAGTTCCCCTTTCCTCACTCCCTATTGGTGAGCAGACAACTAACCATAACTTTTCTAAGTCTTGTTGGGACAGGGAAAGGCTCTGCTATGTCTATCATACCTTCTCCAACCTATTCAAAATGAGGATACTGAAGGAAGGACTTAGCTATTGGCAACGTACAAAATTCAGATAGTAGATAACTCTCTCTTTTCTTGCTTCTAAGTCCATTGTGCTCCAGATCTCTGCATATCTTTTATTTTTCTGGTTTTTCCGAGATAGGGTTTCTCAGTAGCTATGTAGGCAGTCCTGGAACTCACCAGGTTGGTCTTGAACTCACAAAGATCCACTTGCCTGTGCCTCCCGATTGCTGGGATTAAAGGCGTGCACTACCACTGCACAGCTCTTTCCTGTGACTTGGTCATCATTAGTATACTCATTTGCTATTTTTTCTTTGCATTTTAAACTGAAGGGTTATGACTGTATTGTTATTAAACATAATTGCAATGATCATGGCCTCCCATTGTGCAGGATATTGTTAGGTCATCTGAGAAAGAAACTGAGTTTTCTTTACCAACTTTCAAACTGAGTTTAGGACTTCAGAAGCAATGCATTTCTATTTCAGTTCCCATCTTTTGTACATGACCTGTGAAATGCTATTAATATTAATATTCTATCCTATTAATTCACTAAATTTTTCGAATTTTATATCTGCCTTCTGCTACTTGGTATCTATTTCCTTTTTTTTTTTTTTTAGAAAAAGCTCAATAATTCTCTCTTTGTCATCATGGTGGTTTGGAAATGGTCCTCATAGGCTCATATATTTGAAAACTAGGGTTCCAGTTGTTAGAACTGTCTGGGAAAGATTAAGAAGTATGTCTTATTGGAGGAGGTGCATTACTTGGCTGGGAGGGGTCTTTGCAGTTTTGAAAGTTCACATGTGCTTCTATCTCTCTCTCTCTCTCTCTCTCTCTCTCTCTCTCTCTCTCTCTGTGTCTGTGTGTGTGTCTGTGTGTGTGTCTGTGTGTGTTTGGTTATGTCTCACTTACTTCTCCACTGTCATGTCTGCCTGCCTGCTGTCATGCTTCCCACTATTATGGTTATGGACCTAACCCTCTGAAATTATAAGCTACAAATAAAACCTTTTTTTGTGTGTGTGAGTTTCTTCGGTTGAGGTGTCTTAGCACAGCAATAGAAAAGTAGCTAAAACAATGACCTCCTTTAGTTTTCTTTAAAGCAGCCAAAGATGGTTACCTTATTTTGTTGTGGAACATTTGTAACTATGTAAATATGTGTTGCATTTATTTAATTATGTAAAGATGTTTTACTATTTTACCTTGCTGGCCTAAGGCACCTGATTGATCTAATGAAAAACTGAATGACCAATAGCAAGGGAGGAGATATAAATGGAACTTCCTGGCAGGGAGAGTAAGCAGGAGAAAGAATTTAGGTTTGGGGGAGAAAGAAAAAGAGATGCCAGGGAGACACCAGGGGTCAGCCAGCCAGATGCTGAGGAAGCAGGAAATAGGACACACAGAATGAAAGAAAGGTAAAAAGACTGGAGGCAAAACATATATGAAAACAGGTGAGCCGGGCGGTGGTGGCGCACGCCTTTAATCCCAGCACTTGGAAGGCAGAGGCAGGAGGATCTCTGTGAGTTCGAGGCTAACCTGGTCTACAAGAGCTAGCTCCAGGACAGGCTCCAAAGCTACAG
>NW_004949105.1:11568189-11572793 GCF_000317375.1 Microtus ochrogaster | reverse complement strand
AAAAAGAAAACAAACTGTCTTTTTTCATTACAAATACCAATCCAAGTTTCCACTCCCTCCCCTCCTCCCATTCCCTCCACAAACCCTCCCACTCCACTCCCATCCAATCCTCAGAGAGGGTAAGTAAGGCACATTGCTTTGGGGATGATCCAAAACCCTCCCTATGCAGGTCTCTGCCTCTGTGTCCATCAGGTGCTGGATAAAGATTCTACAGAGATATTTAAGATATTCATAAATCTGATTACAGGGCAAGTCAAGGGAGAGAATTCCTTTACATAATGTAGAAAGGATGTTTGTTTTATGATATTCGGGGTCACTTCCAACCAAATATCTTGCTTTTCACTCCTCTTAAATTCTCTGCTTTGTTTAGTTATGGATTTCCATCTTCTTTTCCTTTGTGTGTGTGTGTGTGTGTGTGTGTGTGTGTGTGTGTGTGTTGTGGTGGGGATGTGCAAAGGAAAACCTTGTATACAATTTTCCCAATCCTCAAACATAATATGCCGTTTACAGATAAAGAAAAGTTTTGTTTTTTTTTTGTTTTTGTTTTTTTTGTTTTTTGTTTTTATCAGAAACCTTTGAGTTCTCACAGCTGGTGTTACAATGGGTGCTGAGTTTCAGTGTGTCCTGTGATAGGTTTGTGCCATCACATTGCTTTCACTCCCCCATTTTTCTGGACTAATTATTCTTTCTGGCTTAATGTATTTCATGAAAATTACAATGCAAGCAGTTGGGTTTGGTTTGATGATTTCATTTGGAGAGATGAAGGAAGAAAGTGGGATCCCAAAGCCAATAATGAGTTGATTGTAAAACCATTGAAATGTTTTTCCAAATAAATAAATGTCTAAATTTTGCAATGTCTAGGGAGCCACTGCCATTACTTCCAGCAGAGAATTCCAAATGTCACCAGCGATTAATTCCCTCACTATGGATTAAAACAATTTGTAATAGATCTCTTGGATGTCTCCTGATTAGGGTTCAGCTACATACGTGTCCTAACTGAGAGGAGAGGCAGAAGACAGAGGCAGAATCCTCTTAATTTTTTTTTTCACATTAGGCTAAAATCATGGTTAAGTTGAATTTGTTTTATATTTTCACTCTCTCCTTTATTTCATCTGACTGTTAGCAACTCTAGGTTGACTGGATGGGGCCTACAAGCAGGAAGAAAAATATTTGTCCTGTCTTTCTGTAAATTTAAGCTCATTTCCTCTTGTCTTTTCTCAGGGGTAAACTTGTATTTCCATTTTAAATACAAGCTCCCAACGAGCATTAACAATGCTGTTTTTGCTTAACTGCATTTTATTTTCTTCGCTGTGATACCTCACTCACATAATTGATCTGTGGCTGTAGGAAGAAAATGATGAAACCTGCATTCCAGTCATTGTAAGCTAATATTTTATAGGCCACTGTAATGAAAATTTTGAGCACTGTTATAAATCATACCTGTACATATATAATTTCATTCTTGTGTTGACAGTACCACGAATATATCACATAACACTAGGCATTTGAATTGAACTCTCCTAATTGGGGTTTGGAGATAATTAGCTGAAGTAGAATAATATTTACCTCGATACTCTTTATAAAAGAGGACATTTATAGCCAAGGAATTGATAATACAAACAAAGGCAGGCAGGGTAATTCACCACTTTGTGCTTTATTACAGAAGCAGGTTATACTGCTGGAAATGCTTGGTAATGACCCCATACATATTTTAAAACATGAAAAATGTTAGCATCAGTTCGGATTCTAAAGTCACAGCAATTATAAACTTGAGAGCCATTAAAATCTAATTTAAATTATCTCTATTATCTCTTATGATGATACCTACAAATTTAAATTCACTTTCCTTGTTTCAGTGCAAATTAAATTATTTTTATTAGATATATTTTCCCATTCCTTCCTTCTTTTCTTTCTTTTAGTTTCTTGCTTTTTTCCTCTTTCTTTTCATATTAGAGATTATGAAGTAAGCATATATTAACACATTAGGTGATTTTTTTCTGAAAATTTGAATTTAATGGTAATGTGGCCATTTAGACTATGTGTGTGGATTCCTACTGCTTAATTAAGAGAACATAGCTTCACTCATTCCTTTATCTTTAAACAGAGGAGCAATTCATTTAGTTTCTTATCAAGTTTAGATACCTTTTCTTCAGATTTAAAGGTCTCTGTTTTCCATGTCATAGAGAGTTAAGTATCTACCTTCCACAACTGAATGAGAACTTAGTAGGCAGGTGACTGGAGAGAGTAGAGATGGATGGTGGATCTTTTAGTACACAGCTTTTAGATGGGTACTGATTATATTGGGTTCATTTACTGAATTTGAAGAATGCATTTGAGCAGAATAAAATTCTTTAGGGTTGCTCATCTTCATAATTTCTACATCTTCTGTTTCTATGAATGTTTAATTGATTTTCTGTTGTTCTTTCCCCCACTCCATTGTTATTGATGGCTCTATTAATTTGTACTCAGTTAAACCTTAAGAGAATAAAAAAGAAAGAGATGATCAGTTATCCCTTTCTGGACAGATTATCAGGAATGAGTAGCCTGCCTTTTAGGAACATGCCTATTTCCTTCCTTGACTACATCTAGTAGGAATCTGTGTCCTTTGAAAGTAAATCAGTTTGACTGTTGAGTATGGTTTGTTGACTTATGAGATCTGGCACCCTGAGTCACCTAGAATACAGCACTTTGAGTTTGAATGTGTTTGAAAGGGAACATGTAACTAGTGCTATTATTTTTCACCTTGTGACTAAAATCTGCAGTTTTATATATTGTATTTTTATCTACTAAGAAAAAAATGAGCTGCCACAGAGAAGATAACTTTATACAGTGAACAATACAGTGTCTACTTGAATTATACTGGGAGAGCAGATTAGGCAATCTTTGGTAAGCGAGGTCCATACTAATGTGTTGATTGATATGCACCAATGAAATATTCGCTCAGGTTTCTGGTGCAGCATGGCAAATTCTTTTGATTGTACTAGTCTTTCTCCCATATGCACTGTACTCCATTTTTATGCCATCTGAATAATGGTAGGCTGGGTGTGATGATTAACCTATGTAGAAATCTGTAAAATATTTCACAGTGGCAGTCTGTATGGGTCTACATTGGACAGTCATCAAAGCTGAGATGCTAGGTCACTCACTGACCATTGATCAAGGAGGGTGAATTGCTGTTTCAATTTATTACTCACATAGTTATGTCTTTTGTTCCAAGATACCATGCAGGATAGATTGCGAGAGCCATTTATAGGATGAACTTAGGCTCAGTAACTTGGCAGAGACCTCATAAGGTGTGGGTTCTTTGTTCAGGTGGCTTTGATTTGGAATTTGTTTAAATAGTTGAAAGAAGCAAACTGATGCAACTCTCTGGAAAAGAAAGGCATCTGGGTTTTCCCTTAGTAATTTGCCTTTTCCCAACTTTAGCTTTTCTATACCATCTATGGCTACTAAGGAATGAATGATGCTATGTATTTTATGTCTCTGTTTATACTTGTTCTTTCCTGCAAGACAAAGGTTCTCAACCTGTGTGTCACAACCCCTTTGGAATCAAATGATTCACAGGGGTTGCCTCAGACCATCAAATGTAGATGTTTACATTATAATTTATAACAGTAGCAAAATTACAGTTATGAAGTAACAACAAGAACAATTTTAGGGTTGAGGGAGTCATCAAAGTGTGAGGTGCTGTATTAAAGTACTACAGCATCAAGAGTGAGAACACTGCTGTAAGGAAACAATGTATAAATATTCTTATAGTTATATTTTTAAATTTTCCTTTATGACACAAGGCACAGAATCGTTGGTCCAAGACATGTGTGATACTAAGATTTACCTGTGACAAACCAAACAAATACAACAGGGGAATATTCAAGTTTCATTTTGTTGCTAAACACTAAATGCTAAAACACTCTGAACAAAAAGCAGCGCAGGTGAGGAAAAAGTTTATTTCAGCTTTTACTTCCAGGTCGCAGTACATCATTAAAGGAAATCAAGGCATAAACTCAATTAAGAACTACTGGCCTAGAAATATTCGTACCTACAGTGGGCTGGGTCTCTCAAATCTATCAAGACAATCTTGCATAGACATAGACACAGGTCAGTTTTAATTAGGAAATTTTTCAATTGGGATTTTTTTTCTTCTGAGATGCCTCTAGATTGTGATGAGATGACAATAAAATCTAACATAGACAAGAAGGGATTCATATTCATTATAGTCTAGTTAAGACATCTATTGGATTCTGAGTACAACTCCAACAGTCATTTCAAAGACATGGTCACTGCATATCCTAGAACCTTAAGGATGATTTTTGCAATGGTAGACCTATTCTTGCTGTATCTCCAGGACACTTTCAATAAGATCCCCAGGTGTGGGGATTGAGAAATGCCTCAGAAGAGCAGCTTCTGCTCTTACAGAAGATCTGCAATCTCCCCAACCCCCCAGCACCCCTATCAGATGGCGCCTAACTACCTGTATCTCTAGTCTTAGGGGATAAAACATCTTCTGGTCTCTATGGGTACTGCATATATGTGGTGCATATACATATGCACAGCCTCTCTCTCTCTCTCTCTCTCTCTCTCTCTCTCTCTCTCTCTCTCTCTCT
>NW_004949105.1:11542758-11568089 GCF_000317375.1 Microtus ochrogaster | reverse complement strand
CACACACACACACACACACACACACACACACACACACACAATAATTAAATTAAAAAAGGCCCCCAGCTGTTTCCTGTCTTTCTCCCATTGAGACCTATTACCCATGGAAGGGAAGTGATTAGCAGAGGGAGGAGTTGCCAGAATGGTTAATGAATTCTCATTGTTTCAGGCTCAGTCTTAGTCAATTCTAATAATTAATTCTGCTCTGAAATCAAATTTTGTCTATGGAGGAGATGCCCCCTGCTGCTGTCACAGTGCTCTGTGCTGTTGGTCTTTTCTGTTCTTTTCACTGCTTGTGCAAGTCTCTCTCTGCAACTTATTTCTGCCTTGTTTGAAGATTGCCCTGTCCACTTTAGTAACTTTTAAGAAATTGACGCTTAGTTTGATTGCACATTATCTTTTTTATTTAAAATTCTGTTACGAGTATTGTTCAAAGTATAAGGTCATGCAATGTTTGTGATTTACGTAATGTCCTTGGTTCTTTTACTTGACTTTAAGAAAAAGCTTTTAAGGTTGGTCAGATTACTAGAGAAACAAATGTACCAAGCATTTCTCCTTATTGTCTCTGCTTCAGTTACTTGTAACAGCTTCTTGATGAAAACAGGTCAGATAATAGTGAATTGGACTCTCTATTTGCCTCTATCTTTGACAAATGAGAAATTTCATCCTGTGTTCCTTGACTTATATCTTATACTATGAAACTATTCTGCTTTCATTTAGTACCAATTTTAGTATATTTAACTTATCACCCTAGAAAATCACATCTTAGGAATAAGTTTTTTTTTATTTTATTACATGGGTGGTTCCTTTGGATTCTTTTAAAGGCATTATTCTACTTTGAAAAGGCCCATTTATTTTATACCCACGACTCTACATATTTTTTATCATAGAAACTATCTCTAGACCCATTATATTAATATAAGTATATGGAAATTTGACAATTTTTTTTAGTGTGGAGAGAAATGTTTTTTATACTAAAATATCTTTACTTAGAATGAGCTATGCCTTCTAAATTTCTTATAAGTTGAAAGTGTTTAAGTTGAAAGAATTTTGATTTGTTTAGCCTACTGAGCATTAGGTTGGTAGTATACAACCCTGCAAGAGATGAGCCGTTTCCCCCAAGTGCTTGTTTGGCTGCCTGGAACCTGTGGCTAAAGGAAGCTGCACAGTGTCAGAAGCTCTATCACTAGTCTAAGAAAGATCAAAGCTCAGAATTCAAGACATGGATCCTATTCACAGGTATTGCATTGCTTTCACTCCATTAAGGAGGATCGTATGTCAATCTACCACAGATCAGAAGAGACAGAGACAGACAGAGAATTTTCTTTTCTTTTTTAAATTACTTTTGGCTGACAAATAAAATGTGTTTATAATTATGGTTCACATTGGGATCATATGGTCTGTGTATTCATGTGGAGTGGCTAAATCAAGCTGTTTAACATACATATTACCCCATGAACTTGTTATTTGTGGCAGGCACACTTAGCATCTACTCTCAGTTAATTTCAAGAATTCACTGTTCGTGAAGAAATGAATAATTCTGAAACCCATTCTGGGGAAGTAGACAAAAAAATTCTTTTGAGTCCAGTGTACATAAATACTAACAATTACTGCAACTGAAAAAAAAAAACTGCTTTCAAATCGAAAAGAGGGGGATGGAATAGACAGATGTCTGATTGAAAGAAGAGGAAGAAAAGAAAAATACACACAGCACAATGGTGAGACAGAAGCTTAGAGTGGTTTGCCTAAACCTGGAGATGTTTGTAAGTGGACTGAATATTTCAACCAAATAATAGAAACTCCATAGAATAGAGATAAATGATATGATTTGTTGTAGATGTGGTTTGGTATTCAATAAATCTGTTTCAAGTTCTTCTTACATACAGCCAAACTATACATAAAGCTACTGCAGATGGATGTGTCACTGAGCCCAAGTTCTGTCTAGTGAGCGGAACCCTGAACAGGTGTTGTAAACTTTCATTTCCTTGACCAGACACATCTGCTTGTGATTCCCTCCTTCCTGGGTTTGTTGGTTTTGGTAGTCAGCTGACTCTCATTGGTAAAATATCATATGTATTATTTGAGTTTTTCTAGAGTAAATTAAATGTAGGACATTCTGGGGAGAAGAGTTCTGCCCAAGACATTATGTGACATTGGCCAAAGGATTGACGGGTTTAGATGAAAAAAGAAAGTCAGCCCACAAGGAAGCTGTAAGACTCTTTCTTGTTGAGTGAGTATGTTAATTGATTTTGTCACTCACTGATACAAAACTCCAGCTTCTTCATCTTTTAATGAAGAATCAATAGAGAAGAAAGTTCCATGCTCTCATTGATGAGTTGACTCTGCTAAGATGTTCTGTTTTCTAAAATAGAAACCTGCTTCTCTGCTTCTGCACTATATGCATAGCCACTGTCAGAATGACCAGTCCCTCACTGCTTTAGGAAAATCAGCAAGTTTCCATTCCTTTCCCAATACGATTCGCATGTTCACTGAGCAGATTCAGGGTATCCGACAGTGGCTCTGGAAGCCCCAGCATGAGACTTTACAAGAAGAAAAGGTGTATAGAATCGAAAGTCCCTAAATGAATGTATGGTACTCCTACATGACATTGCCCTGAACTGGCATTAGCAACAGGTGAACTTTCCCTGTGTAAAGTCCTTGTGATTTTGGTTACAGTAGTTAGTGAACTTGTTTCAGTCACATATACACATAAGTGATTATCTTCCTGTAAAATCCATTGGGATCTTCCTGATATCACTGTCAGTAATTTGAAATAATTAATATGGTCTAGCCATAGAAATGAAACACTATCAAAATCTGATTTTGTGCCTTTAAATATCACAGCTCCCTATGAATGGCACTGAGTTTCAACTATCAATGGAACAAGTAATGTCTGTTTCCAGTGAACCAACAATTTCACTTCTAAGAATTAGTCTTAAAGAAATTCCCAGGAATTTTCTAAAGCATAGAAACATGTATAAGTTTATTTCATCTTAAATAAAAACTTAAAGTATATCAAAAGTACAGTAGAAAATTATTTAAATAAATACTGGTATCCTTATTATTTACAATTATAAAATTGTAAAGATTACTGTATGAGTGGCTTAAAGAGAAAAACTTCAAGTTATATAGTTGTCTTAAAATGAAAGTTACACAGTAATATGTGCAGCACATTGTCATATTGAAAACCAATGTGCCAAATGCTAACGACTTTCTTTCTCTATTCATGACCGCCCCCCTCGTGAATTCTAAACTTTCAAAGATGAGCAGGTTTTGCTTTTGCAATCCAGGAAACTAATAAAATGGATATCTTTATACATGTCAGCTCATTAAAATCATTCACAAAATGCGTGGGCATTTTAAGATGCTGTGTTTTCAGTCTCCTTTATACTCTGCTGGGAACTCCGTTACAGAGAAAGTCACAGTGATGCAGCTGTGTTATGGGTCCTGGACTTTTACATTGCATAGTTCTTCCTCTATGAGGACTGGTTTTTACAACTAACACCTTAAGGAAATAACTCATATCAATAAAATTACTCTCAAAAATCCCTTAGGAACGTCCTGCAGAGAGGAAATTTTAGAGTTCCTTTTTCAGAATTATGTGAAATCCCTGTTCTTTAACTGATTAAAGGTTCACTTACAAACAGATGGTTGCACAGGAAGTTACTGTAATGGGACAGCCTTAGAGGAGAGTCCAGGGAGGGGACCAGGAGGTCCCTGCATCCACAGTCAAGACAAGCACTTTCTGAGCACAGCAGTGTAAAGTGTCACCATACTGTCTCTGGTCATTTTTTCAGGTCAAGCAGAGAACTTAATTGTCAGAAGGTACATCTTCAGGTGTTTTGATATCATCATGCTGTTTTCACAACCTAATCTCTATTAAAATGAGATATCATTGATTTGTCCATGTTTTGTTGGTCCTAGTGTAGTTTGTGGGAAATGTTTTGAGCTGGCCTTTGCTAGTTGAGAAACATGCATTTTAAACCAGACATGAGAACTTTAACAAAAACACTATGAAATCACTTTTAATTTAAGGTTCCAAACAACTAGCATCATTCTTGATATAATATTTAGACTAGGGATAGTCTAAAGCCTTCATCTTCACCTCACAATTTATTCTTTGTCTTGTCTAATACAACATCTGAACGAAGTGGTTGCAATTAGAAGGGATTATATGTGAATGCCCAACATAACACAAGGTCACATATATATGCATTAGAATTCCTGCACTCATTTTTTGTTGTTTTTTTAAATCAAGCATGTATTGCAAAGTTTAATGAGGTACCCGAGTTTAGAATTTAATACACCCTTCTGTAATTTCACACCTGTGTTGCTTGTGTTTTGGGTAGAGAAAATTAAAGCTTCCAGCTGCTATTACATATGATGCAAAAGTCCCCAGCACACTTACAAATGGCATTTCCCTCCACATGGAAGAGATTAGGACAATATCTTCTGCAATTTAGTTGAAGGACAGGGAGGAGATGGTATCTAGAATCATGCCACACCAGAGAGTAATAAGAGAGAACATAAGGCCACTACCCATGGAGGAACTGTGTTTATGATGCTCTTAAGGGACACCATTTAGTTGGGTTGGCTGAATTTTCTCAGTAATATGAATCATTATGTTCTTATGCCTTGCAAATCCATTCTTGTCACCTATACACACTATTTTTTTTTTGTTTGTTTTTTTTTGAGACAAGGTTTCTCTGTGGTTTTGGAGCCTGTCCTGGAACTAGCTCTTGTAGACCAGGCTGGTCTCGAACTCACAGAGATCCGCCTGCCTCTGCCTCCCAAGTGCTGGGATTAAAGGCGTGCGACCTATACACACTATTAACAAAAGCTTACAAAATATTTTGGCTAGAAATTAAGTTGAAGTATTCATTTGTGGTATGTGATAGTATTGTGGCTTGGGTTTGAAACTCTTACCACAGAGTCATATTATTTGAACACTTGGGCCTTGGCTGGTGGTGTATTTAGGAATGTTGGAAAACCATTAGGGGGTAGATCCTTTCAGGAGGAAGTCAGTAACAGGAGGGGGTGGTGGTGTGAATTTTTAATATCCTGGCCTCACTTCCTGTTCTCTCTGCTTCCAGTGTGACTAGTTGTCATCCATTCCTTCTGACATGCCCCCCCCAACACAATGGATTGTGTCATAATTTATAGTAAACCCTTTTCCATAAATCACTTCTTGTTAGGTATTTGGGCATGACGAGTAAAGAACTAATACAGATAGTTTATCAAAAGCACTAAAGACAGAAACATTGTTGGTCAAGATCAGGAGCGGGCCTGTGACGGAATAGCTCAAGATAAAGGAGTGGTTGGAATGTATGTATGTGATTCAGGAGAGGACCCATTTGAGGAGATGGGCATGAATTCAGTAGGTCTAATGCAATGTTAAAGTTAAATCTATGACTTAGTTACAAAAAACATCACTTTTATAACTTGTACAAATATAGTGGAATAGTAAATGTGTTTTCTTTAAGGACTATTTCTCTAAATGCAGTAGTAAAGACATGTAGACTATCATAAGTCACTTTGATGGTCTATGTAGTATTTTACAGTGACTTTTATAGATTAACTTTCTGTAACATTTCACAAACAGCCATGACTGTAATTGTTATTATTTTAGTGTCGTTAGCTGTTTAAAATGTGGTTCTCTTCATATCTGGGTTTTCCCTTTCAAAACTTTTGAATATTTATGCAATATTTTTGAAGTATATTATGTTCTTGTAGAACATAAATTTGGATGAGATTTTCAATAATGAGAAAGATGAGGTCATCCTAGGTTTTCTGTTTTGTCAATAATTATTAACTTGCCATTTTTCTTATTACTTTTGACATTATTTACAGGGTTGTTCCAGTTGCCTGGTTTTCCATTTGATAATTAAGGATTTAGGGTTCTGCCTCCCACTGATAGTGAGTAAATAGTCAAGAGGAACCTGAATTCTTGCTCCCTATTTCTGAGTAGCACGGATGTTTCAGTAGTGGTGACTTGATTTTGTGAATGTGAACTTTTTTCATTGATATCTATTTTTCTATTATGAAATTGCTTGATTATACCTTTATAAGCAATGGTTGTGGTGAGTTTTTTTACTTATTTTTTAGAAGCCTCTTTAGTAACATTTGGCCAATTCTTGTACTCAGTGCTACAGGACTCAACTTCTGAAATTGTCTATGGGTCTCTAAGATATCCAGAGAATTGAGGTTTAAAACAGAATCTGGCCTTTAGATTAAGGAAAATAGGAATTATATTTTATGATTCAGAAAAACTTCATTTTGAAATGACTGCATATAGAAGTGCCTCGGGTTGATCACATTTAAACAGTTGGTAGAACTTGTGCTGCTGTATTCTTCTTGTTCCACTGGTCTTCTTTCTATTACTACCTTCAACAAGTTTCAGGTGGTTCAAGTCTGGACTAATGTTAATTAAGACTTAGAACTCTTTTTACTTCTAAGAAATTCATATTTGGTTCAATGAAAGGCATTTTCGAGGACCTTGATTCAGTTTCAAACTATGGGGAGAATGTGTTACATCTGTTCAAACTCACCTGGTGACTCTTCTTTCATGTGTATACCTGAAAGGAACTGTGTAAAGAGAATGGGCCATGCATTTTCTTCTTGGGACAAAGCTAAATATGAACCTTGGTGGTTTCTTTAACTGATGAGAGACAGTTGAAAACATCTCTAGGAGTAGAAAGACTGCTATTTTGATAAATAGGATTTTCTGGCAAGGAACAATATTGGGAAAATATTGAAAGACATCAGTATACAATTTTAATTTCAGAAATCAAGAAGCTAAGTCGGGAGGACTCTGAATTCTGACATCAGTCTATACTAGCATGTTCGAAAGTGTCTTGATTTACAAAACAAGACTCTACAAAAAGTAAAAGTAAAGCTAAACAAATTAATTTCAAGTTTTGAGCAATGGATCTAAATTTATTGTGACAAGCAATGTCCAGTTGTATATGTTTATATTAGGATGAAGAGTGGTTTGATGATTAAGTTCAAAGGAAATAAAATCAAAGACATAAGAAACATTTACAAATGCTAGACAGAAATAGCGGATGACTGAGTGAAAAGGAAGGAACAGCATATAGGATGTGCAGAAACATCAGTGAGGAAGTTGTCAGTGATACTGAAACAGCACGTTGTGCAACAGTTTGTATGAAGAAATAATTAAAGAACAAAAGATCATGCAGTTGAGATGGAAATGGAAGAGCATAGGAGGCATTGGAGGAAGGAAGGTGTGGAGATGATGCATATACAGTACATATGTAGGAAATGAATGAATATTAAAAATAACTGTTGAAATTAAGGGCAGACAAGTAGAATTTTGACTGCTAATTTAGACATGAGGCAGGAGTGTCATGACAGTGGTAGAGGGTAGTTGTCACAGAATGAGAAGAAAATTTTAGTATCAGAATTTATCAGATGTGAAAGTTACTGAGCTAAAGCCTTCTTGTTGTGGTCACTTTCTAGCCTTGAATCCCACCCAAAGAGAGAGTATGAAGGGAAGAATAAGTTTACAAGGAAGGATAATCAATAAACAGAAAGGAGTAATTGAAAGTTTGTGAGTGATTGTAATGAGGTAGCTGGGAGGGTTAAAGAACAGGAGCATGAGCTCAGAAAAATAATTTTGTTGAGTGAACAAAAAAAATAAATGGACCACACAACTTTTGAGATTATGAAGGCAAGAAATTGTCATCTTCCTTATATCAGGGAAAAATAAGAGGCTCAACCTTAAATTGGAAGAAATACTATCATCTTCAGAATAGGTTAACTTTCTATCATGCAAGTGGAAAGGAAGGAACATTGGGGAAAGGTTGAAGATACTAAAGATGCAACCAAATGACTGATTCCCAAATTGAGGTACCACAGGATATGGAGTTAGTGTTGTTAGTGCTTGAAAAAGAGGAGAAATGAGGGACTAGACAAAGATGGGGTTGTAGAAACCAATATAGAATAGATAAGAATGGGAAAAATGATGCCCATGTCTCCTGAAATATGGTCCTCCACTGGTCTGATCTGAGACAGAGGCTCAGTTTTTGGCAACATGTTCCTGTCCTTGGGCTATTGGTGAAGGCAGCTTTGGTTATCATCCCAGCATGCACTGGAGGGTAATAGCTTGAAAGGAAAGTCATCGATTATGTGTTTCTGGTCTTATTTTTCAAAGTAGTGTGTTCCCATTATTTATAGGTGCTCAAGGTATTTCCACAACAACATCCTTACAAATGAGCAGCTTACAGGTTATCTTGGATGCATTTTTATAGAATCTCATATTGAAAGACCATTCTATATTACATAGAACTCTGGAAGCAAATACGGAGAAAAGTTATGGTGAAGTGACTCAGCTAATTCTCTCTTCTCAGTGACAGTTCATTCATTTGATCTCCCTTACATTTGAGAGCACCTTGTGCCTATTCGCTCTGTGACTGGGATTTCTATACTCTTAAATCTGACTGCATTTAAACATAGTTTTAATATGATACTTTTAGTTAGCCTTTGAAACTTTCTTCCATGTATACAACATATTAGAATCATATATATTTTAACAAAATTTCATGAAGGATCCCAATCTCTGAATTCATTGAATGTGGGACTGCACGCTCATACCAATTACAGAAAAGAGTCACAGTGAAAATCAAGATATTTAAGACTGTAGAATTGTGGACACTCTGGAAGTCATCCCAACCTCAACTGATGTCCCAAACATTTTCCCCCAGTCATCCTTACTGTAATTTGCTCATTGCCCAGCTTGATATTTCTGTCTTGTATCCCATATAATCATGAACTCCCCGATGAAGAAACAAATTCCAGGCACTTGTGCTCTATGCTTTGGATATGATACACTTCCCTTAAGGAAGAAGCTTCTACTCCACACATGAAATTTTGTATTGCAGCTCAGTTTTGAAATGCCTGTGAGTACACTGATGAGTGGAAAGATTTTGTCATGTCTCCTCATATGCTTGTACAAAAACCTACTGTCTGACCCTGGCTTTCAGAGAAATGAGACTGTTAGTACTAGACAAAGAGATCTCTGTGAAACAGAGCAACTGTGATAGCAATTAAGACAAAAACAGGAAACACTGCATCCATGCCTTATATTTTCAGAACTGTAGGATTTCATGTGACTTTGTCTCATTTGCCAGTAAAGTCTACTTAGCTATTAGCTAGTGCCTAAACTTCCAGTGGGGCTATACATGGTCTCCACCTGTTTTAAATACTTTGCATCTCAATTACAAACTTAGGCTTGTGAAATGCTGGAGTCTTGGAATCTGTGTTAATGCTAATGTTTAGCTGTAAAACAAACCAATTAAATTTATCTTTCAGAGTGTATGTAATGCTCTGAGCACTGGCACTTTTGGGTTCCATTAGCAGTAACTAGCATCCTAATTTTTCTTTTCTATTTATTTAAAGTTCATTTTCTTTTTCAGTACCATGAAATACCAAACTGAATTTGATCCAACTCACTCTTGGTTTCAAACTGGATAGGAAAACCACTTTAAGAATCATGTATGAGTCGATTTCATGGAAAACGGAGGGATTTTAAAAAATATTTAATCATTTCTGAAGTGTTCACATGCATCCAGCTATTGAGTGATACCTACTGGATAGACACAGATCCAAAATAATCTGTGTAGCTATAAACTGGACACAACTGTCCTGCAGTATGTATTTCCATTTCTGAAACACAAAATTAGTGTATTTATAGTCACATTTATTGCCAAGGATAATTTTAAGCAGTCAGATGGGTTACTGTTTCCTCACAGGTGTGTGTCTATTGTGATCATGCTCACAATTCATGAAGAAATAAAATGTCTGGTTGGGTTTCTGGAACGAACAATGAAGCCAGCAATAAATATATTTTTATGTATATAATTTAAATTATGTCCTGGTTACACAATACACTAGAGGAAAGGGGAAAGGTGGGCATGTAGAATTAAAAATGTGGTCAGGAAAATCAAGGAAGTCTTCCAACTGAGGTGGTGGCTGTAGTATTCAGAGCATGTGAACCGGGCAGTTAGCAGATCTAGTTTGCAACATTTTCCATGGCAAAAAGGCAGGCTTACATAACTGGAAGTTTAGAATTGCATCTTTGAAACAGTCTAGGATAGATGAGACTTACTATGGAAGGTTTGAGAATTATTTTAAGGTTATTACAGTGCAAAATAAAATGCATGTTTTTAACATAAGTATATTCATCTTTTCGGGTCTTTTATAAACAGATGGATATTACCTCATTTCAGGTCTATAATTTTAAAATATTAATTAACAAAGTAGGTACTAATACTGATTCCCACCTTCTTTATAATTTTATATGAAAACAAAATGAAATAAAATTTCTTTAAGGCATTTTTTTTTTAAGTGCAAAGGTATTACATTCATCCATAAAACCAATAAAATCTTGTCATGTGTTACAGTATGGATGACTCTGGAAGACATTATGCTAAGCAAAATAAGCCAGGCACAAAAGGCAAGTATGTGTGCATACGTGTGTGTGTGTGTGTGTGTGTGTGTGTGTGTGTGCAGCTGCCTTTATTGGGTACTGGGAACTAGACTCTAGTCTTCTAAAAGAACAGAAAAGCAATCTTAACAACTGCCCCATCAATTTTATGCATCAAATAAAAATAATTAAAATAAATCAAAATGCAACATATATTAAAAAATTTGAAAAAATATTCTGCTACAAAAATCAAAAGGCTGATACACTTTGGACATCATAAAGAGTGTAAAAATGGCCTTATAGCTAGGAGCTATTCTTCAGCCTTTGATCATAATTCTGGAGAGTTGGAGGGAGGTAAGGGTGGGTAGATTTGATCAAAATACATTGTATAAATATATGAAATTTTCAAAAAGAAAAATATATTTAAAACATAAAATATTAAAATTCTTCCTTTAATAATTTTTCATGATTTCAACTTCTTGTGAACTGTACCATTTGATGGAGATAGAAAAACAAAACAAAACAGATTATATGTATTTTCCCCATTGAAGTTATTTACAATTTCTTCCCAGGGCATTTCATATATATTCTTCTCTGTTTTCATGGGAAAGTTATTGCAAAATATATTTACTGAATATATGTATGGTTTTATTTAAATATACTATGTGGTGTGTTTATCTTTTCAAAGGAGTTTTATGTTTACTTTGTGAGTGAGTGTGTGAGGGTACATGTATCACTGCCCTTGTGCAGAGCTCAGAGGGAAATGGTAGGAGTAGTTCTGTGCATCATGTGGGGCATAGAGGATCAAACTCAGGTCTTCAGTGTTGGCAGCAAGCACTCTTAGCCATTGGGCCACCTCTCTTCTTTATGCTATGAGATTTGAGTCCTCCCTTTATTAAAAAAATGAAAGAAATAAGAATGAAACTTCTAGAAGTTATAGGATAGATTTATTTATGTACTATATATATTTATATAAAAATTCAAAAGTATTTTACTCTCCAAGACATATTTAAAAGAAGTATCTTGCCAAATTCCAGCAATGAAGTAAAGCTACAAATCTGACAATGTGTCTATTTAAAATTTAATCATTACCATAATAAAGACATCATTATGGAATGATAATCTGAATGGTAATTAACATTTCTATTTTGTTGCTTCGGGGTCAACATGGTGGCCCAGCCGCCTGTTTTTTCCTTTGCTCTGTGACAATCCATTTCTTCACACTAAACATTCAATGCTAGATTGATTTGACTTTTAGCCTTTCTCTCTGAGCTGTATTTGAATACTCGTGGTTAGAGTCTGGGGAATTAATAAGTCTATCCTTCTACCTCATTTTCTGCTCTGCTCTTTAAACGATAATTATAGTGACAACATTCATATTATTATGGGTAAGCATTTCCATTAGAAAACCAGTCTTCCATCTATAAAAACAGTCTACAAATTTAAATTGGAAAAGATAAAAACCAATAATGGAAATCTTAAGCTTGAGATCAGGGTTACCATGAGATAGCATAGTATGAAGTGTACACAGAAAAAATTCAGGGAAGCCATTCCCACAGACTTGCTCATATGTAACAGGAGTTTTATCGTAATTGCTCTAGTATGGGGAGCCCTAGGAGGCTAGGCTCAGCCACCTATGTCCAAAGACTAATTAAAGAGATAAGCAAACATGAAAATTAGAGACTTGATTATTGTAGCCCTATTGGGAAGAATTGAGAAAGTTAACCCAAATCAGGCTTTCCTGTAGTTACATGAGCTTTTGGTATAAATAAAGGAAGAATTGTGGCAAGGAAAGAGAGGATGCATAATGAGAGCCAGGCTTGAAGAGGCGTGCCTATCACTCTTAAGGTAGGGGGATCTCTATAAGTTTCAGGCTTGAGCTAAGGGTTTAGTGAGTTATAAGTTAGCGAAAGAGTGGGGTTGGGTGTAAGACAGAATAAAGCAAACCAAAACAAAACCACTGACTTGGCTCTGGTTCTTCAAGATAGTCATTAGAGATCGTTAGTTTGAGTGGACAAACTGGTTCTCAGGAAGTGATTACTTCTGAGTTGTGATGCAGTCTTATCCTTATAGATGATTTTTCCTCATCACTGGAGTAATTCTGTGGGATCCTGATGGTTCACAAAATTCAAGGTCACTGGGCTTAGGGAAATGAATTATCTATATGCATGCAGATGGGGTTTTAGATAGGTAGATCAGTAATCAGCAGCTGATAGCATCCTTATGTGCAGAAGTGGTGACTTTATTTATTATTTATTTCAAAATAAAGGGTGAAGAAGACCAAAGTTCATTGCTCAGTAACCACAAGGCAACTAACAACGATGCAAAACTCCAAGTCCATTGGACCTAATATCTTCTTCTGGCCTCCTCAGTTTAGCATCTACAAACCATTTTTACACAGCCACACAGACAGACACACACACAAACACATGCATGCACACACACAATAACCCTTACCCAAAAATTTTACTTAGTGGGTTATAAAAAAAAAAGGCATCAATTTAGGAGGGGTTATGTTGGAGGAGTATGGGGGAGTGAAGTAAATGATGAACATACATAATCACATTTAATTCTATATATGTATGAAACAAAATAAAAAAATAAGAAGAAATTTGAGTCAGTAGCACCTAAGGAATGTACAAACGAACAGCAATGAAATCAAATAAAGGAAAAAGTAAAAGATAAAGCTTTTAGTAAATTAAAGGAGATTGCTTGACTTTCACCTTCTTGTATCTGCCATGTAGAGTAGGGGTTCTCAACCTTCTAATGTTGCAGTCATTTACTCCTGTTCCTCATATTATGGCGATCTTTGACCATAATGTTATTTTCTTGCTCCTTCATAGCTTTAATATTGCTAGTGTTATGAATCATAATATAAATATCTGTATTTTTCTATGGTCTTTAGGGTACCTCTATGAAAGGGTCATTCAACCTCCAAAGTGATTATTATTCACAGGTTGATAACCATTTATGTAGGCCTAAGAGACGAGTTAATGCTTTTTAGTAAAAGTAGCATCTAAGTACCTCTTGTATAACCAATTTTCCCACATTCGTTACAGGAGTAAGTAACTGAATCAGTCTAGGAATGGAAATACCTTTATGATAGACTGAAGGTCAATCTATGGATGAATGTTTTCTTTAGAAACATTAGTTAACCTTTTAGATGATGGTCAAAGCCTAAAAGACAGTTTCTATAAGGTGGTGATGGGTGAGATAAGCTTAAAAGATTCTATAAGCAAAAAAAAAAAAGATTCTATAAGCAACATTACTAGAGCTAATGACAGAACAACCGAATGGTCACAGTGAGTCCTAGAGGAGGGGAGAGGACTCAGAAGAGAGCCCTCCTTTCCCCTATGTTTCACTCCTGTTTTTATGTTTCACTCCTGTTTGTAACCATCAAGATTCCTTGTTGTCTGATTCAGGGCATCTGATAATTCGTGTCTATTGCTCTGAACTGTTGGAATTAATGAGATATGTATATTTAGAGATTAATTCTTCTAATAAGACAGATGTTCTCCCAAAGATGGTGTTGTCTGTTTTTTAGAACATAATCTCTAAACTTCTGCTTTTTTAAAAGTTGGTCATGATATGAGGTGCTCTGAATTTCTATACCACAGTTAACAGTAAATAAGATATTCTGAGTATATATTGTTAAAATAGGTGATTTAATTTATTTATGATCTACATGTTATTGTAAAGGTGCACCAAGGGTAGCACTTTGTATAGCTCACATTGCCTCTGCTACAGTGTTTTAAAAAATTATTCACCCGCCTTTTGAGTATATTTATTGGATTCCCTACTGAAAATGTAAATAAGTTTCCATTTGTTTTACAGCTGGAAACAACTCAGCTGAGAACAAAGACCAGAACCCCATGGGCAGGTGAATGAAGAGATAGTTTATGGCATAGTGAATTATGCAAAGGTCTTCAGGAAATCCCCAAACTGTCTTCTCTGGACAACAGTTACCCGAGAGTAAATGCCTGAGTTTCCAAGGAATGCTTTTTACTCCCTGAAATTCTTTGCACAAAGAGTCCAGGGGTAGCTAGGGAAAGAAGATGAAAATCAGGATCCCTTGATTTTCTGAGGTCCTGAAAGCAGGGCTGTGCCTCAGCTTTCTTCATAGTTTCATCTGGGACTTCTTTCAACATCTGCTGGTTGCCTAAGGAATGTTTCTGGGATAAATGAATAAATAAATGTCTCTCCAAACACATCGTCTCATTTATTTTGACAATAGTTTCCCTTGAATTTTATTGCGATAAATATTGGTGAGCTTAGTGAAGACTGACAGACATGATCAAGAATATCTCTTTGATATCAGTTGGACATCTCTGAGTTGTCAGTATCTTAGGGGCCCCAAAAGGTGTCTGGGATCAGCAGAGTAGCTGCATCCAAATCTGTGAGGATAACAGAGGGTTGAGAAAAATGACAGGTAACAGCTAATATTGTATGCTCCTAAATCCTGAGGGTGAGCATTTTTTAGACTGAGTCAAGAAGCATATTGGAAGAGATTTTATATCTAGACCCATTAGTCACCTAGTCTTATTGGTCTTATTCGGATGCAGACTCTATAGAGCAGGTAGGCAGTGATATCTGCAACTGACTTTGCATTTCTAATAGACCCTAGTGATGTGGGTGATTTTGCTTCATCAACTTTGCATTGGGTATCAAGAATGAAGAAAACAACATGCATTTAGAAAAAAAATATCTATTATGTTCAGAGCTCTGTTTCCAGTGAGGTAGGCATGTGTCCAGGAAGTATAAGAGATAATGGGAGGAAACAGATGTGAGCCTCTTTCATTTGTATGTCAGCTTCTAAAAGTGTCTACTTTATTTGTGCTGAACATACGTCTCTCTCCTTCCCTCCATCCCTCTTTCTCCTTCTCCCTTTTTCTCTCCCTCCCTCCCTTCCTCTCTTTTTCCTTCTCTCCTTCACTCCCTCCTTCCATCTCTTTCTCTCTCTTTCACACACACAGTGTGTGTGTGTGTGTGTGTGTATGACTAAATATTATCTACATGTATTTGTTTGAGTGTTTTTCAGTTTTCTACTAGTGTTGATTCACATTGTAAACTAAGGGAGGTGCTAAGATAGGACTTGTGTACCACACAGGCAGAGGTCAGAAAGGGATCATCATTTCATTGTTCAGACCAAGACAGTGAGGTTCTGAGATGTTATGGATTTGCTTAGGTTTACAAAACTGAGGTATGAATATAGACCTTCTGACTCAGATACTATTGATCTTACCCCTTCCATGTGCCCAGGGCACTTGGCTAGAGGACAAAGTTATAAAGTAATCCAAAGCACAAGGGAGGAACCTCACCTACAAATGCACTTTCCTTTTAACCTCTCATAAAACACAAGGAAAAATGGAGAGGTATAAAAGCAGATTCGCATGTCCCATGTGGGAGAGAGCCTTCCTTGCTGCCATCTCATTAACCACCTTATCTCTTCTCTTCCCCTTTGATTCCCTATCCCAGACCAGGTACAAGCTGTGTAAAAGCTATCAAAAGTCCATTTAACATTTTCAGAGCTATTTTATAGAGATTCAGGATACAGATGAAGTCAAATGGTGTGAAGCTGTAGGATGTAGCTTAGCAGCACACGAACTTTTGAAAAATACCAGAATGGTCTCCTGTCACCTTATCATGCCAGATGGATCCTTAAATATGACCAGTTAGGAGTTGGTGCTAGTAAAAGAATAAAATAATAAAATAATGATTCCTGGGATATTAAATGTTACTCATGAAAGTCTTGCTTAATTAGGTAACTTGCAAGTGAAATTTTAAAACAATATTACATTTGTGGGAAACAAGCATCATGGTTCATATTTTAAGCTTATAATTAGCTTTAGGAAATTAACCTTATCTGATATCGCCTAAGTCATCATCCCCAAGAGAGGTGTGAAAGAAACAGAATGCCACCCCTACCTACCTAGCACCACTGGTTAGTTAGAGCAACAGATGAATACATGATCACTGTCCAATGCATTGCACAGTGACATAGAACAGAACCATTGCACAGAGGAACTGGCTTGAGACCCCGAGATTTTCAGAAGTGGAAGAAAATAATTCAAAAGGGCTTAATGATTTCTTTGGACACCAGAAACCTCCATAATTTAGGAAGTCTAATAATATTTCTAAGTGTTGCACTATGTTATACATAGAGACAATTTTTTCTGTATATGCCCTTATGGACTTTATGTATGTATACAAAGTATATACTTAACTTACAAATATATATGCATACATTTCATTTGTATATTATATTGTAATATAGACTGTAATTGAAACATATCTTTAGCTGTCACTCCTCTGTTTCTTCCCCTCTTAATCTTCTGAAATTCTCTGTTTTGTTCTTGGGTCCTATAAATTTTGACCCCTTTTGAGTCCATGTTTAAGGGAGATAATGTGGGGGTTTCTTTCTGTGCCTGGATTATTTTACATGACATAATGTCCTCCAGGTTTATCTTCACTGACTTTCAAGGTCATTTATTTTGTCACAAGTGTTTTTTTTTTAAAGAATGCAAGCCATTATCTTAACACATTTATATTCTAAGATATCAAACAATTAGATTCAAAGCTTGGAGATACCGCTCTATTCTAGAAATTCTAAAACTTTATCAACGTGATCCTGAATCTGCTCACTACTTGCTCTGAAGTGAACAGTGTTTCTGACATCTGTTCCTTAGATAAAAGACATTATGAAAAGTGATTTATTCCTTATAATTAAGATTCTGAATATATTTAATAGAGTTGTTATTGTTGTTTCAGTTTCCTGCATGGTAGCTCTGTGTTTATTTCCTTTGTATCTCATTATGTCTTAGACTCTGAATCACACAGCACCAACATATCCCTCTGCCTTAGCACATGGACTGTCAGTGAAGAACTATTAATTCAGGTCAACAAATGACCTATACCTTATTGAAACAGGTTTGCATGTAATTTCTCTTTTTGGGGCCTTTAGATGTCAAACAATTGTGTTAGTAATTAAGAAATTATATTTCAGAGTGATCAGGTGTGTGTGTGTGTGTGTGTGTGTGTGTGTGTGTGTGTGTGTGTGTGTCATGTGTGTATCTCAATATTCCTGTGGAATTCAAAAAACAATTTTGGGAACATCTTGCTAATACATGGTCCCTTATTTCTGATTGCTATAAACTTTATTCTTTACATCAGCCTTCAATATCACTGTAAGAATTCTGAGATTACAAACGCATGCAACCACATTTTTTAAAATCATGACTTCTAAGTATTAAACTCAGATTGTCAGAATTTTCCATTCTCTTCTAGCAGATTCTGCATCCATCCAGTGTAATATTATCTCTTCCTGCTATCTTGAACTCATTTATTCTCATAGCTCCTACTCTAGTCTTGAAGGTTTGCCTTACCAATTATCAATACCAATAATCAAAAAATTACAAAAGTGGTACTCCTTAGTACCTCCTTGTTGTCAAAAGGGATCCTTTGAACTTCACTAAAAGATGAACTCATTGATAGACTCTTCACCTTTGCCATTGGATATGGCAACCTATTTGGGGTTTCATTCTGAGCCTGTGTGGTGTAAAGAAACAAGAGTCAGGTCGAAGCCACCACTGTCACAAAGATGCTAAACCCTTGTCGTGGCTGTGTAGCCTCTTGACTCTACATTCTCATTTGAAGATCATAGAAACACAGATAACCCTTAGTTTCTCAAAATTGTGTACAAAAGTGGGGTTCAGGTGCTGCAAGAATCAGGGATATTTAATATAAAGCTGCACTATAGAGCTTTGGGGAAACTCAATCTTTACAATTTTAGAATCTACTATAACATCGTAAAGTGAAAACTTTCTCCTATCCCTTAAAAAATTATTGTGGTACGATGCAGAAAATCACTGAAAAGAATAACTCTGCTGAGCAGGCTCTCAGGCCCACGGCCCTCTGTGTATCCTGTGAAGTTTTCTGCTCTTATTTGGAGGGGAAATTGGAAAATGGTCAAGAGCTTAGAATCAAGAAAAACAGCTTGTGTTGTGACCATGACTGTCCTACCGCATCGCAGTATTTATTTGATAAGGGTTAAAACATCTGGTTCTAAATGTCAGCCTGGACTCTAAGAAGATCATCATCCTTGTCATCAGACATTGCACCATGATGATGCATTTTCAGACACTTTCTTTTCATTGTAATGAGATTTCTGCTGCTAAAATGCCCCACTGACAATTGGGTCTACAAACCGCAGTTCATCAATTGATTGCAGGTGTTTCCCCTTGGAAAACAAAAACTGCACTGCATACTGAGAGGAGAGGGAAAAATCGATTTTCAACAGCCACACATGAAATCTGAAATGTGGCTTTGGGGTACAAATCTTCCAGTATTTCCATATAAAATACATTGCATTTATAAAATGTCTTACCAAAAATGTCAATACTAATAAGATTTTGTAAATTGAAAATTAATTTTAATATACTTAGAAAGGGAAGGGACAGACTCTTTTCTTAATTACTAGAAAATAAAATCTCAAGCTACATACTTTCCAGTCTTATTCTTATGGAAATCGTTATTGGTCCCATTATACTTGGAAATTCGCATTATAAAATATTTCTTAACATTCATAAAAAATGATTTGATGAAAAACAAGCCTATTTCCCATTTAGGAATCTACTGTTAACATACATAATCTTCCATTCCCCATGTTGAGAACATCATTCCATATCTGTATTGATTTCCTTTTCATATTTGATGTTTGACACAGTTCTAGCCCTTTGGGAAACCTTTTAAGGTCTGACTTTCTTCTGGAGCAGCATTGCTTAACTTCTAGTGAAGATCAAATCTTCTCTCTGTATCCTTTTCCTTCTCATTGAGATCTCTTCTGGGGGACTGCACCAACACAGGGTTCTCTCAGCGCTGTTTCATGCCTGTGCTGAATGCTTTAGGGTCTAAATCAGCCACTATGTGTGGGAAGTCTCACTAACAAAGTTGAAATAAGTTTTACCTAGTGCTTTTTTCTTTTTATCTTGATTCTGAGTGGGCTTTTCAAACTGGAAAGATGTTCCTCATTGTTTGCAACACGGAGTTCTGTGCTACCAACACTACACATGGGCTGATTAATTGATGTGTGTACGTTTGCTTGCATAATGTACCTGGCCATGTCTGTGTTTATGTGTGAGAGTGTAAGAATGCATGTGCCAAGGCATGTGAGTTGAAGTCAGAGGTCAGTCTCCATTCTCCATTCATGCTTTTTACCTTGAGACAAGAAGGGCCTGCTGGTTACTTCTGGCTATAGCAGACTAGCTGATCCAGAAGCTTCCATGGAGGGTCCTCTTGTTTTCACATTTTTATAATGTCTAAGAAGTACTTGCTTTGAAAACATGTTCTTTTGTGGTTGGCTTTGCTTGGGTTCTGGGGATTCAAATTCAGGTCCTCGTACTTGCCCAGGAATTGCTTTACCTACTGAACCACATCCCTGGCTCCTACACATTTATTTTAAGTATTGGTGATACATGCAAGTAATATCAAAACTTTAAGGTAAAAAGTCCAGACATATGATTCTTACATGTTGAGGTCATTCTTCATGACTGTGAACCCATTATTTCTGTACCCTGATAAACCCAATTTAAAATTCACTCTTTCCACAATGGCTTCTTGATGAAATTGACCTTCCTTCCAGATTGAGTAACTCTTTCTCTGAAATTTTCTTCAGAGCCAGCTTATGAGTCATTCAAGAAAATAAGTCTCATTACTTTGTAATCACACCTCATTTCAACCCTAAATAGAATTACATAGCTTGATCACTTACTTAATTCTCTAGCTTTGGCTCTAAAAGACTTCCATTATTTTGGAACACAAAAGCCATGCTCTGAAGATGCTTCCATCTTCCTCGTTCAGCATAACCAGATGTGGGCCTTGACCCATTACTTTAATTGCTCCTGTTAAGGCACCCATAGCTGCCCTCTGGCTACAAACAACAATCACTTTGTCCCCTTACTTATCATTCATCTGGGAGGCTATAAAACAATTTGCCACCTTTTCCCTTTTGGAATACTTTCTTCCTTGGGTTTATAGAGCCCCCTTTAATTTTCTTCTATCTTTATTCATCTGTTCTTTCTCATCCTACTACTTATTATGGGGAAAAAAGATAAGAACTTAGGTTTATCATTTATTCTATAACTAAAAGGTTGTTTACTTATTCTCTTGATTGTTTTGTGTAAGTTTCTGGCTTGACATATAGTTTAATGTTGATTTTTGCCATGCAGGCTTTCTCAACTGAATTTGAATTTTAGATTTTTATCTCAGGATTTTTCTTTCTTCTTTGACTATCATCAATGAAGTGGGACAAACTCAGTAACCCAAAATGAACTCTTGATGCACTCTTTTTCCCCAGATACACTCGTAGTTTTGCTTGAAAACCGACAAGGCAATCCCATCTTTCCCTTTAAATGCCTGATCCATATCCTTTACCCATATGCTTTGGTTAATAGAGCCTTGGATACTTTCCTTCCACTGTGTTTAATCATCAGGATGTCTGTTTTCAAAAAATTCCCAGAATATGAATCCCTCCTTAATACTTTTACTTCTACTATCACCTACCCAGAGCTATCCTTCTTTTGGAGCATTCTAACAACTTCATGACCTGTGGTAGGTTGTTATTGCAGTATTCAGAACATATTTTTTAAAAAGCTCTTTGGATAATACTGCTCCCTTCTGTTGTATTCTACTTTGTGTTGCTGTGAGAATAGAATAGTGCCACAATCCTGTAAGTGAATACAGGATTCACTGTGACATCAATGGTGATGAAGCCGAAAGGGAATCAGCTGTATATGTTCATGGAGGTGATCAAGGCATGAGGTAGCCTTATGCTATAAAATGGCTTGGAGAGATAGCTCAGCAGTTAATAACACTGACTGCTCTTTTAAGAAACCCAGGCTTAAAAAAATCAAAAAGTCGCTGAATATATTGTCTAGCAGTAAACACATAATCTTATATCATGCTCCTGCCCCCTTTTCAGTAGTCACTATATATAGTCCTTCATCTATACCTCCTAGGGAATATCGCTTTATATCATTTAGATGGAGTTTTCCAATAGATTATCCAAAATTTACATATGTGTGCAGATGTGTGTAGCCATACACACACATCCATAGATTTCACATTTTGATGTGTATGGTGCACAGTATGGTTGAATATATTTATGACTTGCTATTTAAATCTCTTTCTTTATGATGAGTGTATAATATTCATAGAAGCAATATACCACAATGTATTGATCATGCCAGTGTTGAGAGACATTGAAATATTCCCAGTTTTCCAAATTTATAGCCAAGATAGAAGTGAATCTTTTAAGTAAATATGTCACTGTTTCTTGAGGACAGTCCTTTGTGAAGCCTCAATGTTGGATCAAAAGGAACATGTGTTCCACATTTTATCCTTGCTGTAAAATTGATTACCAGTTTATACTGCCAAACACTAAGATGTGTTGTAATCTATTTAAGACATTAACCAACCTAATTTTGGAAGGTAAAAATAAATTTGTGTAATGTTTGGCTTTTTATTTTTTTTTTATTCTTTGATATTAGATGAGTTAGTAGGGATTTTTTTGTATATACCTACTAATAAAAATATGTCTTTTTTCACAATTTACTATCTTTCTTATTATTTTCTCCTTTTATCATTTACTTGACTATCTTTAAGCCAGAATTATTTGAACAAAGTTAACAGTGAGAGAGAAATAAGAAAATTATACATTTTCTAACATTCTTGGCTCCCATTTGGAGAAATAGGAGAAAAGTCTAAAATCTGGAGAGGCTGTACTAACGATGATTAGCCTTGGTTTTGTCCTAGACGTTCCAAGGCATGTTTCATTTTGGCTAGACTCATTTCAGTATTGATGTCTAACCTTGGCTCCAGGGAGATTGAGTTCACATGGGGTGAAACCAGAGAATTTTTTTTCTCTCTTTTTTTATTTTCTACTTCTCATGTGTTGATCCCAAGAACAAGAAGTGTGTGAAGTCATGCATTCTTCTGGTTTCTTCTCAAAGCCTTAACAACCAATTTGTAGGTGCCTGGGACAGAAAGGTTTAGCAGAGCCTTGATTTAGATTGCTTGGTGGGTAGGGGACCCGTGGCTGCTTTCAAGGTATATTTCTGATTACCTCTCCTTAACTATTTACCTAGTCCATGTCAAAGTTAATCTTTGTTTACTTATTAAGTGAAAGAAAACAGAATGTGTATATATCAGATTACCTCCTTCTAAAAATCCTAGTACACACACATGTCTATTTTCTGTTTCTACATAGAGTGTAACTTCTCTCTCATTGTGTTTATTGATGGACAGGTAACAAACGCCACCTTTACACAGAATGAAATTAGAGAAAATTAGAAACAATGATTTAGTATCTAATTTTAAAACAAGTTATTTTGGTTTTATATGTTTTGGCATTTTCTTACACTTATATCTGTGTACCTTGCATATGCAATATCCACAGAAGGCAGAAACTGGTATATGAATTCCCTGGAACTAGAGGTATATGTGGTAACTATATGGGCATAGGAAATTACACCAAACTCCTCTGCAAGTGCTCAGCCATTACTACAGTTCCCAATCATGTATTTATAAACTCCCATTTATTATCTAAAGGTAAACACAGGTTTATATTTTATAAAGCTTTTTAATCCCTAAAGCGAATCTCAATATGTAAAAATAAAGTCAGGTATTTAGAAAATTTTAATGCAAGAACATAACAGACACTTAGGTATTATCACCAAAATTTATCTACACTTCAAACAAATCACCCAACCGCCTGAAACAACCCTCACTAAAAACTCTTTGTTTCAATTGAATGCTCATAGCACATAGAAGTAATAGAACCGTAATTCTCTGGATGCGTTAGAGGGAAAAAAACATACCTGCATGCATTAGTTTTGATTTATTTTACTGATCTGTTAAAGGCTTCAGAGCTGATGAAGTGACATTTCTGTTCTGTTAGTGACACCCTCTTAAAATAACAAGCAGAAGATTTTATTAGTTACTTGCATCTTGAATCGTTTTTATTTATTCAAGGTATGTTAAGGAAATTTCACCAAGAGATCTGGGTGACAAATGTACCAAACAAATGTGACCATTACAGGCTATCAGTCTGAAACTCATTTGTTCTGCAGCCACTTATAATGGCATGCTTTTAGTCAAACTAAAAAACTTCAGTTGGTTCTAATATTTTTTCCTTTTTTATTACTTGAGCTAAAGCAATAAATATAATTGAGCACAAATATAACCAAGCTAATATTAAAACTCACTATACTCTTTTCCATGAAATCCACCTCAGGAAGTAATACTATATAGCATATCTTTTTCTCCAACCAGAGTCTTTGCTGAAGACTTTCCTAATCAAACAGCAACAGACTTAATATTAAGGTCCTAGATGATTTTATCCACTGTCACTTATTGTCATAGAGCCACTGTCACTTATTGTCATAAGTGACAATCAATTTTTATTAATTTGTTGATGATTAACTTTCTGTCATTCCAGTGTTACAGTATATACATAGGACTCAGTGACAAATGATAGTTAACAAGACAACGACCTGCTCTTGAGTAGACGAAAGCAAAAGACAATGGGCTATATAATAGTCTCTATCTCAGTATGCATTGTTTCTGTGTAAACAGGTAGTGTAGCATCTTTCTTGGGGAAAAGGAGAAATGTCACAGTGTTCTAGTGTTCTAAAGTAGAAATGACCTCTACATGAGTCAAAAAGGAGCCTCAAATAGAGGAAGAACTAAAATAACCAAAGGGATAAGAAATCACTATGGATGCAGGGAACTATGAGCACAGCTGAATTCTGGACCCCAAGTTTAGAGGATGAGATTGCAGTTAAGATTATAGAGGTTTGATGGGCCACATCATAGGGCTTCAATCACTACCCTTGTCATCTGGGTTTTCTTTTAAGATGACCAATAGTAGTGAACCGGAGGGATTTACAGGTCACAAAACTCAATATCTGAGACAGAATTAATGTTTTAGTGTGGCTTGTGATGATAAGTTCCTTAGATGCTGTAGTAACATATGGGTAACTGCTTTTTGTTGAGTGATGGTGGCCTATTGGGATAATAGATTAAGGTTAGAATGTCAAAGAGTGTGAGGAAAGCCTCATGCTGCTGTCATTGAGAAATAAAGAAGGAAAACATTCACACATGCAATCAAATGATAAGATAAACAATGATTCAATGCTTTTAAAGTTAGGGAACATTGAAAATGGTCATCTCTCCTGAGAAGGATTATGGTATTTCTTTATGTGACAATGCAAATATACAATTTAGGTAGATGGCTGTACTTTCGAATGGAGAAATCTAATATATGGGAAGATATTAGTTGGATAAATTGACTTGGGAACTAAAAATAAGTAATTTCTATAGAATAATCTTTGGTACCCTTTGAATACATGTATTTGATAAGGTGCATTCTGATTGATTTAATACAAGAGCTGACTTGCTGGTAGCTAGGCAGGAGGTAAAGACAGGACAGCCAGACAGAACACATTGACAGGAAGAAGGATAGAGTCTCAAAGGTCTTGAGAGATGCAGAGAAAAGCAAGATAAACTTACAGTCTTGAAAGAAGATACAGCCACATGGCAGAGGGTAGATAAGAAATATGAGTTAATTTAAAATGTAAGAGTTAGCTAGTAACCAGCCTGAGCTATTGGGCAAGCATTTATTATTAATAATAAGTCCCTGAATGGTTATTTGGGAGGATTTACTGAGACACAGAAAAACTATACCTATAATTAATGGAATGAGGTCACTAATGAACAAGAACTGAGCCTTTGTTTTGTGAAAATCAGTGAGATGGGGAAGAAGAAATGTTGATGGAGGCTACTCATTCATTTCCTGGTCACACAGACTCAAAATAATTACACAGAAACTATA
>NW_004949105.1:11538455-11540552 GCF_000317375.1 Microtus ochrogaster | reverse complement strand
CAGATCTGTGAAGAATTTTGAATGGATTTTGATGGGAATTGCATTGAATCTATAGATTGCTTTTGGTAGAATTGCCATTTTTTCTATGTTGATCCTCCCAATCCAAGAGCAGGAGAGGTCCTTCCATTTTCTGGTGTCCTCTTCAATTTCTTTCTTCAAAGACCTAAAGTTTTTGTCAAATAGAACTTGTCAAATTAACCTATAATTCTTGTCTGTGTTAGCCACATGGGCTTGGTACCTTTTATCATTGAGGCATTCTCATCATACTTCCTCTGCATTTAGACAACAACTGCAAACTGATCCTTTCCTCTCCTCAGAATTCTCCTATTCCTGTTGCCCTGCCTATCCTTCCTGCCTGGCTACTAGCCAATCTGAGTTTTATTAAACCAATACAAGTGACAAATCTTCATGGGGTACAGGGCCATTATCCCACAGAGAAAACTTTCAAAGTTTCATTTGTAACTTTTGTTTCTGATTTCCTCCAAGGAAAGATGGGATTTCTGAAAGTACTTAAGAGAAATAAGCTAAGAAAGTAGACACGAATTCAGCCAAGAGTTAATTTAACTGACAGTTCTGTATGTGCAGTTGTGCTAATGATAAAAATTAGCTAAAATAGAACCAAGCTATCTTGATTTCAAGAAGGGCAAAGTGTTTGCCTAACAGATAGTATGTCACACAAAAAGGATCACTAAATTGCTAAGTACTGCTTTCATTTGCTGCCTGCTGTCATTCTATGTCCCTATCTATTGGAAAGTTCCAGAAGGCATCCTAAACTACTTTCTGTAGTGCTCATTTCAGAAATGTCACCGAATCTCTATCTTCTTTATACCATCTTTCCTAGAATCTGAGATAAACCCTTGCTTGGTCCTAGACAGCAATGCAACTAACTTTGAAGACAGATGGGCAATGAAACAATGAAAAAATGATTATAAATATTCTGTCTATATAAAAAAGCAGAGTGCACCCAATATTACAGTTGCTAAGTGTGAGAAATAATGTTTATAAAATTGAATGGCTTTTACAAAGGTGATTTATTAATTGAAGTGCTCTCATATCAACCCACTTAATAGTTCAGGTTGGCTATAAGAACCAAATCCTGCCTGGTGATATTGAGTAGCCAGCTGCTCACACTATGATGAACATGACTTTTCCGAGGTTTGACAGTGTACTTGAGCACATAAGTTCTTATTCCTAGAGCCCCTAACATTCTATTTCTGTCTCTCTTGAGCCTCAGATGACAATCATGATAAATTGTATCACACTGTGAGGTTTGTGATGAAAATACATTTCCACTGGGAACTGGAATATAACCTCCAAACTCATGCTCTGACAAAACATTTAGAAATGTGCACTTGTGTCTATTTTCCTTTGTCTTTATCGCAAATGAAAACAAAGCCAGTTAACTCCTCCAAACCTCACTGAAAGTGCAGAACAATAATACTTTCTTACAAAAGTCATAGAATTTCTATTACTTTATATGTCTACATTCTTGTCTGTATAAATTTATCTCTATAGTCCTCCTTATATATCTAGCTATTATAGTTTAGATCTTAATTTTTACTTTTTAGTACTTATTTTATGGGTATGAATATTTTGCCTACATATATCTCTGTGCAGCACATACATGTTCATGAAGGCTAGAAGAGGGTGTCCAATACTCTTGAAGTGTAGTTACACAAGGTTATAAATTGCCATGTGAATGATGGGAATAGGCCCCAGGTTCTCTGCAAGAGGAAAAAGGAAAAAAAGTATTCTTAATCAATGAGCTAAATCTCTAAATCTATATGGTCTGGATCATAAGTGTTCTTTGAATGATAATAAGGTCACCTGATAAATTCTTACTTGTGACTTGTTGTAGTATTAGGAATAAGTGGAACTTTTAAGATTTAGAGCCCAGTGGAAGAAAGTAAGGGCATTGATGGTATGTCTTTGACTTTGAAAGGACTGCCAGGAATCTTGCTCAGTCTTTCTTTCTTTTTATTTTAAATTTATTTATTAAAAATCTCCGTCTCTTCCCTGCCACCGCCTCCCATTTCCCTCCCCCTCCCCCAGTCAAGTTCCCCTCCCTTGTCATTCCATAAGAGCTATCAGGGTTCC
>NW_004949105.1:11499587-11533450 GCF_000317375.1 Microtus ochrogaster | reverse complement strand
ATTTTTCACATGTTGTTTAAGGGACTCTATTGCTTTCATAAAGTCAATTTTTTCCACTTCTTCTGTGTTAGGGTGTTGAAGACCTTCTGTTGTAAGATCCTTGGGTTCCAGTGTTTTCATGCTGTTTTTCAGATTATTGGGTGAATTCTTGCCTTGGCGCCTGCCCTTCTCCTCCTATCGATGCTATCTAATGGGTCTTTTAAAACTGGTTCAGGTTTCCTTGCTGGCTAGGGGCTCCGCTTACAAAATGCCCTCACTCTGTTTCCTGCTTCCTGTGGGGGTGGGGTGGGGCTAGGTCCCTCTCACCCCTCAGAAGGGTCTTCAGGAATAGGGCCTGGCTCCTCCTTTGCCAGGGACTTCTCCAACCAAAGGCCTACCTCTTTGATTTAATTGTAGTGGGGCGATCTCTCGGTGTTGTGCGTGGTCCCTGCAGCCTGCATCTGCTTCCAGGACGGTTCCCGCGGCCTGCGGCCTGCATCCTCTGTTGTGGCTCAGGTCCCAGCAGGTCCCCACAGGCTGCGGGGGGCATCCTCTGTCAGCCTCCGTGACCGGATTCCGTTCCGTCAGCCTGCGCGACCAGGTTCTGTCTGCCTGCGCGACCAGGTTCCGTCCCAGTCTCTTTCTTTCTTTGGTTCACTGAAACCACTGGATAATCAGTCTTCCTCTGCCATACATGTTTGTTATGATGGACTGCTACACTGTAGGCCACGCAAACATTTAACAAAATCTTGAGCCAAAATAGTTCCTTTTTGTGAGTTGATTATCTCATGTGTTTTTGTCATAATAGCAGTAAGTTGACAAATACACTACTCATATATTTAACCATTATTATTCAATTTTAAAATATGCAAAGAATTTAAATGGAAAAAGAGTTATAGTGTAAAGCAGCTACATGGTTTTATTTTTAAAATAATAGAAAGTTTTCTCTTGGAAATAAGTGTTTTTTTTTTTTTTTTTTTTTTCACATAGACCATAGTGGTATATGCATATTGATAAGATTATTTTTATCTGAAGGACAAAAGCACTTCATTGCCTGAAAATGGATGCATTTTAGCATAAATTGGATAATCAGAGAATTTGTAAATTAATCCTGCTGTTTTGTCAAAGTGAACAAGACAACCACTTCAGACGAGAAACACAATGACCTGCCATGAGCACATTTTTCTTTTGCTTTTGGTCATTTAAACAGGAGGCATTCTTATCTTCCTCTCTCCTGAGTCTGCTCAAAACGTTAGGCCCATAACTTCCCTGAAATTTTGCACATCAGTAAGTAAATTTTGACAGCTCTGGAAATGGGAAAATCTCAGTGTAAAATGAAGCTGCCTGTTAGATTAGTATTAATCCCCACACAGTGTCTCACAGTAAAGATTCCCACATTAGCAGCTCTTAAAGTCAAGACAAAGTTTGTGCGAATATTCTGTGATTGTGAAGCAGTGTGGACATTCCGTGAGCCTTTAGAAGGTGCAGGTTATAACTGCTAGATGTGGTTTCCTGATCTACTTACCGTTGGTTCTCAACCTGTAGGTTATGACCCTTTTGGGGTCATGTATCAGATATCCTGCATAGCAGATATTTACAGTATGATTCATTATGGTGGCCAAATTACAGATTTAAAGTAGAAATAAAATCAATTTATGGTCAGAGTCACCACAGCATAAGCAACTGTATTAAAGTGGTGAAACATTAGGGAGACTGAGAACCACAAGCTTATTTGAATATTCACTGATTTACTATGCTTCCATTGTGTGTTTGCTCTTAACTGGTTATACTGCATAAGTACTCGGGGTTTACAAAGATATGGATTCCTTAGATCTCACTCCTCTGAAGTAAAAAAACCTTTAGGGTTATTTGTTTTTCCCCTATCATGTCACTTTTATCTTGAAAAGCTGAATGATACTGAATCCCCTGGAACATGACTGAGGGCCTATTGACATTCAAGTAAATTTCCATTTAATTGGCACTTAAAAATTCAAGAAAATATTTTAATAATTAAGGAATGGTTAAGATTTATAACTAAGGAAAAACAATTATGAATGAGGCAGAGAGGTAAAAGCCAAAGCATTAGTGAGAAAAATAATATGTAATGGTGAGTTATGAAGGATGGTGAACGTAGTTTGATGTTTGCTACTGAACCCTGTGATGAAATTCTAGTGGAGCTATATGGAGGGCCTTGACTTGGAAGAATAAATTGAGTCAAAATGAGGTTGTTATGCTAGGATGTAGTCTTGTCAAATGCAAGTTCTACCAAAGAAGAATTTGGACACTGACATTCACAAAAGGAAGATGATATGAAGGCACGGACTAAATGACCATCTGCAAGTCCAGGGGAATTGCACCTTGCCAAAGTCATGACACTGGATATATAACCTCTCAATCATAATAAAATAGATTTCTTTTTTTTGAGATACCTAGTCTCTGGGTTATTGTAGAAACTGGTAAAGTATTACTTTATTAAAAGAAAACTAAGAAAGTATTAAATTTGAAAAGCCAGTAAAAGAAGTTGCTAAATAAGTAATGTATTTCTACCATTATAGTAACTATGTAGTAGAAATTAATTTTCTAGACTGTAAGGAGCTAGAAACTTATTTCTCAGAGAAATAAAGTGACTCAATAAATACCTGATGCATACAAACATACTGCATGCAGAGAGAGAGAGAGAGACAGACAGACAGACAGACAGACAGACAGACAGACAGAAGCCTAAAGTCAAATGGGAATGGCTTTTATGATTGGGGACAGGGATTTAAACATTAGAAGAAATTACAATAGTGATGATGATGGTGATGATGGTGGTGATAACAGCTTCTTATATTGACCCTCTTTGGCTAATGCACAGCCTTAAGTGTACTTCTCTGTTTTCAGGGTATTTTTTCTGCTATGGTTGTGAATCTGAAACTCAGAGAAGTTAAGTCCTTTATTCACTGACACTCTCACAGCTAGAATTTTCAACATAAATGTATCTGAGCTCAAGCTTAAAACTTCCATGAGCCAACAGAATTGTGTGGACACCTGCTGTTTCTGCAATGGGTGATGGATTTGTTCAAAGGATCAACCAACCTCAAGAAAGGTTATTTCTGTTCCATATGGCTCATCAAAGCTCCCGTTCTATATTAGACCTTGAAATCTTTTGATAGTTCTGAAATTCATTATAGTCCATCATGCTATCCTGGAGACTTTGGCACTTAAGTCTAAATACATTCCTCTGGCCTAAATATTTCAGATTATTATGAATTTGCTTTTGTCCCTCCTGAAACCTTGCTCAGTCACATGGAGAGAAGCTCACATTAGACTCTTCCTAATCCTCACAGTTCTAAAATAGAAGGAACTGTTGCTAAGGTCTCTCCAAGGTCATAGCCAAATATATGAAACAGTCAGGAGGGCCACATATTGATTTGCATAAAATATGCCCAAAATTTGCATTCAAATGGATTTTAATCTGCATAAAAGTCTATTATTATGTCTTAAGAGTATAAATTTTCTAATTGTTCTTCATTTCAAGCTGTCATTTATTTTTCTGTGTGTAGCCACACCCCCTCACTTTTGTCAGTCCTTGCCAGGATTTCTACATTCTGTGGAAAGCCTTCTTCCTGATGTAACCAAGGCATACTGAAGATTTGGGCATCAGTTACATGGAGAGCTCACCCCAGGAATTCCCCATCATTTTCTTTATTTAGTGTTTGTGTTTGTGCTTGCATGCATGCGTGTGTGTGTGTGTGTGTGTGTGTGTGTGTGTGTTTTGGCATGCAGCCAGAAGGCAACTCTTGGGAGCCTATTTTCTCCCTATACACTTGGATCCAAGGATTTAGCTTTGATCCTCAGGCTCATGTAGCAAGCTTCTTTACCCATTTTTCCATCTTGCCTGCCCTGCCCATCCATTCTTTTTCACCACCAGAAAGTCCATTACAAGCTTATCTTCCTTTTTCTGACAAATGCTTGTTCTCCTTAGTGATTGCTTTCTATTGCTGACAAAGATAAATGGTACAGACAGGGCGACAAGGCAGACTTTATGGTTAGGGAAATAAAAGAAAGACAATGAACTCAACTCTTACACATCAAATTGTGGTGAATTTTCAGTGCAGGATGAAATGGGGGAAATTACAGGTGATATTATGGGATGTTGATTGGTAAGATTATGCCCTGTATATTCTTAGTAGGAAAGTTGGACTAAATTCTCTAATAGGAAACAGTAGTTCTAACCTAAAGACTGTTTTTCTACAATGACTCTCAGATCTGCTACTGTTTCTTAGTTGTCCACCTGGGAAGAAGCTGGAGGATAGAAAAAGAATTTAAGATCATAAGTTTTCTAAAATTATTCTGTGGAAAGGGCTGCCATGACTATAGTATCAGGAACAAACCTAATCACCTTTAGGTAGGCTAAAGATCTCAGTCCATCAGGTAGAAGTATAATCATTGGCAATTTTATTTACATATGTCTTATCTCATGCCTTTGTCCTCCCTTATAGTTCCCCTCTTCTTTAACACTTGTGGTCTGTAGGGCTTCCTATTTTTATTTTATTAATGCAGTAGATGGAAAAAATCCCATGATGTCATTCAAGTCATAGCATCTGTCAGGTATGGAATTCAAAGAAAGTAGCTGCTTTTCAACACAGTGTACATTATAAGATTACTTTATGAAAGTAACCTACCTATCATTTAACTCTGATTGGGAGCTGGTTCACTTTAAATATGGAAGAAAGATCTTGCATCTCCCCCCCCCCTTAGTTTTCAAAAGAAAATCTTTAAACTTTATTCTTTCAACCTTTTTTTATTGCTTTATAAATAATACCATTCAAAATTTCCACTTCCTCCCTTCCTCCCATTACCTTCTCACTCCCCCACTCACCCTCATCCCCTCTCCCTTCAGTCCTAAGAGAGGGCAGAGTACCCTGCCTGTGGGAAGTCCAAGGCCCTCCCCTCTCCATCCAGGCTTAGGAAGGTATGCGTCCAAATAAACTAGGATCCCAAAAAGCCAGTACATGCAGTAGAGACAAATCCCAGTGCCATTATCACTAGCTTCTCCACCTGCCCCAATTGTCAGCCACATTCAAAGGGTCCAGTTTGATCCCATGCTCGTTCATTCTCAGGCCAGCTGGATTTGGTGAGCTCCCATTAGATCAGGCACACTGTCTCAGTGGGAACACCTTTCGTGATCCTGACTTTCTTGCTTATGTTCTCCCTCCTGCTCTTCAACTAGACCTTGAGAGCTCAGTCTAGTGCTCTGATGTGGATCTCTGTCTTTATCTCCATCTGTCGCCAGATGAAGATTCTATAGTGGTATTCAAGATAGTCATCAGTGTGGCTATGGGGCAAGGCCAGTTCAGGTACTCTCTCCTCCACTGTCTGCTGGTCTTCATAAAGCAATAATTTTGTATGATCTCCAGAGTGGAGTAACTGTGTTGAGTCAATGGTGAAACATTGGGAGGCATGAGATGCTTTATGGTTTAGTTCTTCCATTCTATATTAGTGACCTTGGGGAGGTTAACTCTCGTGTGGTTGAAGGTCCTCATGCTTACAAAATGGATAATATAGAATTGTAGCATCATTGGATTTTATGAGGAAATGGCATATGAACAGCCTTTAAACACTTCCTGTGCATAGAGAACCACCTGAAGAGCACAAACAATCATAATTCAATGGCCTTTCTGGCTTCTCCCTGATTCTAAATCTCCTACTTTATTATGATGGATAGATTTTTATTAAAACCTCATTAAGTCATCCACAATGTTTTAATTAATTAGAAACTTTAGCTAGGTATAGGACTGCAGGAAGAGTGATGTGTAAACGATGGTTGCAAACACTTCTGAGTTTTCCTCATTCTATACTGCAGGTTAAGTGTTACTTCCTTTATCTTAAAATTCTCATAACATATGGTGAATGTACCTGTTCTTCAGGGATCACAGTCATGTCTGTAGCAATCTGATCCTTAGGTTGTCTAGTCTTTGCTTTGTGATGTTTCTGAGAACAAGACAAAATGAACATCTGTTTCTTTATACAACTACTGCCTTTTTGTTGATTTTTTTCTTATTAATTCTCTATAGTTTCTTTTCTTAATAGATGACACAGTCATGCTCACAGTATTTACACTTGCATGTCCATATCTTCAGAAAAATGTTCCATGCCATTACAGTGTATAGGAGCCATCCACCACATTCCATTGTCCACTGCAGACTCTTGGTTTCTTTTTTCTCCCATTCTAGGATATTCTGCTAATCATTTGCCTCATTAATTCTACATCCCTTTAGATATTCCTACATAAATAAAGAAAAAAATCAAAAATCATGTCTTTATTATTTATACCTATTTGCTCCTTGCAAAGCCACATAAAAGTTTTGTCTTCTATGTATAGGAGTGGTTGAAAAATTTACCAGACTTTCTAGATTTATACACTAAATTAAATTTGAGTGCATAAGATAAAGTTTTTTTGATGATTTGGACACTGTCTTTGTGTGGTTTTGGTATCAGAGTGACTGTAGCTTCATAAAAGGAATTTGGCAATGACTCTTCTCTTTCTATATTGTGAAATACATTAAGGAGTATAGGTATAAGCTCTTCTTGGAAGTTCTGGTAGAATTCCGCATTGAAACCATCTGGTCCTGGGCTTTTTTTGGTAGGGAGGTTTTGACAAAATTCAACATCCCTTTATGATAAAAGTCTTGGAGAGATTAGGGATACAAGGGTCATACCTAAATATAATAAAAGCTATTTACAGCAAGCCGACAGCTAACATCAAACTAAACGGAGAGAAACTCAAAGCCATCCCACTAAAATCAGGAACACGGCAAGGCTGTCCACTCTCGCCATACCTCTTCAATATAGTTCTTGAAGTTTTAGCAATAGCAATAAGACAACATAAAGGAATCAAGGGGATTCAAATTGGGAAGGAAGAGGTTAAACTTTCGTTATTTGCAGATGATATGATAGTGTACATAAGCGACCCCAAAACCTCCACCAAAGAACTCCTAAAGCTGATAAACACCTTTAGTAATGTGGCAGGATACAAGATCAACTCCAAAAAATCAGTCGCCCTCCTATACACAAAGGATATGGAAGCAGAGAGGGAAATCAGAGAAGCATCACCTTTCATGATAGCCACAAATAGCATAAAATATCTTGGGGTAACTCTAACCAAGGAAGTGAAAGATCTAATTGGACACTGTCATGCCTATTTATAACTTTAAGTAAATCAAATGATCAAAATTGGCTTATATGCCCATGGAGAATTTGAAGAGTGTACCAGTTTTATTTCTTTTCTTCACAAATGCCAGCTTCTTTTATTTGTAATCTTTTGGAAGAACAAAGTGACTAACATACATGCCAATCTTTAATACAAACAGTTCAAAGCATCTCAAAACAAGCAAATTTACATCTCAATTGTAATAATTCTGAATGCTTTGTTTGCTTCTGCATATGTGATACTGTTAATTTCTTCTGCTGAACTGAAACACAAATGTAAAAGGGGTTATCAAGCAGTAACCGCTGTCATTCAGCCTCTCTGTAGAAAATTTGGGCACTGTTCCAACAGATCATAATCTGCAAGGTAATAGCTCTGCTTCCACTTTTCCCAGCTGTTCTTACTAGTGGGGACAGCTGTGATTGTTACACTTGGAAACTTCATCCTTGGCAGAGCTGGAGATGCAGTCTGAAAACATGTTTTTTTGTTTATGAGTTTCTTCTGCATGGCAAACTTATGCTGGGAATCAAAACAGGAGCAACACATTGTTATCTGGTTGACAAGAAGACCTATGAGAAACTGAAGGCAGTCAATCACACTAAATACTCACACCTTTGAATTTCCTTTAGAGTGAGCCATTTGTGTCATACTTTTAAAAATCCTTTTGTCTTCTAAGAATAAAAGAAGAAGAAAGAAAAAATGTACTTAAGGGCATAAACAGATAACCAAATTAGTACTCTGTCATGAGAGTCAAGAGCAACTCAGAACTTCCTGCAACATTCTCTTGATAGCCATTTCTAGTCAGAATTCAAGTTTCTTTTGTAACGGACACCAAATGAGGAAGACATCTGGATTTGATTACAAGTGTCTACAGTACAACAAGGCCTGTGCTAAGGTTTTCTTTATTTGAATCCTGGCCACCAACAGGACAAACAGGCAAAAACTGGCCTCATTAGAATCAAGTTCTCCCAGCTGATTCTGGGAGTAATTAATACTCAGCATGAACACATTTCCCTAAATGATCAAAAGTAGAAGAAAGTTGATTCAAATCTGAGTATCTTTTTTTTTCCTGTCCTGGAACTAGCTCTTGTAGACCAGGCTGGCCTTGAACTCATAGAGATCCACCTGCCTCTGCCTCCCGAGTGCTGGGATTAAAGGGGTGCGCCACCACCGCCCGGCTCAATCTGAGTATCTTTCTAATTGTAATAATATTACATTGAGGAATAATTGTTACGAAGTAAATCATAAAATGGCTTTAGCCAACTTACCTGAAGTTAGATACCCAACTTCAGGAGCATTATATATCACTCAGTGCAGTTATGTTACGGTAGTTTTATTTTATATTCTTATATTTTTTCCAAGGACCTTTTATGTTTTAAACCACTTGCTTATCTTATTTCAAAATAGTCCAATCTTCTCTTCCATGATAATAGCAGAAATCTTGAATAGAAATTTCTTATAAAATGAAACATATTCTAAATTCAACATGCTGGACACTGCTAATGACTTCTTGTGTTTTTTTTTTTCATTTATTTTTCTAGACTTTTGGCCTTAGAACACTCAAACTGAAGTTTGAAATCTTCCTGAATGCCAGTTGCTTATCCACTCACTGAAGATATTTCAATTTGCATAAAGTTGACATTCCATCAAATTCTAGCGTACCTCCTATCAAGGACATTTTTTCTTAAAGGGATTTTCCCTTTTGCTTTTGGTTTCTACTGGTGCAATTTTCTTGGCTCAGTCACTAAGGTTTTAAATCTAGGTGATAATTGCCTGTCAACTTCTTTCCAGGCTCTGTGCTCCTTAAGTACCAGAATCGCCATTCTTTATTCTCCTCTGCCTGATGCAGCTTCTGCCACACTAGAGTTGTTGAATAAACATTTTTAGAATAAATGAATATATATATTTTAACCATTACTTGCTCTGCTACCCTTCTTATGACTAAAGAAATTGAATATGTGATCAAAGAGTTTGAATGCAAAAATAAAAATGTATATTGAAAGAGCAATCTTTGGGTCCCAGTCCCACCCCATCTGTACAGCCCCACCTTCCACAAAAACTTGGGCAACTGTGGTCATCAGTTCTTTATGCTGACTTCCAGTTTTATTTGTTAGGTTTAATATATTCAAAACTGTACACCAATGTTCTTACTTTGCATGTAGCAAATGCAAATTATCTCATAATGTTTTAACACGTGTGTTCTTTGAAGTATTTGGAAGATAAATATTGTTACATTTGTATACAAATTTTAAAGTCAAAGCATTACTTGTGGAATTGAATCTTTCCTTCTAATGCTCAGTTGTGCATGGCTGCAAGCATCCTTATCTGCTGAGTCTTCTTGCCAGGAATGGGCATAGTTATTACTTTACTTTAAACCCCATGAGGTATTGACACCATTTATTAACCATTTGGGATATGTGGTGTGACTAGGAATAAAGGTTTCTTCACTTACAATCTTAAATGGCATCACTTCGTACAGGTGAATTGTCAGATCTGATTCCTGGCTTCAACTTCACAGTGATGCCACTTTCAAGCTGTTTCAAGCTGAAGGGTGATACTTGAGGACCCAAATTTGTAGTAAGTAGTCAAGACTAATTATCCAAATATAATTCTCTTTTATCCATAAAAATATTAGTTAGCATTTCACTTACTATGTATAAGGCTGAACATCTCAGCTGAAATTTTTCTCTTTTTTGCATGTATGGAATGCTAATACCGATTTTATTAAGTTTTGTCCCATTTTATTGAATTACATGAAAGGATGCTTTGAGATCTAAAATGCTATGTAAATGTCAAATAGTGCTATATACGTGCTGAAAACAATATAGATGTTCAAATTGAAGCTCTCCAAATTATCACAGAACATGTCAGTTTATTAAGAGCTTAATTATCTATTTTTTGAAGGTTGATATTACTAACATAATTTTACTATTTTCCTTCTTTGGACATGAATGCCTAAACATCATCATTAGGGACGATTGTGTGTGATTGAGTTTGTATGTGATGTGTTGAATAGTGAAAGAATATTCTCACAGTCTTTTCCTGTACATATTTGTAATTAGAAAACATTCCCCTGAATTCTCTTTCAACAAAATAAATAATTCTTAGACTATTTATCTTAGTTATCTTTCCCATTTATCTCTTCTCTGTGTAGTGAAAGGACTGTATTGATTCCTAAATTCTTTCTAGCTTTAAAGCCGATTCCATTGTGATCTATAGAACTATCTCCAAGTTCTCCTTGTACCTTTGAAGTTTCTGGTCACATCCCACTGAATTGAATCACACACTGATTACTACTTGTCTGGTGGTAAACACTACCTTTAAAGATTTGTTCAAGGACATTTTTTTTTAGATAGTAATCCTGGATTTTTCAAATACGAAGCATTTTTAACCAATCCATTTTTTTTAATTCTTAAATTCTTGACATTACAGAACTAAACTGAAATTTATTAACATTCCACTCTTACATTTCTTACCGACAAACAGAAAAAAAATCCATGAGCCAAAAACCCAAACAAAACTAAAAACAGGAAAAAGCTTATAAAACTAAATATGCATCCCAGCATTAACAGCTGAACAGAGGCATCACAGCAAATTACAAGCACTCAGGGGGATGAGGCAGGAGGATTGCTTCAAGTTCAAGGCCAACCTGAGCTACATGGCTGCATGTTAAAATTAATAATAATGGAAAAATTAATAAAAATGATATACTGTTTCCCCATCCTCTGACATATTAGTCCTGTATTTTAGGACTGCTGTTAAAACATGGATAGTATAAAGCTTGTATCATAAATCAGCAGTAAAAAAATTCAGGACAATTCCAGTTTTCTTGACAGGTAGTAAAATAAAGTATTTTCTCTTCCTTTCAAAAAAAAAAAAGAAAGAAAGAAACAGTAAGTAGCCAATTAGCAACTAAATATCTGTGGTATGTAGAAAATAATTTTAGAATATTGTGGAAAATAACATAATAGTATATACAAATATACACATTTAATCAAATACTAAGTTATTTATATCTCCATTTTTGAATTCTTATGGATTTGAACTTAATGATTTTTATTGAAATTATAACTTGTGTTCCAAAGTTCAGCCAGTTGATATATTTTTGAGGAATTCTAAACATTATATCAGTGAAATAAATGTTGGAGAGAAATACTACATCATAAAATGTCTTATTTTATTTTTAAACAAGATGCACCAGCCTCCTGAAATCTAGTCCCCAACTTAGGTAGAGACTCTGTCCTCAACCACAGGTCATTCCAGCCTGAAGACTAGAGAACAGAAAACAAGGGAAAAACCACCCATTCAACAAACTCAGAAATAGGCCTAGATCTATAAATACCCTACCCAATGCCTAGATGCCAACATAAGAACACAATCAACAGCAACAATGATAATATGTCAGCATCAGAGCCCAGATAGCCTGCCACAGAAATCCCTGAATACTCCAAAACAGCTGAAACACAAGAAAATGACCTGAAAACTAACTTTATGGAGATGAGGGAGATCATTAGAATGGAAATGAATAAATTCCTTAAAGAAATCAAAGAAAAGACAATTTGAGAAAATTAATAAATTCCCTGAAGCCCAGAAATCCAAGAAAATAAAGCAAATAAAAACAACTGAAGAAAAATAATAAAACTGTATAAGACCTGAAAATTGAAATAGAAGTAAAAGAACCCCACAGACTGAGGGCATTCTGGAGATGGAAACTCTAGGTAAGTGAACAGGAGCCATAAAAGTAAACAAACCAACAGAATATAAGAGATGGAAAGGAGAACCTTAGGCATTGAAGATATGATAGAGGAAATAAATATGTCAGTCAAAGAAAATGTTAAATTTTAAAAATTTCCTGACACTAAACATCCATGAAATCTATGACACTGAAGAAATTATCCTAAAAGAAATAGATAGCAGAAGACAAAGAATCGCAGCTCTAAGGCCCAGAAAACATTTTTTGAGCCAAAATGAATTTTATTTTTCACTTTAAGAACTGATTTTCTTACATATTTAGTCACAATCATGGAAAAGAACATAAGACAGTATCCAGTCTTCTAGTATCAGTTTTTATTGCCCTACAATCTATCATTCCCCAACTTATTAAACATTTTTAACAAAATCATTGAAGAATATTTTCCTAACATGAAGAAGGAAATGCTAAAAAAGGTAAAAGGAGCATGCATAACACCAAATAGATTAGACCATTAAAAAATGTCCCTTTGCCCATAATAATCAAAACACTGTTTTAGTCTAGTGGTAGTGAGAACAGATCACACCGTTCAACAAACTCTCATGTTAGAAGTTTGCTGGAGAAAAAGGGATGGGGTGTTGGAAGGGAGAGGTGCCAAGGTTTGTGTGCCTCTTCAGAGGAGAAGCGGAAAAGGGAGAGGGATGGGCGGAGTTCACTTAGCACATGCGCAGAGATGTAGCAGCCATAGGACCCTGGGTTGGCCAGGTATATGTCAATGCTGTCAATGCATATGTTCAGGGGACTCTTTCAGAGACTACAGCTTTGGATCCAGGAGGTAAGCTAGCATGATATGTGAAATGCTAGAAAGCTCATGAGTGTAGGGAGTGACTGTGGTTAGTGATGTATTTTCTAGGTCCCAAAAGGGAGCCCAGCTAGAATAATGCCTGAATGCTGACAAACATCAAATATAGAGAACAAAGAAAGACTATTAAAAACTGCAAGGGAAAAGCACCAAATAACATATAAAAGCAGACATATCAGAATTATACCCAACTTCTCAATCATAACTCTAAAAGTCAGAAGTTCTTGCAAAGACCGATGTTCTGCAGACTCTAAGAGACCACATACGCCAGCCAAGACTTTCAGCAAAAACTTTCAGCTACCATAGATGGAAAAAATGAGATATTCCATGATAAAGTAACATTTAAAGAATATATAGCAACAAATTCAGCACTATAGAAAGTACTAGAATAAAAATGCCAACCCTAAAAGTTTAATTACACCCATGAAAACACAAGGGAAAAAACTCAGACAAGCAAAATCAAGGGAAGGAAAGCAAACACATACAGTACAGCCAACCACTAACAAAACAACAGTAATTAACAATCACTCCTCATTGATACCTCTCAACCAACTCAATTCACCAATATAAACATAAAACAGACTAACATAATTTATGGAAAACAGGACCTATCCCTTTGCTGCATACAAGGAGCACACCTCAACATCAAAGATAGGTATTACCTCAAAGTAAAGGATTGAAAAAAATATTTTTCAAGCAAATGGACCTAAAACCAAGCTGTTGTGTCCATTGTAATGTCTTAGTGCCAGTGTGTGACAATGTCTCTTGCTCTCTGAACATTGTCCAGCTGAGGGCTTCTGTGTCCATTACCATCTTCTAAAAAGAGAATCTTACCTTGCAGTGTTTGGGTGATGCACTGTGCTTAGCAATTAGGAGCCATTTTATTGCTATGTTCTTTTAGCAGAATAATGCTAGTAGATTTTTCTCTAGGATCCATGTTATTGGCCAGGTATGGTTTCCATCTCATAGTGTGGACCTTAAATCCAACTTAGAAAGTACTTGGTACCATAACGTGTCTTCCACTGTTATTAGTACCAGCTTTCCCTGTGGGTACTTCTGTTGTTTGTAACAGGCTTTTCAGCCGGATCCAGTTAATGATTAGTTTTCTTCTCTGTTAGTCTGCATAGTGCCTTCCAGGCCCATGGATGGTGATTAGCATGGGTGAAGCTTCTAGATGGGAACCAGCTTGATTTACCCATATTCATTGTGGTTTTTTTTTTTTTTTTTTTTTTTTTGGTTTTTCGAGACAGGGTTTCTCTGTGGCTTTGGAACCTGTCCTGGAACTAGCTCTGTAGACCAGGTTGGTCTCGAACTCACAGAGATCCGCCTGCCTCTGCCTCCCAAGTGCTGGAATTAAAGGCGTGAGCCACCATCGCCCGGCTACCCATATTCATTGTTATAAGTGAGTGATGTCTTCAGTGCTAGGGCTTTATTTTCAAGTTGTGGGGGGTAAACAATTGTTTCGGAATATTCTGTAATTTTGGATGTTGTTTGTGGAATCCTTTTGGATAACAACCCAAGAAGATATTAACTTTGTGGGATAATGCTTTTGTGTACTGTAAAGATTTGTTAACACATACTGGTTTAATACCATGCTGATTGGCCAGTAACCAGGCAGAAAGTATAGGTGGGACAACCAGATGAAGAGAATCCCTGGAAGAGGAAAGACCAGATTCAGATGCCATACAGATGCAGAGGAAGCAAGATAAGAACGCTACACTGAGATGGCTCAGAGGTTAGGAGCATTGCCTGCTCTTCCAAAGGTCCTGAGTTCAATTCCCAGCAACCACATGGTGGCTCACAACCATCTGTAATGAGGTTTGGTGCCCTCTTCTGGCCTGCAGGCATACACACAGGCAGAATATTGTATACATAATAAATAAATAAATATAAAAAAAAAGAACGCTACACTGACGAAAGGTACCAAGCTAGTTGGTTAAACATAGGCAAGAATTATGGGTTAATTTAAGTTGTAAGAGCTAGTAAATAACAATCCTGTGCTAATAGGCCAAATCGTTTATAATTAATATGAGCCTCTGTGTGTTTCTTTGGGACTGAATGTATGTGGGACTGGATGGGACAGAACTTTTGCCTACAATAAAACATTCTGGGCACTGGAATTTTAATTTTGGCATAAGATATCTGTTTGATTTGTTTCTTTTGGCAGCACATATATTAAAATTGGAACAATACAGAGAAGATTACATGACCTCTGTGCAAGGATGATGCACAAATTCATGAAGTGTTTCATACTATAAAAATGAAAAAAAATATTGATTTGGAACATTTCTCCTTCACTATATTATGACTGAATTTAAGTTCCTTTTATATGTATATACCAAAGGTTCTCAACACCCATGGGGATTGTTGAACAAGCCTTTCATCTGGATCTGATGTTAGATTTTCTACATATCTAATATTTATATTATGATTCATAAAAATAGCAAAATTGCAGTTATTAAGTAAAATGTAAATAATTTATGGTTGGGAGTCACTTCAGCATTGGGAATTGTATTAAAGGGTCTCAGCATTAGGAAGGATGAGAACCACTAGGCTATTCAATTTAGGAAGCTTCTACAATTTAAAAAGTTTTCCAGACTGCTTTGCCAAAGGCTTTTAGTGTTAATTATCCCATACCATATTGCCTTCTTTTTCTGTCCTCACAGCTGCCTCTACATTTAATCCCCCTTTTTTATCTCTTTTATAACACTATATTGTATTACTCCTTCCTTGGAGCATCCACCATACCTCCTGGCCCCTTGCTAATTACCTAACTTCTATGTTTATTTGGATTTAAACACATATATAAAGTTTAAAAACTGTCATCTGCACATAAGAAAAAAAATGTAGTACTTCCTTTTCATGTCTGAGTTACACCACTCAAGATGGTTCACTCTAGGACCATCCCATTCACCAACAAATTCCGTAATTTTTTAATAGTGGATTATATTCCATTGTGAAAATGTATCATCTTTTTACTATCCATTCATCTTATGGTGGACATCTAAACTGTTTCTAATTTTAGGCTATTATGGTTACATGGATGAGGCAGTATCTCTGGAGTAAAATATAGTCTGTTGGTACATGCCTAAGAGTGGTAGATAGTCTTCAAACTTCCAGAGGAATCTCTACACTGTTTTCCATAGTGGCAGTACCAGGTTTGCATTCCCTCCAGCAACAAATAAGTATCTCCTTTTTCCCCTCATCATTTTTCCAGCATGTGCTATTGTGTGTTGACAATTCTGAATGAGAAGGGATGAAATCTCAACATAGTTTTAATTTGCATTTTCCTTATGGCTAAGGATGTTGACAAATTTTCAAGTGTTTCTTTTTTATGATTTATTTATTTAATAAGCATACAACGTACTTCTGGCAAGGAAGGTACCAGGTCTCATTACAGATGGTTGTGAGCCACCATGTGGTTGCTGGAAATTGAACTCAGGACCTCTGGAAGAGCAGCCAGTGCTCTTCCATCTCTGAGCCTCTCTCTGAGCCATCTCTCCAGCCCTCAAGTGTTTCTTAGCCACTTGTGTTTTATTCTTAACTCTCTATTTTGTTCTATGCCCCATTTTCCTATTTGGCTATTTGTTTTCTGGAAGTTCAGTTGTTCTAGTTATTTATCTATTCTAGATGCCAACCCTCTCCCAAGTGTGTAATTAGCAAATATTCTTTCCTATTCTGTAGACTGCTCCTTTGCTTGCATAATGGTATCCTTTGATGTACAGAAGCTTTTTAACTTAGGAGATCCCATTTATTAATTGTTATCTAAATGCCTGCACTATTGGTACCCAGGTCAGAAATTTCTCCTCTGTGCCAAGGATTTCAAGCCTACTGGCTTGAATCTGAAAGAAAAAGGTATGCAGTAGGCTTGAAATCCTTGGCACAGAGGAGAAATTTCTGACCTGGGTACCAATAGTGCAGGCATTTAGATAACAATTAATAAATGGGTCTTTGATGTATTTGGAGTTGAGTTTTGTGCAGGAAGATATATATGAGTCTATTTTCATTCTACTACATGCAGCCATTCAGTGTGTTGAAGGTGTTGCCTTTCTTCTGTGAATATTTTTGTCCTCTTCTTCAAAATTCAAGTATCTATAGGCATTTGGCATTATATCTGACTCTCCAATTATATTCTGTTGACCAACATGTCTGTTTTTATGCCCATATCAAGCTGTTTTATTAATGAAGATCTCTGCTACAAGCTGAAATCTGAGATGATGATGCCTCTAGTGGATCTTTCATTTCATTATTCAGGATGGTTTCAGCTATCCTGTTTTTCTTTTTTTTTCTTTTCTATTCTTTTCTTGTATGTGTGTGTGCTTACATAAAAAGTTGATTATTGTTTTTTCAATTTTTATAAAGAATTCTGTTAGAATTTTAATGGAGATTACATTAAATCTGTATATTTACTTTGGTAGTATGGCCATTATTCACAATAATAATCCTATCAATCCATGAAAGTGTGAGATTTATATTCTGGTATACTTTTTAATTTCATTTACTTTCTTCAACATGTTAAAAGTTTATATCATGCAAGTCTTTCCTTGCTAAACTAGAGTTATTTCCCATTTTTTTTATATTTGGATATTTCAAAAGGCACAGTTTTCCTGATTTGTTTCTTCATATGCTCGTCAGTTGTATATTGGGAGATCACTGATTTTATGTTTTAATTTTTTCTTTATACATTGTTGGAAATATTTAGAAGTTGTAGACCTTTTCTGGTAGAATCATTATTTTTTATGTACAAAATTATATCATGTGCAAATTAGGATGTTTTGATTTCTTTCTAATTTGTCTTATTGTTCTACAATATAAGTACTATATTGAAAAGGCATGCTCGTATTATTCCTCATTTTAGTGCAAATGAGTTGAGTTTCTTTTTATTTAAGATGATGTGGTCTTGCTGTAAAGTCCCTTTACTATCTTAAGACATGTTCCTTGTATCTCTAGTCTCTGGTTGAGAGCTATTCTGGGGTTAGCAGGAGTCACAAAGGAATGAATATGGACTAAAAGGAAAGGGTGAAAGATATTACAGGAAAGAATCAACTGGGACAGTATGGAGGACAAAGTTCACCTACCTAAGTCCCATCCTAGTGTGATGCTGTGGTTCCCTGGTAGAAAGCAGGTTTTCCAGTCAGTAGAAGCTAAAATATTGGAGATAATGTTTAAGAAAAGACTTAGAGGTTCAGAGAGAAAGACACAAGGGAATCCTGGGTCTGCTCGAAGAGATACAGCCCTAGTGTGTGGAGGTAGGCTGCAACATGAAATATTAAGAAAAAATGTTTTGTTGAAATTTTCTGACACGAATGCACTGTGAGAAATGCTTTGGTCAAGTATGAAAGTTTTTCTTTTGAGCAGATGAAAACATTCCTATAAATAAATTTCAAATATAGAATAATAAAAGAATAATTGGTCAGGGTTCAGTAAGATGGAGAGCATGTGTGTATACCAACATGCAGTCATATGTATTAGAAGGAAGCAAGTTTAACTTGTTAATTTCACCTTCTAGAAAACATGAAGTGTCAATAAAACTATTTAGATTATATTTTAAACATTGAACCATAATTATGTTTTTCTTAAATTCTAACTTCAGGAAATGTCAAGGAGGAACAATCTCTTCCTATAGAAGGTCTGTCTCAGACAGAAAATGGCCTTCCAGTCAGAACAGAGCATACAGGGTACTCCATCAGTCTGTCATGCTGGCACTCCTGCTGTGACAGCTTCTGTCACCCTAGAAATACAGAGCCAACAGTTACTTGTATTGATGCCAATGCAGTCAATGGAGTTGTGGGGCAGAGAGCACATCTTGTTTATTCATGTGCCAGCATGAGGAATCCTCAATATTAGTGTTCCAAAGATTGGACTAAGAGTACAGTGGCTCCCTGAACACCAAGCAAGTTAGACAGAGAGACAAAATGGTGCACAGAGAAGACTCATTAGAACTAGCCATTTATATTACCCTTCTGTGGAGATTAGGATCCAGTGCATCTAGGCAACACAGATTATGAAGTGCATGATGTAATTCCAGAAATCATCTTGTTCATGTGGTTGGTACCTTTTATTCATTTATTCAAATTCTAAAGGCAGAGAAATGAACTGCAATTTGGCTGCTTCTTTGTTATTTTGTTAAAATCAGTAAAATATAGGTCTTTCATTAATACTTTTTCCATACTGAGAATTTTTTCAATCAATATATAGCTCTACCTAAAATTTTAGTAACAACAACTTGAATGGTAATAAAATATTAAGATATAATCTTGTCCAGTACATTAAAAACATATACAAAGGAAAGAATTACTCTGAAGAAAACAATAATCAGATCATCTGATCAGATTCCAGAAGTGTCTGTAAAAGATGATTAGCATCACTGGAACTGGCTTGTTAATGTTCACATGGTGCTTCCCCCAGTGAAACATTTCAAGTCAGTAACAGTGAATGTTTGTAAATAAAAAGATAATTGAGGGGCCTCAAGCCTGGTTCACTGGTGAAGAGCACCTGCTAATCTTGCACAGAACCAAGTTCTGTTCTCAGCATGCACATTTGACAGCTTGGGACCACCTGTAACTCCAGCCCAAGAGGAGATAATGTACTCCTGGCCTCCATGGGCACTTGATGCAGATGGTGCACATACATACACTAAGGCACACATTTATCCACATGTAAGGTAAATAAAAGAGTGCTGAAACTTCTATTGCTGCAGGGTCAGCCCTTAAAAATGGGTAACTGTGGAGAGTACACAGGGCATGTCGGTCTCACAGTAGTCATTTTTTTTCTCACACAGAAATCTGAGAGAATTAAAATCTCTCTTCCAGTTGGTAAACATGACAGCAGAATCCACAGAAAAAACAATTTGGTGGCAGCTTTAGTTTCAGCTTCTAATTTAAAATAAGGTGACAGTATGGTTCTACTTTGATATGAGACTTAGATTCACAGAAAGAACTGGGTCCATCTTCCCCAGCCAGGCCCAGCTGCTCTTGAATCCCACCTCAACGCCTAGACCCAGGTCCTCCCAAGACTGAACATTGTTACTTCTTAGTCTTTCAAGTGTGCTACAGGAGTTTTGGTTTTACTTTGTTTAAATGTTTTATCTTTTCAACTCTTTCATTTACATACATTTCTTTCTATCTGAAAGAATTCACAAATCTTTTCCTAACATCCTCTAAGAGAAATTCCATTCAAAGCAAAACGGAGAGGCAGCAATGCTCTCTTCAGTCCCTACTTCCCACAGCCTTCCATTATAACAGCTGTGCTATTCTAAAAGATTATAGCATTTCATATTTATATCTTAAGTTCTTTTGAGAGCCTCTGAACCTGTAGAATGCGATTAATCTTTTCCTTGTAGATCATTAATATATGCTGAGTACTCATATTGCTAATGAATCAGCAAGAAGGCTAAATTACAAACCCTGAACATCACAGAATCCAGAGTGGCACACACTATACACTCACCTGATTGCCTTTTTCATGTTGATTACTGGAAAGTCAGTCATTTCCTGAGAGTTAATCAGAGGTTCCCATCTGAGTTCCAGTTACCTGGCTTTCTTCCACTTATTTTCTGAGTTATAAAAGATTATTATTACCATAAAATCTTTCAGATTTGATTACTGGCAAAGTTAGCAAATCTATTTTTAATTAGATAATTTTTCTATCTGGAAGTAGCTTCTAGCCATTTGTTGGTTAAGATGCTATTTCATTAATTAAGAGTATTATATATTCATCTATGAATCAGGTAACAATTCAGTACCTTTTTACATATAGCCCTCATTAAACACTCATGTATATCAATACTACAGAAGTCTCCCCCTCTATCTATAGAGGAACTAACATTTTCCTCTGACTAGGAGCATTGAACTCTGATTTCTAGCATCACATAGGACTTCACTTATTTACCAGCTTTTCCTCCTTTGTTTTAAGGTCATTTCATTAGTTTTTTCCATACCAATTACTCTAATCATCTTTCTCGAGTCCCTAAATTTACACTACAGCTTTTACTTTCCCCCTTCATTTCTTCACTGATGAGACACGTAACAGAATTTGTCACCAGATGTATTTTAACTCTGCACTTGATGGTATTAAACACTCATCATCTCATCTAACTATCACTACTGCTATCTGTCACCAGCAATACCTGGCATCTTCTTTGAAGAAATGGCCGTTATTATCGTTATTCCATTAACAAAGATTCATTTTCTTTTCTAGTTTTTATTTCCTCATGGGTTCTTAATTCCAGTTTTTTCTCAAATTCAGGATTATGTCTGTTCACTTATTCTATAAATTATCTTCTACTCTATAGATGATGTTTCTTGTTGTACATTTGAAACATTTCATGAAGTCTACATTATATCTGATAACCTTTGTCACTTTCACCATTGGTATCAAATGTGCTTGTTGTTTGACATCTTTGAGAAAGTGATTCTACCACCCACTCTGGCCACCCACTCACATACTGTTCCCCTCATCTCTTCATAGACCAATCATTAAAATCAGTAAGAACTCTCCCTCTCTTTACCCTTTATTCTGTACAAGCTATCTAATAAACAACATTTCAAAGTAAGCCTCACAAATGAGTATTCTTGTCCCTAGATTAAAAATACTGTTTAATGCCCAGATGAGGGACGGATGCAATTGTCTACCATATAGTCGGAAAAGCAGTCTTTAGATGCAAATTATTTTTATTCTCTATCTTCTCTTCAACATATATCTAATGAAAGATCCATTTTGTCATCTTTCTTCATTTACATCATTATGATGGGGATGAAGAATTTCAAAGGAGCATGCATTCTCATTTCAGTTTGAATGGTTAACTCTTTATACAATCCTTCAGGATTTGGGGCTAATGTGACTGTTGAATCCATATGTTTTTAATTAAGTACCTGTTATTAAAATATTTTTAAACATAAACAATAATAAGTACATTTGGAGATGGAGTGAAAGGATATTGAGCGCTATGTGTTCTAAATATCTTCAGGTATCAGACATTAATTGACATAGAGAGTTATAAAGCTGATTGTTTAATGAGATGCTTGTGAATATCCTCCATCCTTTTATTTAATCCATTACACTATTTTAAATTAATTTTAAGAAGAAAAATAACAAACTATAGAAATGATCCCTGCACGGAAGCACAATTCTTAGATAAGGGAGCCACCTTAGGGTTGGCAAGAGCCTAGAACCTAGAGTGGCTCCCAGGAGCCCAAGCCGAGGTCCCCATTTAGTTCCCTGGACAGTGAGGATAAAGAACCTGAAATGACCCTACCCTATAGCAACACTGACGAATATCTTGCATATCATCACAGAACCTTCATCTGGGGATGGATGGCGTTAGAGACATAGACCCACACTGGAGCACTGGACTGAGCTCTCAAGGTCCCAATGAGGAGCAGAAGGAGGGAGAACATGAGCAACGAAGTCGGGACCACGAGGGGTGCACCCACCCATTGAGACAGTGGAGCTGATCTTTTGGGAGCTCACCAAGGCCAGCTGGACTGTGACGGAAAAAGCATGGGATATATCTGGTCTCTCTGAACATGGCAAACAATGAGGACTGATGAGAAGCTAAGGACAATGGCACGGGGTTTTGATCCTACTTAATGTGCTGGCTTTGTGGGAGCCTAGCCAGTTTGGATGTTCACCTTCCTAAATATAGACGGAGGGGGGGAGGACCTAGGACTTACCACAGGGCAGGGAACCCTGACTGCCCATTGGACTGGAGGAGAGGGAGGGGGAGAGGAGTGGGGGGAGGGGAAGAAGGGTTGGAGGAGGGGGGGAAGGATGGGAGGAGGGGGAGGGAAATGGGAGGCTGGGAGGAGGTGGAAACTTGTTTTTTTTCCTTTTCTCAATAAAAAAAAAGAAGAAGAAAAATAATATTTATCGAATAAAATACTTTTCTTATACATATATCTCTGTCAGATCAAGAATTAATTCTGACTACCAGAGTGGGGTAACTTGCATATCACAAACGCTATTTTTAGTAGATAACGTTTACAGACTGTCTCTGATATCTATCAGGAGTTTGCTGCTGTCATTAGCTTCTGTTTCAGGTTACTTTTAAATTAATAACTACTTACCCAACAGATTACTTGTCTTCTTTTACTCCTCCTTCGTTGCCTTGACATAATATTTACACATCTTTTCCCAAAACAGTAACGTGATGTTTTCTCCTCTTGATGCAAAGTATCTCAAACTCTGTATGGATCTAGTGCTAACTCTTCACCTTGGCATTGGACAAACATGCACTCAGCTCTCAGACCACAGCTGTTTCTGCATTGCCAGATGCTTCTTTGTGTATGTGTAGGTTCTCACTCCTTGTATTTCCTTCACTATCTCACTAGCTTTAAATTTGGATCTTTTTTAAAATATCAAAGTCAACAGATACTTTCTTCATGTAGCAGAAGTAGAAACTGTTTCCTGTGTGTCTACAGCATGTGCGGGCCACATCAATGTCACTTTGTTCATTAGACTTCCTTTATGTGCTTCTTTCTGAATTCCTTAGAAGACTGTGTGAAACCCTCAAACCAGACATTCACTGATAACTTTATTTATACCAGAATCTAGCACAGTATTAAATACAAAATAGATAATCAAGAAACACATACATAAATCAACAATGATCATGGCTTCTAAAACATATATATTGAGAAGTAAATTATTTTGTGCACTTGATCTTATTTAAGCAAATATTATTTTTCACAGTATATAGATGCTTGTAAGATTGGGAACATTGATAATTAAATTATTCCTTTATTTGGATGACCCAGTGCTTGCTTATATGAGTGGGGAAAGATACATAAAGCTGAATTCTTTTGTAAAATAACAACTAAGAAAATAAAAGAAATTGTAAATGTAATGACTGTGAAATTCAATGAGCAAATAAATTTTTGTGTAAGTATTTTGAAGGAACTTCAGAAAGGGAACACAGAAACATAAAGATATAATTAGAAATATAATTTCTTTATGTATATTTTCAGTGTCATAAAATGCCTTTTGATATGTACATTGTGTAAATGGACCACATTTTCTTATCCATTCTTCAGTTGAGGGATATCTAGGTTGTTTCTAGGTTCTGGTTACTATGACTAACGCTGCTATGAATATTTTTGAGCATGTACCTTTGTGGTATGATTGAGTATAATTTGGATATACACAGGAATGACATTGTTGGGTCTTGAGGTAGATTGAGTCCCAATATTCTGAGAAACCGCCATACTGATTTCCAAAGTGGGTGTAAAAATTCTCGCTCCCAACAGCAGTGGAGTGATCCCCTGACTCCACATCCTCTGCAATGTAAGCTATTTTCAGAGCTTTTGAACTTAGATATTCTGACAGGTGTAAGATGGTATGTCAGAGTCATTTTGATTTGCATTTCCTGCATTATTAAGGGTGTTGAGCAATTTGTGAGTATTTAAAATAAGAAATTCCAGGTACTGTGCAGTTTACCTAGTGTGCTTTAGCATTCATATAAATTGATCTACAGTTAGTGTGTAGACCAAAAAATATGGAAAACCTCACAATTTTGAGGGAAGTTCTGAATTATATAAATTATTGGCATTAATTCTATATGTGGTTAGTTTTCAAAATATTTATATTACGAAATATTACAAAGTATTACTAGAATTGCTGGTGTTATTTCTATATGTGGTTAGTTTAAAAAATATTTTTATACTATGTGTATATTATCTACCTGTGTTTTCATAACCAATGTGTCCGGTTCATAAGAACAAGTGCAATTGAATTCTTGGCATTGGACATCATATTTTTTGCAATTTAAAGTTGCTTTCAAAAAATAATAAAATATTCTAAAGAACTGCATTTTTATACGTGATTAATGAAATATAAGGGGCAGAGACCATGAAATTGGAACTGTCGAGTTGGAAAGTGCATGGAGGACTTGAAGGGAAGAAAGTGAGAAGGGAAATTATATAATAATATTTTAATTAAAAAATAGTTGAGGCAAACAAAATAGATACACAGAATATCAAAATATCTGTGACATACACACCCGGCTCACAGAAGGAAACAAGTAACAGTCTACCCTCACATGAAAAGGAAGGATGATATCAAACTGAAAAACTTGTTCAAAGAGTAGGACATAAAGCAGTAGAAACCGCACAGGCATTAAAAGAGAACATTGCAGACTGTGTATCTGCTAAAGAGGTTAACAATATTAAAAACATATGGCAATGCTTGCATTTCAGTAGGCAGAAAAGAGGCAATATAATTTTTTAAACAGAGAAAGGATCCAAATAGGAATTTTTCAAAAACAACAAAAAAGACAGACCGATGCCTAACTTATAACTGAAAGTTATGCTTGATATCATTCATTGTTATAAAAATGAAAAAAAAAAACACGAGATAAACTTAGACCTCTGATAGTGACTAGTAAAAAGCAGTAAAATGTAAAAAGTAAATGACAAAAAGTGCAAGAGAGAATATAGATTATGAGAAGTATTTTCACAGTATTGAGTCAATAGAGCCATTAGGAAGAACAAGATGGAGATTGCCAAAATCTTTAAAATAGTGTGACCGCATGATCCAGCCATCTCCCTGTTGGGTGATGTCAAAGAAATGAAGCTGCTGTTATCCAGGAGACTCTGCAGGCTAGTGTTCACTGCTGCAGCATTCACAGAAACCAATATACAACATAAATCCATATGTCGAGGACGCTGCACTGAATATATATACCTCAGGGACTTAACCCAGTCGCTATGAATCTTAAAGCATTGTGCTAAGTGAAATAAATCATGTGCAAGAAGACCTATAGATTTCACCTGTAGATGGTGTCTAAAAACTGAACGCATATAAATTGGGCCTAGAATGGCTTTACTAGGAGGTTGAAGAAGGTTTCAGGGAAGTTGGCTAAGATGCAAAGTTTTACTTAGCCTGCAGAAATAGTTTGAAGAGATACATTTTTTAACACAGTGACCATGTTTTATAAAAAGGTATTATACTCCTGAAAACAACACAGAGAATACAATTTAAATGCTTCATTTAAACATGTCTGTGTTAACACGTCACTCCATGAGATGCATGCATATCTCAAACCAGCATGATGTATATGTGGAAATTATACAAATTTTAACAATTTAAATAAGTTAATAAGAAATAACTGAAAATCTTGTACTGATAAATGCTTTCTTAAAAGGAGTAAAATTAACAGTGATGAAGTTAGTTAATAAAAAATATCCAGCAGAGCTTATTTTATAACTTCATGACTATGCTGGGTTCCATTTAATATTTTTATTAAAATGGGAACATATATCAAAAGCTTATTGGATATAAAAGTAGTTTTGTATTTTGAAAATTGAGACATTTGATGCATTCTGAGACAGCGTCAAAATGTTTACAATTGTTTTTATGAAGATATAGAGATGCTTAAAGGTTTGCTGTATACAGTTAAAATAGGTAAAAATAATTATTATATATAATTGAAATATGTTGAGATCTTTTAAATTCCTGTGCAAAATGGTTTAGTTGGTAGAGAGTAAAGGAAATACATGTTTTTAGGATTGAGGAATCTTATTATGTTTACTTTGTGTATCAAGTCTGGTCTATTCTATTAAAAATCATCATAAATACAGAATTCTTCTAGCCAAAAAATTAAAATGTCATACAGCTGATTTATCTTTAAGCAGATAGTATATTTATAGAGGCTGATAGAAAAACTTCCATTTTGTCCCAACAAAGCTATATTTATGTTGATAATTTAAGACACCTTACACATAAATCATTGCCTATGAATTGTTGGTGCATAGTTGGTATATAATTTCAGAAAAAAATTATCACAGAAAAAACACTTTATGCCATAAAATGTTATTTTTTCCTTATATAGTTGCACAAAAAATGAATTTGTAGAAAAGCAAGTTTATTGGCTGAAATCAACTTATTAGAAGTCAAATTTCCAGAAGATTTTGTTGATAGCACAACAAAGACAAGTTCACTACATCACATACTAAAATTCTGGTAGCTGGTTTGAAAACAGAATTTCTGGTAGCTGGTTTGAAAACAGAATTAAATATTTAAAGATCTCTCTCTCTCTCTCTCTCTCTCTCTCTCTCTATATATATATATATATATATATATATATATATATATATATATATATATATATTAAAATAGTGTTCCAATACTCCATATTAGGCATATTTTCCATAAGCTGAAACACTATTAGGAAACTTTGAAGGTGTCATTTCTAATAAGAAAGCTTAATGAAGCTACGCAATTTCTGCAATGGTTAGGTAAGAAAAGGTAGAAACACCTCCATTTATAGTTAAAATAAATTTTTATCTCTAAGTGTCAATTAACAGGCTGCTGTTGACCCTTGGTTCTTAGTTCTTTAATGAAATCATAAATGTCTCTGTATATCTACCCTCGCTATCTTCCCAGGAGGCAACCAAAGAGTCAGGACATGGATGTTGGAAGCTGGCCATGGCCCACCTGCGGCAGTGGGGTTCTAATACCCGTAGCAGCACTGGACACACACAGATGGGACACATGGGGCATCTGACTTCCACATCAGGAGCTGTGGACATCTGGAGCAATGTCAAAGCCATAATTAACACACAGGCATCTTCTTCCACTATATTCTATAGCCTCTGAATTTCCAGAACAGAACATGACACCACTTTCTTCTGAAACCTAGCTCCTCAGTTCCTAAAATAATGTTGTCTTGAAGAACTTTTACTAGTCACTTTTCCTTAGTTGCATGCAAACCCAATAAAACTATTGAACATTTTCATGTGACTTGATTAAGAAATTTAAATTCTGAGACTATCTCATATTTTTCAGAAAATGTGAGAATTCAACTAAAATAATTAACCTTGCATGTATTAAGACAAGAGGCCAAACAGATAAACTAACATGATTCAAGGAAAATCTAATAGAGATATGTTGTATTTTTAAAAGTGAAAATATGAAAAAAAATTTATAAACTTGATTCCCTCCTAATCTCTTTATCTTTAGCTCTGGTTGGCCTGGGGCTTTCTGGGGCTTCAAGCATGCAATCATCTCTGAGTGCTGGAATTACAGGTCTGTGCTCTGCATAATATGCACATCTGAATTTAGTAAAAGTACAAATTTAGGGACAGTAAAGGGGAAAAGTGGAATGAGAAAAGACAATAGAACATAAGCAAAACACATAAAAGCTAAATGGTGCATTTACAGACATAGTTCATGAAGAAGTTATGTCAGCAGAAACAATAGTATTGTTCAAACAATGAATGACAAAATAACTTTCAGTTTAGTAAGAATAGCAGAAGCAGAAATAAAATGGTGTGGGAGAGGAGTTCAGTGGAAGCACAAAAGCAGAGCACCAGCTTACTGCCTTACAGGAGAATGAGGGAATTCTCAGAACAGCTGGAGTCAAAGAGCAGCCCAAAGACAGAGGACTTGGGGCTGGTCCAGCTGACTCTGGAACCAGGCGATGAGACTGTAGGGGAAAACTCATGTTATTAAAAAACCAGACCCCAAGATCTTGCATAAAAGTAAGCTGCCGTTGGAGGATAGCAAGGCATTTTCAATAAGGACTTTTTTTTTACATGCCAGTTAAATAAACATCTTCATAATGAAATACAGTTAGAGATGAGGCAAAAATATACAAAGCATAAAAAGATATGTGATAAAGTGGCAGAAGTTGACAGTTTTAATTCATCTAAATAATCAAAATGATACATTTAAAGTAGATGTAAGTGCAATAGAACCCAGCAAGTAAACGGACAGACTAGAGAAATAATAAGCAATGGGATACAATGGAAGATAGAACAAAGACATGACTACTGGAAGTCTACCTACGTGGCATAGGATCAACTCAATATTAGCTGAAACATTATCCTTTGCGGTAAATAAAACCATAAGGATTTTAAACTTATTAAAGGAATCAGAATCTATTCATGAATTTAAAGAGATTTTAAAGTAAATTATATCTTCTGGGTGGTGAGAAACAATGCTTTGATAGAATTCCAGAATCTCGTTAATATAAATTAGTTTCTAAAGTAAATTTGAATTTGGTATATTTTAAGAATACTTAATTTAACTTTGTCATCATAGGATGTTTCTGTCAGTCATGCTCAGCCTCTTCCTTTGTGTAGTTTCTATCCGCAGTTCTGGCAATTGTTGAGGCCCAGATGTGAGAGCATGACTCAGTGTTCTCTGAGTAACTTTATTGCTTTCTTGTTTGTCTCCTTTAATAGCCTGATTTTTAAAACTGCATATTATGCTGATAATTCAATCCACTCTTTCCAAAATTATTTAAAAATACAATAATAAATAAAAGAGAAAAAGAACCAGAATGAAAAAAGTAGAATCAAAAATAATAAGAGACACTGGGTATACTGACATGGAAGGGTAAATGCAGATACAGAACTAATGTTAGATGAGACTCACCTTTGCATTCTGCCTTTATAAAATAATTGTCATTTAAAGATTTGATTTTTTTTGTGTGTGTGTGCTTGCGCATGCACATACACAGACACACAGACACAGACACACACACATGCTTATGAGTGCAAGTGCCAATGGAGTCCAGAAGAAGGCATGAGATCCTCTGAGGTTGATAATTGTAAGTCACCATTCATGGGTACAGGGAACTGAATTCAAGTTCTCTAGAAAATCAAGTCCTTTTAATCAATAAACTATCTTTCCACTTTATTTCACCTCAAGAATGTATTTTAAATAAATAACATTCCTCATTTGTAACTACTCACCCTACAGATATTATGATCAATGTCTCAATTAAAATTAAAAGAAGAGGAAACATTGCAATGATACATTAAAATGTGTATTAGGAACCACAGAGCGATTTTACTGAATGCATAACTAATATATGCATGCGGATATCAATTTGGAATGAAGATGCTACTATTTTATAATGTTATTTCCCTAAAAATATTCTATTATAAAGAAAGAACTTTCCTACATTCTACAATTATTAATTTTCTTATGTATTTGTTTTAACTATTTTTCAAATTTTTAACTGGGAGCTCTGTTTACTAGATAAAAATAGAAGTTATATTTAGTAAAGGTCTAACATATATGATTATTTTGATATATTATGTGAATACTTTCTTGGAGATGAAAAGTTATGTTTGTAACATTTTCTTTTAGGTGCTCTAACATATTCTATATATTGGAATATTCTTTCTTTTACAATCTGTTTTGATATTCTTTTATGTTCATGATATAATTCTGTGAAATATTAGTTTTTGCTAGAGTTTAGGTTTAGTTAAAGAAAAATATTCTCATAGCGTTGACAGTACAACTACAAACACCAAACATGTAAAGATTCCGGCAAACATTTAGGACCATTATTTCATCGTGGAGCGATGAGATGCCCAAGAAGCCTCATCAATTCCTTAGGAGACAATGTCTGTTAATATGTGCAGGGGAGGGGTGTCCCTCTAACGTTGCAGCTAGTAGAGGACTGGGTGGGAATAACTCATTGGGAAGGAAAGGTTCCAGAGAGGGTAATGAGGGTGTAAGATTATCACAATATATTGTATATACATACGAAACTATCAGACTATGAATAATCTCAATTCCAATTTCAACCTTATCATTAAATGTAAAAATAATAATTGAAGATTTAAAGCTTGGTGTAGGTAGGTTTTTTTTTGGCGATCCATATCACAGAGTTTACTACAAAACAAACTAATCTCAAAATTGGTAAGCTCAGTCAGTAGCAGAACTTATCAAGTCAAAGGGTACTACTTCTCCCTTTTATTTTAACGGAATGGCAACTTTCCCACAATTTTCATTTATAAGATGGTTAATATAGTTCTTTTCACCTACCTAGCTAACAGGGATGCAGTGAACATTAATGAGATCATTCCTACAAAAGATTTTAGCTCCTTGGAGATGAGCAATAGAGAAATGCTATTTTTACCCTGCCATTCATATATTACCTTGCTCACTCTTTCAGGACCTGAAGGTAGAATCAAAAAGAAACAAATCTCAATCCACAGTGAAAAATACTTAATGAGATTTTTTTTTTTACATTTTCCCCATGTTTAATACCCAAGCTCCCAAGAACTTGACATATTAAAGTCATTTCAAAGATCATTTTCATACCAGTTTGATATCTTTCATGTAGAGATCTGGCTGCTTTGGGTTACATTTAAAATGGAATCAGATGTGCACTACTTTCATTTGTTTGAAATGAAGTCCACTACTTTGGGCAGAATTAATGCCTTTTCAAATATATTAAATTAAGGTCTAGTATTATGCTATTAAATAAAAAAGAGCAATATTGATATCCATAGCTCAATTAAATTATAATTTCAATTATGTGTTTTCTGGTATTATCATTGCTTCCTTTTCAGTGCTTTCTGTTAATTTCATGTTTAAGCACAATCATTAAGGACTGAAAGATGTCTTTCTTGCAAAGGCAAAGAATTGCTAAAATTTGCATTAAAGCCCATTTAAGAGAGACAGACTATAAGTTTTATAAATGTTTATTATTCTCTCATAATTCAGAGAGCATCTCTCCAAACCTTGGCTACACAAAGCAAACACTCTTTTAAATTTTATTACTTCACTTACTAATGCATCAGAGATTTCATTTAATCTTAGCATAAATGGTTTTAGTGTATAAGAATTGTAAATAGTAAGTTTATAGAGAATATACTGAAAGATGCCTGGATGAATTTTAACATTGTCGCCTTTGTAAGAATGTACTCATAGTGGTTAAAATATGGCTGAGTTTAAGTATCCAGACAATTTTTACAATCTTGGCAGAAACTTTAGACGACTTTTCTTTTTTCTTTGTTTTTCTGTGCTACGGTGTGTGTGCGGGGGGGTGTGTGTTTGTAGGCATGTGAGCTCCATAACACACATATGGAAGTCAGAGGACAGTGTCTAGTGAAGTTTTGGTACCTTTCATCCACTTTTCTTAGAAGAAAGTCTCTGTGATTCTCTGTAGGTTTTCACTACTGTGGCCATCTCACAAGTTTCTGAAAATGCATCTGCACTCACCTCCAGTGAGTGAGCTTTGAGATAGCCGACTCATGTAATGTCAGGTATTCTGTACATGGAGTCTGGAGATAGAGACCCAGGTTCTCATATCTTTGCAGCAAGCATGTTAGTTACTGAGTCCTCTCTCCAGTCCTAAACTATTCCATTAATATTAGAAGAATTTATGTTCGGTTGCATTTATTCCACTATGGGAATGTAAAAACTCTTGAAGACAAGAAGGGCAAGTTTGAGTTCGTTTAGGGGGGAAATAGAGTAGAAAAACTGAGTTTTTAAGTTAAAGAAGCATGGGATGGCTCAAAGGGTGATGTGCGGAAACAGAGATGATCCCCAAATATGTTGAGGGGAGGGATAACCTCAGGTGATCAGTGAAAAGAGCAGACTGAGAGGATTTCTAAGTTAGTGATTCTGTCACAAAGGGATTATAAATGACATTAGTGTAAAGGTCACTTTTACAAATAATTGGCTCACTTGTGTATTATTCAGATTCCCCTGAGATACCTTATTAAGGATGCACAACAGATAAAAGTTCTACTGGAGGAGCTGTGCTGACTGTGGGGATTGATATCATAAATTAGAGGTGGGTGAGTTCACAGTGGATGTCAGGCAGTTCTGAGAGCCATGATCCTGTGAACAAATTCAGGAGCAGGACCTAGGAACCGCATCTGGGCACGACCTCCCAGAACTAGTGTTTGGATGCCATCTCCTTAACCAGTCTCATTTCAAGTTTTGAAATGTGAATAAAAATAATTTGACAAACATTTCAGCTCACACCCAATATTTGATCTTCAGTCTTAGCATAAATCATGTTGTTAAATGCAACCCTTTTTGACATTTTATAGTATTTTTTATAAAGGCATTTTCTTTAATTTCAGTATTCAAAATGTTTCCAAAGGAGATGGCTTTTTGAATAATAAATATGAAACGTCAGTGATTACAGAATCATTTTACCTTCTATGTCCTGAAAAAGAAAACTGCAAAAATTCAAAATGAAAAGGATAGGTGTTTGGTTCTTCTGACTGTGGTAAGTGCTCAACTTTCACTTAGTCAGAAAGCTTCCTGCAATTTTAGATTTTTGCCAAGTCCATGTCTTTTCTGTAATTGTAAGATAATTTGAATTTTATATTTTTCTGGTGCACTAATAGTTTTAAACCTTAGATGATCTTATGAATTTTAATTTATGGATGAAAACCAAAGTTTATGGATTATATTTTTTGTTCACTGTATATACTTCAATTGCATTTCTGTTATTGTGATAAAACACATGTCTAAAATTAATTTATAGAAGAAAGTTTACTTTAGTTTGCAGTTCCAGATGGAAGAGTCCATCCTGGTGTGGAGGCAGCTCAGCAAACAGCAGGAATAACAGTAGGAACACAAATCAGAGAGAACAAAGCAAGAGTTTCAATGCCCTTCCACACTTATGTACTTCCTCAGCAAAAATGTACAAAAATGCACCTAGAACCCCTAAAAGCTTTGCCAAACAGCATCAACTGAGACCAACCATGATGATATACGATGCGTTAAATATGTGTTTTTATTTTCCTTTTATATATACTTTTGCTTATACAACACTTTTTATTGATGCATTACTGATTATTTTGTCTATATACTGGAATTAGTTTTGAGACATTGAATAGAGTTTTTCAGTAGCATTAAGAGAATCACTTTAGAAACTGCTAAGAATTGGTTTGTGCTTTTAGATAGACTTGCTGTATTCTTACAAAGAAGTGTGACAAGTTCAGTTAGAAGCAGTTATAAAGGTAATAAAGATATATTTTTATACAGATAGTTTGATGTGTATAGGATAAATCAGTCAGATCATGTGGTTTCAGATTTCTTTTTGTGAAGAATTTTCCAACTTTGCGAAATAATAGATCTGTAGGAAGTTCTGAGACCAGGGGAAGGGGAAAACCTAGTCCCAGTAAATTCTGTTGTGAGACTCCCAGCTGCAAAGATGCTTGGAGAAATAAATGTGCTTAAAGTTGGGCAGTTAGAAAGGAAAGTGATCCATTGTGTATTGAGGACTAATTTAGTATGTCCTTCTATAAGTAGCAAAAAGACAAATGATAAAAAGGTAAAGGAAAGAGTTGCTGAGGAATCCCATCTGGACGGAACCTTCATCTGGCGATGGACCCACACTGGAACACTGGACTGAGCTCCCAAAGTCCCAATGAGGA
>NW_004949105.1:11483865-11499182 GCF_000317375.1 Microtus ochrogaster | reverse complement strand
AAAAAAAAGAAAAAAAAGGTAAAGGAAAAATTTAAGGATTTTGCAGGTAGCTTTAGAATGGATTATAAATGCCTGATAATTTTAAATCTAATATGGGAAAAATATGTGACAGAAAAATGTATGAATATAAGAAAATATCTTACTAAGCTAAATAAAGACTTAGGTTTTTGGTGTAAAATGCTTCAAAGCACTAGTCTGGATTGATAGTCTGATGACAGTGATCACTCAGTGAGGTCTATTTCAGGGAGCATCATTACTCATTTCTTTGTGTTCTTGTGAGAGTACCACAGTGTTTTATGTTGTTTGATGCATGTTTGGGAACTGTAACCTTATATGATCACAGATCAAATTATCCAGATTTAATGTAGAGGTTAAAGAAACATGTTTATAAAACAATATCATTGGTAGTTTACCAATGTGGACAAAACAATATTGTGTGGTATCACTGTGTTCTCCTGTTAATTTCAAGGTGTGTTAGGGACAGCCAGAGCCTCCAACAACAGTTCAAGTCTTCTTAGTAATTTTTAAGGCATTCAACTAACTAAGTTAATGAACACTCTAAGACTAAATATTGAAACAGAAAAAAAAAAGAGATCTGACATCTCCCACTTTTCCTCTTAGATATAGCAAGTTATATACCTTAAAGGAAACTAATTTAATGAGATAGATCTCAGGTGTCATTCATTCAGTTAAATGATAAGACTAAGAAAGGTGCTGGGAAACTTGGCAGTTAATAGATTTATGCAGGGTTTTCTTATTTCTTCCTTTTTGAAGCTGTGAAGACGTGACAGAAAAGTACACTGTGATGCCAAACTGGACTAGAGACATCTCTAGGATCAAATATAATCCTTCACCTACTTTTCAAATAAAATTTTGTTGGGTTTAACCATTGTCCATTTATTTGACAATTTTCACAGCTCCTTTTATTTTGCCAACAACAGCAGACTTAACCCTCAGCATCCCACATATATTTTCAATCTGGATATTCATAGAAAAAAGTTTAAGTGCACCAAAGTGTGTGGATTTCTGTGAACTGTGGCAGTCTATTCTATGGAATATTATTTTAAGTAGACAAATATATGTTACATTTGTTACATTTGTTGCAGAACATTACTGCATTATATTTGTTTCTTCTGCTTTTGTTTGTGATGTAAAGATGTATTATATTTGTTTATGATATATTATTTAATTATATAAAGATGTGGTTCTGTTTCACTTGACCTGCCTAAGTCACCAGATTAGTCTAATAAAAAGCTGAAGAGCCAATAGCTCAGCAGGAAAAGGATAGGTAGAGCTGGCAGGCAGAGGAAAAATGTAGGAGAATAAATCTAAATCTAGGCTTCAAAGAGAAGAAGGAGAAAAAGATAATGAGATAGAAAGAGAGGGACATGCCTAGGGGCCAGAATCCAGGCAACCACCAACCAGATATGAGAAGCAATAAAAGTAAGAAGGATCTTCACCAACCATACATCAGAGGGCTGATGTTCTAAATATACAAAAAACTCAAGAAATTGATCATCAAAAGAACAAATAATCCAATAAAAATGGAGTACAGACAAAAAGCAAATAACTCTTAACAGATAAATTTAAAATTCCTGAAAGACATTTAAAAAATGTTCAACATCCTTAGTCATCAGAGAAATACAAATCAAAACAACTCTGAGATTCCATCCTGTCAGAATGGCTGAGATCAAAAGTATTGATCACAACTTATGCTGGAGAGGATGTGGGGTAAAGGGAACACTCCTCCATTGTTGGTGGGAATGCAAACTAGTATATCCCCTTTGGATATCATTATGGCAATTTCTTAGAAAATTAGGAAACAACCTACTTCAAGACCCAGCAATTCCACTTCATAGTATATACCCAAAGAATGTTCAATTATACCACAAGGACATGTGCTCAACTATGTTCATAGTAGCATTATTTGTCATAGCCAGAACTTGGAAACAACCTCAACCAAAGAATGAATAAGGAAAATGTGGTACATTTATACAATGGAGTTCTACACAGCAGAAAAACGACATTTTGAAATTTGCAGGCAAATGGATGGAGCTAGAAAACATCATATTGAATGAGGCAACCCAGACCCAGAAAGACAAATATAATATGTACTTACTCATAAGTGACTTTTAGACATGAAACAAAGAACGGTCAGCCTACAATTCGCAATCACAGATAACCTAGACAACAAAGAGGACCCAAAGAGATATACATGAGTCTAATATACATGTGAAGTAGTAAAAGACAAGATCTCCTGAGTAAATTGGGAGCAAGGGGATCAAGGAAGAGGGGTAGAAGGGGAGGGGAGATGAACTGAGGAGAGTGGAGTAAAATATGTAGCTCAATAAAAACATTTTTTTTAAAAGTTGAAAGCTTATGCTTTTATTGTGATAACCAGACCTTTGGTTGAATTTTGTTTCAAAATGTCTACGGTACTGTTTTCTTTTTTTTTTTCCGTTTATTTATTTATTAAAGATTTCTGTCTCTTCCCTGCCACCTCCTCCCATTTCCCTCCCCCTCCCCCAGTCAAGTTCCCCTCCCTTGTCATCCCATAGAGCTATCAGGGTTCCCTGCACAGTGGGAAGTCCAAGGACCACCCACCTCCATCCAGGTCTAGTAAGGTGAGCATCCAAATTGCCTAGGCTTCCACAAAGCCAGTACGTGCAGTAGGATCAAAAACCCACTGTCATTGTTCTTGAGTTGCACTGGACAGAAATCTCAAGGTCCAAATCAGGAGCAGAAGGAGAGAGAGTACGAGCATGGAACTCAGGACCGCGAGGGGTGCACCCACACACTGAGACAATGGGGATGTTCTATCGGGAACTCAACAAGGCCAGCTGGCCTGGGTCTGAAAAAACCTGGGATAAAACCGGACTCACTGAACATAGCGGACAATGAGGACTACTGAGAACTCAATAAAAACAATTTTTAAAAGAGAGCTACAAAGGGAAAGAAAGGCAAGAAAGACCTACAGAAGGAAAAAAAAAAGCCCTGAGGCAGAACATAAATAAAGACAAACAGGAAACAAACAACACACACACACACAAGCAGAAAAATCTCTTTGTTTCTCCTTCTTTCTTGCTTCTCTAACATCTCTTCATTCATCCTGGTTTATAGTTTTCTCTATTATCCAATGTCTCTCGGCAGCTGCTGGTCCTTTCTCATTGGCATTTAGAAAATTTAAAGTTAATAAAGCATTGTGCGATAATTTCTGGGGTTCTTTATCATTCCTATTCATTTATTTAACATATCCTTTAGAGATCTTTCTGTAACTGCCTTCCCTGTAGGATTACATGGTATACTTCTAATGTACTTTATTTGTAAGGAGCAAAAAACTGTTAAAAAAAAAAGTAAAAGAAAGAACATAAGTCAAGGCTAAGCATTCACAACTAATTAGAAATCTCTGTGTCATGTTTTAAGCTGGTTGGTGGCCCAAAATAGAGCCTGGTAGAAGCATATCACTCACTCTTGTCCTGACATGATGAAAATGAACCAGAAAAGAATGGGGAATGACACCCAGAGTGACCTTCTCTCAATATGGTTCTGTTGGGGTTATTCTTGGTATGTGGCCATTGTAGTAAATACTATACTGATACTTACAGGGACAGCCAATTTTCTGTAAAGTCGCTGCAAACATAATATCAAAGTCACATTGCAGACATGAAGTGAAAAGAGTAGACAGGACTCAGTCCTATATTCTTCTGTTCCTACCACACAGCTCTGAGCCAGTGACATCTCCTAAGCTGTACATGGAGAGGGTTACAGTCAAGTCTCAAACTTTTACAACAGAGGAGGCACCTTTGCTAGTGCTTCAGGACCAGCTAAGCATAGTGGATATGTACCACATAGGCTACAGGGCAGAACAGATGAACCTATTTTGAGAAGATACTGACAGGTAGGTAGGAATAAGTTTTGAAACTTGTGACTGAGACATGAGCATTTATAATACTTTGAGTCCTAATGTTGCTGACTTTTCCAGGGTAAAAGCACCAGGCTGAGAGCTGGTTTTAGAAAATGTCAACAACTACAGCATTCATAGCTTTCAGTTTGCCCAACATCCTTATTACAATTTTTAGTAGAAACATCAAGATAGTGAAAATTCCACTCAACATTTGGGATAATGTCTTACTGTTAGAACTCTGCATTAAAATTCAGAGGGTGTGAGCTGGCAACTCAACACTCTGAGTCTGGCTAACAAGGCACGTTTCTATTCCTTTAGTGAAACTAGATAAATTTGCAGTTCATTACCGGCTCTATTTCACCGAGTGCTCTAGGGAAGTTTCACAAATGGCAAGTGGGTGCTGCTACTATTGAGGGATCCTCTGAGCCCTAAAGTTTTACAGTAGTTGCTGTAATTTAGTTAAATAAGATACTTGTGAAGGAAACCTTCTGGATATTGGTGTCTCCTGATATTTTTCCTATACAACATCCTCTTGTACAAATGAAATTACTGTAAATAAAATATAGTTTTCCCCTTATGCTTTCTCTGTGCCCAGATAACTCTTTCATGTTTAAACAAAATTGAAAAGGAAACAGGAATCTACCCCTAATTATGCTGTAAAACTATCATGTACTACTGATACCAAAACTAGATGTTAAGGATAATTTGTGAAAAAAAAAATAAGTAATTATGGGGCATACTTATGCCTTGGCATAGCTCTAAAAACCTTACAACAGCTATTGAAATCTGGTAATGAATGAAGCAAACCATTCTTCATGAGTTAATTATGTTGGTTTCATAAGTTCAGGGATGGGCTAATTAATACTAGACAGTAATGGATTTTTCTATATAACTAGTATGGAAACTTTTTTTCATGAGTAGAGTCTATCAAATGTGTTCCATATATATAATTTCTTAAAAAGTCAAGAGAAATATTTCAAACTAGAAACTAAAGTCATATTTCTTTAAATTTTTTATTATGTAGAGGGCATACTGTATGTGTGTGCATGTGCATTCAAGTGTGCACTACTATTGTATATGAGCACAAATATGGTTTCCGCAGTGTACCTGTGGAGATAATCGAAGAACAACTTGTAGAAATTAGTAACATCATGTCTAAGTTATGTAAGAAAATATTTAGATGAATGACTAGAATTCAAATTCTAGAGTTAAACAGTTGTTAGTTGGGAATAGTTGAGAGCATAGGGTTACAATATGAAGAAGAGTCCTTGTGATTTGGAAATGTAGTGTTGGGTAAATTGGGCACTCCGTACCAGTATACGTGTGTGTGTGTGTGTGTGTGAGAGAGAGAGAGAGAGAGAGAGAGAGAGACCTGTGCATCTTCAGTATGTTCAAACTCCTTAGTGAAATAAAAACAAGCTTCTGATGTAAAATGATCATAACACAAATAAATAAAAGAAAAAACAGGTGGCAACAAGAAATATACTCCCTAAAGGACCGTATATTTTGTCATTATATAGTAAATAATTATATATTTATCTTTTTACTTACATATTTTGAATTTTTTAATTGAAAATATTTTTAATCAAAGAATAATCCTAATGGAATTTAAAATGGCATTCCAATAGTACAACATTTCTAGTAGAATGGCCAAATTCTAAAACAATGATGACATAAATGTTGGTGAAAATATGGACATCAGGGACTCTCATTCATTTCTCTTGACAGTGCTGAATAGCCACACTGAAGGGAAGTTTCACCAGGTTTGCACAAAAGTAAACATAATCATATAACAATTTTAGTAATCAGACTTTTTCACAGTTACTCAAGTACATTAAAATCATGCCATGAGGCTAGAGAGGTTCAGTTGTTTAGAGTGCTTTGCTATTCAATTATGAACGACAGAGTTCAATTTTTTTCTTTTTCCTAATTTTCTAAATAACTTCAAAAAATATTGACTCCCTCCAAATTCTTCTAGATTCTTTCCACCCAACTTCATGCTATGGTCTTTCTAAGAAAGAAAAAAGTAAGAAAGAAAGAAAGAAAGAAAGAAAGAAAGAAAGAAAGAAAGAAAGAAAGAAAGAAGGAAGGAAGGAAATAAGGAAGGAAGGAGAGAGTCAATTGTTCCTCCCCAAATTAACTCTTGCACATTGTTCTCACATGCCCTTCCAGATTTAAGCTTCCTATTCTAGTTTCCCCTTTATAACACTATGTACTACTGCCCCTGCTATAGAGATATCCTCTTTCTTTTTGATCCCACATGAGCTATCTTTATTCTGTGGTTGTTCGTAATGAAACATTTTTCTAAAGTTTAAAATCTACATTTTACATATAGAAAATACATAATATCTGTCTTTCAAAGTCTTGCTTTCCTCAGGATTATTGTTTCTAGCTCCTTCCATTTTCATGCTAATTTCATTTTTCTTAACAGCTAAATTACATCCCATTCTGTAAGTGTACAGTACTTTCATTGTGCATTTATTGACCAATGGTATTCTAGGATGTTCCCAACTTCTGTCTATTATGACTAGAGCTGAACTAAACATGAGTGAGCAAATTTCTCTGCAGTAAAAGATAGAATCATTTCTGCACACGCCAAAGAGTAATTTAGCTAGATCTCGTGGCAGTTCTATTTTCAGATTTTGAGAAGCATCAACACTAATTTCTTTTTCTTTTTATATTTTTTGTTAGATATTTAAAAAAAAAACATACCGATCCAAATTCCCACTCCTTCCCCTCCTCCCATTCCCTCCATACACCCTCCCACCTCACCCCCCTCTAATCCTAAGAGAGGGTAAATAAGGTACTTTGGTTTGTGGAAGGTCCAAGACCCTCCCTACTACATCTAGGCTGAGCAAGAAATATATAAAAAGAGAATAGGATCCCCCAAAGCCAGTACATGCAGAAGAGATAAATCCCAGTGCCACTGTCATACAACTGTCAACCACATTCAGAGGGAGTAGCTTGCTCCTATGTTTGTTCCTTCCCAGTCAAGCTGGAGTTGGTGAGCTCCCATTAGCTCAGGTAAGCTGTTTCAGTGGATGAACCATTCATGGTCTTGACCTCTTTGATCATATTCTTATTCCTTTCACTCTTCAACTGGACCTTGAGAGCTCAGTCCACTAATTTCTTTAGTTACTATGTAAATTTACACTCACATCAGCAACAAATAAGTATTCCCTTTCTCCTCATCCTAATTAGCATATGAACCCAACTTTGTTTAATAATGCTTATGAAGTTCTGCAAGCATCCATAAAATACACCCCTATTTTCATACACATTGTAAGAGGAATAAATGTTGACCAATATTCATACACATTGTAGGAGGGATAAATATTGAACAGTATTCATTATCCCTATTTAACTTATTACCTGAGAAGCTAAGATGAAATATATCTTGGTATGTTTAAGATGATTTATCATTGGGAAAGTGTTAGTTTTAGATACTTTGTTTTGTTTTCAACATTGAAAGATTAACATCTTAGAGCTTTAATCTTTTATTTGGATTGTTTGTCATTTTTAAAAAGATGGAGAACCTTTTACCTCAACTCTGAGATCCTTTTTTCCTTGGGGACGTGACTGTGAAAGACACATGACATTTATTATCAGATGGCAAAAGCAAAAGTCTGAATAACTGCAGACAAAACTCTGCGATAAATCTAAATACCTTTTCAACACCTTTCCTGATTGTTTTTCTTTGACTATTTTTGTTAGCCCTGAAGCTAACAAGACAAAATTTATTTCTAATGCCATTAAAATGTTCTTTGCCCTTGAAATGCGAATGCATATTTGTTCTTAGTGTTTCTCTGAGCAGAACAATTGTCTGAAAATGATGTCTGGCTTGTCTTTTCAGAGAAAGGTTAAAGGAGAAATAGATTCAAAACACAGACACAAAATTCTAGTCTCTGCATTCTTCACTTTGGAAAACAGTTTTAAAGTAGTTGAATTACTTAAAAAAGAATGCAGCAATAACAACCATCTTTAACATACTGTGTTTCTTGAAGCTCATTTGACCAGTTGTAGCAGTACAGGATGATTCCCCCCACCTCCCCTGTAAAAGAAACAACTAACGAAAGGGTAACCTTTTATTAGAATAAAGTTTTATTTAGCTTTGTAACATATTTTTAGTTAAGTGTTATTAGTACTTAAAAATATCTCTAGATTTATTATTTTATGTGCATATGTGTTCTGCATGATATCTATGTGGGTAGAAAAACAAACATCAGACTTGCAGGAAACAGAGTTTCAGATGTTTGTAAGCTACCATGGAGGTGCTGGGAACTGAACCTGGGTCCTCTGGTAAAGGAACAGGTGTTCTTTTATTAATTATTATTATTTTTTTTAAATATCAATGCAAGTTCCCACTTCCTTCCCTCCTTCCATTCCCTCCACACACTCTCCCACCCCACCCCTGACTAATCCTCAGAGAGGGTAAGGCACATTGCCTTGTGAAAGGTCCAAGGTTCTCCCTACTATATCTAGGCTGAGCAAGGTATATATCCAAAAAGAATAAGATCCCCCAAAGCCAGTACATGCAGTAGGGATAAATCCTGGTGCCACTGCCATTGGCCCCTCAGTCTGCCTCAGCCTTGAAACTGTCAACCACATTCAGAGGGACTAGTTTTGTCCCATGCTTATTCCTTCCCAGCCCTTCTGCAGTTGGTGAGCTCCCATTAGCTCAGGCAAACTGTTTCAGTGAGTGAACCCATCATGATTGTGACCTCCTTGCTCATATTCTCATTCCTTCCACTCTTCAATTGGACTTTGGGAGCTCAGTCCAGTGCTCTGATGTGGGTCTCTGCCTCTGCCTCCATCAGTTGCTGGAAGAAGGCTCTATAGTGATATTTAAGATAAACATCAGTCTGACTACAGGGATAGTCAAGATCGGTCCCCTTCTCCTCTATTGCCCAGGGTCCTAGGTGGGTCATCCCTGAGACTTCCTGGGAATTTCTCTAGAGCCAGGTTTCCACTAACCCTATAAGGGCTCCCTCAATCAAGATGTCTCTCTCCTTGCTTTCTTCTCTGTTCTTCCTCCATCTCAACCATACTATTCCCTCATGTTCTCCTCCTGCCTCCCCCCCTCCCCCACCCCCATGCTCCTAACCCTGCCGGTCAATCTTGCCCATTTCCAATTTCCAGGTGGGTCTCTCTATATTTTTCTTTGGGTTTACCTTATTATTTAGCTTCTCTAGGATCATGAACTATAGGTGTTGAGAAGAAGAAGTATATATTCTTCAGTGTTTGGGTGGAATGTTCTATACATGTCTGCTAAATCCATTTGATTCATCACATCTGTTAGTTCTCTTATTTCTCTGTTAAGTTTCTGTCTGGTTGACCTGTCCATTGGTGAGAGTGGAGTATTGAAGTCTCCTACTATTAGTGTGTGGGGTTTGATATGTGATTTAAATTTTAGTAATGTTTCTTTTACTTATGTAGGTGCTCTTGTATTAGGGGCATAGGTGTTCAGGATTGAGACTGCATCTTGATGAACTGTTTCTGTTATGGGTATAAAGTGTTCTTCCCCATCTCTTCTGAATGATTTTAGTTTGAAATCAATTTTGTTAGATATTAGGATAGCTACCCCCGCTTGTTTCTTAGGTCCATTTGCTTGGAAAACCTTCCCCAACCCTTTACTCTGAAATAATGTCTGTCTTTGAGGTTGATGCACATTTCTTTTATACAGCAGAATGCTGGATCCTGTTTTCGTTTCTATTTCCTTAGCCTGTGTCTTTTTATAGGTAAATTGAGTCCATTGATATTAAGCAATATTAATGACCAGTAATTGATAATTCCAGTCGTAGTGTTTGTGGCCTTCCCTTCTTTGGGTTATTCTGGTGGGGATTTATCAGATACCTGTGTTTTTGTGGATGCAGTTAGCTTCCTTGGCCTGGGGTTTTCCTTCTAGTAATTTCTGTAAGGCAGGGTTTGTAGAGAAGTATTGTTCAAATCTTTATTTATCATGGATTATCTTGTTTTCTCCATAGATGGTGAATGAAAGCTTTGCTGGGTATAGTAGTCTGAGCTTGCATTCATGGTCTCTTATTGTCTGTAGCACATCTATCCAGGACCTTCTGGCTTTCATTGTTTCCATTGAGAAGTCAAGTGTAATTCTGATAGGTTTACCCTTTTTCCTTTGCAGCTCTTAATATTCTTTCTTTATTCTGTATGTTTTTTGTTTTGATTATTATATGGTGAGAGAATCTTTTTGATCCAGTCTATTTGGTGTTCTGTAAGCTTTTTGTCCTTTATAGGGATATCCTTCTTTAGGATGGGAAAGTTTTCTTCTATGATTTTGTAAAATATATTTTCTATGCCTTTGAGCTGGAGTTCTTCTCCTCTTCTACTCCTATTATTCTTAGGTTTGGTCTTTTCATGGTGTACCAGATGTCCTGGATTTTTTTTGTGTTAAGCATTTGTTGGATTTAAAGTTTTCTTTGACCAATGAGTCTATTTCCTCTATAGTATCCTCAGCACCTGAGATTCTTTCTTCTATCTTTTGTATTCGGTTGGTTATAATTGTCTCTGTCATTCCTGTTTGTTTACCAAGATTTTCCATATCCAGAATTACTTCTTTCTGTGTTTTATTTATTACCTCTATTTTAGTCTTCAAGTCTTGAACTGTTTCCTTCACCTGTTGGATTATTTTTTCTTGATTTTCTTTGGTTTCTTTGAGGGATTTTTAAATTTTTTACAATTTTTTTTGTTTGTCTTCTCCTCCATTTTATTAAGGGAGTTTTTCCATTTCCTCTTTAAAGGTCTCCATCATTTTCATAGTTACATTTAAAGTCCTTTTTTTTCTATATTTTCTGGGTTAGGATGATCAAGTCTTCTTGTTATGTGACCACTGGATTCTTGTGTTACTAATGTTGCTTTTAGGTTGTTGGAGGAATCCTTGCATTGGTGCCTAGCCATTGCTTCCTTCAAGTGAGGTTGGCAGTGTCTTTGAGTCCTGGTCCATTCCTTGCTGTGGCTGTTTGGGAGTTTTTCTTGGTCTGATCTGTACTGTCAATGTCTGTCTAAGGAAGCCTCTGAGGTCTCTATACCTGCTCTCTTGGTCTTCTCTCCTGGTTTGATCTCTTGGTGCTCTCACTTAATCCTATCAGTGTTGTAGCAAGCTCTTAATCCCCCAGTACTGGAGCAAGCTGTGTTTTAGAGATTCCACTGAGGTTGCAGGAGGACAGGTGGATTTGAGGATGGGGTGTGGCTAGTAGTTTAGATGGTGGCTGGATGAGTTTAGGTTTAGAGGAATCCTAGCTGCAGGAAACTCCCAGCTGGCTGGCTAGAAAAGCCAAGAGGGCTGGGAGGGGCCCAGAGTTTTGTCCCACTGGGGAGGTCCTAGAGACTGGGGCATCCTGACATGTGCTGTTCACTTACTTCTTAAGTCCCCTCAGTATTGGTGCAAGCTGTGTTTCTCAAACAGGTATTCTTAACCCCTGGACTATCTCCCTGGCTCATTTGTTTTCCTTGTTGAGTTAAACTTCCCCAATATTTTCTAGGGAAATTATCAGTAATCATTAAATTAAATTATTAATAATTATCTAAATTACTAAAAAGCGTTTTCCATAGTAAAATGTTTTTCTGTTTTATTTACAGCTCTGAGACAGACATTTAGGAACATTAAATTTTTATAATTTAGTTCCCAATAGTCAGTTAACCATTAGAAAAGATTATATAGATAGAGACTCTGTAGGTGGTAAATATCACTTTCATTTAAAATTACATAGTGACTATTATTATTATTTACTATAAAGTCACTATAACTGCCTTTTATACAACACAAGTACACTTAAGAGTATAAGTCAGAAGCCTCTGGTTTTAAATGTTTGTTGGTATTTCCTAACTTTTGCACTTATCACAGGAGTGTTTTAAAAAAAGTCTATATTATATTTTGCCACCTCTGCCATACAAAAAAGTCTCTACAAAGCTTGAAATATGTGTCACAGTGAAAGTTCTGATGGCTTTAAAGCAGAAACTCACCCTAATCTCGAAGCTATCAAAAACGCCAGCACTTTTGCACTTTAAAATACATAGAATCACCAAGCTTACCCACTTTAAAACTTCCTTTTTAGCAATTCTATTTCTGTTACATTGCAGCTGAAATAGCCCAGAGGCTTTGGTATTTTTTTTCTTTTTCTAATATGAGAAAAATCCCAAACACATCTAAGTGACTAGAATCATCAACCCTTAGAAGCAATGGCTTTCCGTGCAAATTGTTAACCTAATTTTGTGTTATTTATTGCTTTGTACTAACACTTTAAGGATTACTATTCCCTTTGTTTTTTTAAATCTATGGCATTTTAATTAGTGAGATAGAAACATGAATACAATAAGCAAAACAAAAGAGCATGCAAAGAAGAACAATTTTCTATGAAAGCATTGATACTAGAAACCATTCTAATCCTACAGCGCCAGATATTGTCACTGTTGCTACCTTCATCTAATATTTTAGAGAAGTTAGACATAAATGCTACCTTCATATAAATTCTTCTTGAATGACTTTCCCACAATGCTCTACTATCAACACCTGTAAGAATGATTATAATCCTAGCAATTCAGCAAGAAATCAAACTCAATAAAAAAAACCAAAGAATATGTATATTTGATTTTGTTTTGCCTTCAAACCTACAGCCTTTCAAACCCCACAATAAGGAGACTCCTTTCCAACTCTCCAGTAATCAGTTCAGATATTTTGATTTTTTTTTTATTTTGTTTAGTTTTATGGGAAAGGGTTCTGCGTAACCCAGGCTTGCCTCAAACTCTGAACCTTTTTGCCTTTACCTCCTCAGGACCTAGCGGGGAGGACCTTGAACTTTCCACAGGACAGCGAACCCTGACTGCTCTTTGGACTGGAGAGGGAGGGGGAGAAGAGTGGGGGGAGGGGGAGAAGGGTGGGAGGATGGGGAGAGAAATGGGGGGCTGGGAGGAGGCAGAAACTTTTTTTTTCTCAATAAAAAGTTTTTTAAAAAAGAAATTACAGGTATATACCATGGAAACTAGTTTTGATTCAGTCATTAACTGAACTAGTTTTAAACTGACAATTGAAAGTGATATATGTAATTTAAGATTAACTATTAATTCAAACAGCTTTATTTCGACTCTTTTATTGAAACACTTTATTCGTGAGGTCAAAATCTTGAAAGTAAAGTAAAATAAAATACAACAAGCACAAACACATAGGTGTTTTGGCTGGGGTGGATGCGCACGCAAACACCTCACACACAGGCATATACAGGAATGTATAGCTATCCTGCTGTAATAGAGCAGTGAAGAGCAGAACTGCTTGTGCAGATGATAAACAGTTAGAGAACAGTGTAAGGGAAGCAATACTGCACCATCTAATCTTGGAAGCAGAAACACTTTCTCAGGATGTCATTGAGAATCTTGCCCTTGATTAGACAATCAAGCCACACAATTATAGAGCTATACTTTTGTGTACAGATAGTGTGAAAGAAATAAAGTAAAATGAAGCTGCAGATCCCATAAAATGCTAATAATCACATATCACAGAATTTTTATATTTATATTTAACGCTGACAGCCTAGCAAGTCACTAGGATCTAATCTGAATTCAATATATGTTTTATAAAGGTGTGATGGTTTTGCAGGTTTGGGATTAGATGCATATCCACCATCACACACATTTCTCTAATGATGCCTCAATATCTCGAATCTCAGGAGATCTATCAAAAGAAATAGCTTTGATCAGAGTTAAACTGATACTTGTAAACTGATGAGTTAATACTTATAATAAAGCATTCTAGAAATACAACTAAGAAGATTTCAAAATGATTTTCAGAAGTTAGAATGAAGTAAACGTAACAAAATGACTCAATCTTCCCATCAAAAGCCAACATGCCTCTAATTTCTAGGGCATTCTAGATGCACATGTCTTCCACTTGGGTGCAAACGTCATTAAGTTCTTGGGGGCTGTTTTAGAGACTGCTCCTGCATGGAGACAAGAAAACCATCATACCAGCATCAGCAAGGCTCTCTGTTCTTGTGCTATATTACTGATTGAGTTTTTTTTTTTATTTTTTTATTTTCGAGACAGGGTTTCTCTGTGGCTTTGGAGCCTGTCCTGGAACTAGCTCTGTAGACTCACAGAGATCCGCCTGCCTCTGCCTCCTGAGTGCTGGGATTAAAGGCGTGCGCCACCACCGCCCGGCTACTGATTCAGTTTTTAATAAATATGCAATACATAAGCATGTTCTAAGTCCTATCATCATGTAGGTAGCTTGTGCATCATTGTGTAAATGTGACATGAGACAGATGCACCAAGGATTGTAAAGGAGAATTCTGTGCCCTTAAAACTTAAAAAGCAAGTTTTACAGAAGACATTGCAATGGAAGTTTTCCATGGTGACAAATTGTGAGATCCTTTTTTAACAAGTAGGAGTAGTTTTCTTTCCCTGCTGAGATGTGCTGTAAGTGCTTACACATAGTTTTGTGGTTTGGGACTAATAATGTGCTAAACGTTTGAGAAATTCTGCTGTCAGGCACCCTTTATAGCCAGTAATTCCTCCTTTCAAAGTTGGAGGTCTCTGGGAACAATTCTATCTACAAATTCCTGTCCATGCTCCTCTGGGTCAGTTTAGTTCTGACCAACACTATTTCCTTTAGCATGTCTGCTGGGATTTGAGACATCATTAGAGAAATGCGTGTGACTTTGAATGTGCATCTGGGCCACAAATCTGCACAGCTCTTGAAACTGTATAAAATCTATATATGACTAAATTAGATATTAGTTGCTTGCTAGCTTAAATTCAGTTTTTAAGTTTTTATTCTTGAAACTAAAATATAATTACATAAACTTCCTTTTCCCTTTAAGTCCTCCAACCCTTTCAATGCACCCACTCTCACTCAAATACATACCTCCGTTTCTCAGTTACATATACATGTGTTCCTAAATATATAAAACAACCTAGTAAACTCTATTGGTTTGCACTTTATAAGCAAAATATTCTCATGTGAAAAAAAAATACACACAGAAATGTTTTAACCTTTTAGCACATTTTCTGTTTTTCTTCATATTTTTATACTTTGTACTTGTTGAGTATTATTGAATAACAATTGTAAGATTGTTTTAGTTTTTAGTGTACTTTATAAATAAGGCCGTTAATATAAGTATCTAAATTTATACCTTGTTCTTCTAACTATGGAGTGGATCACAATATCAAAATCCTTTTGGAGCAAGTGTATTTTTTATTGTTAAGCTAAAATAGGCAATATGTTTGCCTTTGACATAAGTAACTGAAATAAAGTACTTTTAAAAGTATTTTAAAATCATATTAAAATGAAGTCCTAGAAGAATGTCTCATTTTCTAATTGCACACATTTTATTTTATTTTTATTATTTTATTTTATTGAGAAAAGGAAAAAAAAGTTTCAGCCTCCTCCCAGCCTCCCATTTCCCTC
>NW_004949105.1:11465012-11481025 GCF_000317375.1 Microtus ochrogaster | reverse complement strand
CGGATGTTTCAGAAAAGTTTATGTTTTCTTCCATAATCTGAACAAAGAAACTGAATGTAAAGTGAATGATGGCTTAAACCAGTGGCTTTCTAATCCCTGGTCTCTGAGCAATCTATGAAATGTTAATTATAAATTTATACTTATTATTATGTAAGTAAAATTTCTAGATATCCATGGAAATAAAAATAACTTTATTCCATTTTTTTAATGTAACACTACTTTTTGTTTTTGCTTGTGATATAACTTAAGTATAATTTTAATTTCTTATTTTTTTAATGTAAAGAAAAAGAGCCAAGGAAATAGCACATTCACTTTCAGTTAACAGTGTTGTAAGTCATGCATCAAACCACCATATTAACAGTGAAATTTAATGTCACAATCCTGTGAAAATACATATAGAGAGTGTGCCTATTGTTATTGGTTAGCAAAGCAAAGTTTTGTCCTTGGGATCTGCTCTTTGAACAGGAGAGTCTTGGGTGTGTTTTGAAGAGAAATGATGATGGACTGATGGGTCTTATCAGTGACATGTTCATGCCTTGGAGAACAAACGGCTGCCAATGCCTCTAATGAGTAGCAACAAGCTGACAAATCGCATCATCTCTGGCTTGGCTCTGGAAGATGCCAAGGAGGCAAAATATAGTCCAACATTTGTTCTTTCTAAGAACTGTGGTGTCATGTCACTCTAAACCTGTTCTGTCTGAGTACAGATCATTTGTTTGGATCCTTTCTCTTTCCTAAGATTGATATCTATTGTCATCAATTGTCTATAAAGATTGAACTACATTACACACATACTATTATGCTGTGTTTGATATTCATTCAGTTGGAAAATGTTTTAAATTCTACCTGGATGTCTTATTTATATATTGTTTATTTTTTGCTTATAGTATACAATATAGATTTAAGTTACACATAAATACACATACATACATGTATTTATCCTCTCCAGAGGTCAGAGTAAGTCATTGGATCTTCAGGAACAGGAGTTTTGTGTGTTTGTGAACCACACTGCATTAGAAATTTGTACCACACTCAGATCCTCTGAAGAAGCTTCAAATGCTCTTAACCACTGAGCAATTTATCCTGCCCCTGAACACAATATATTTAATATATTGCATGTAGTTAAATTGGTCCTGTCAACAAATACATGTGTCTCTTGTAGGACAAGTACAAAAAAGTTCTAGTTTTCTTGAGGTGTTTTCCTGGTAGCTAATTCAAAAACATATGTCTTATATGTTGCTGAAATGGAAAGAAAAACAATACATTCATCAGTGGATCCCTGTAAGTTATGATTCTTCATTAATTTATTACCTTTCTTTTCTTCACAATGTGTCAAATATTTTACAATCTGAAACATGTTACATATGTTAAAATTCTGTATCCCATTTTATTTTAGTATTAAGATCAAAACAAATGCTTCTATCCTACTAAAACAGTCATATTAATTTTCTCCTTTTGTTCACCTTTGCTTAGACTAACTTTTCATATATTTTGCCAGATAAGTACATAATTATGTATGTATCATTTCTATACTTTCTTTAATTTTTCAATTGTTCATATATATGCCATTATAATTTATAGAATTTTTAAGACTATAAAATAGAAGATATAATTTTATTTTTCTGTGTCATTAATAAAATGTTTCCACACATATTAATATGCTTAATTGTGTATGTACATGTCTAATATGAGTAACTAGGCATACCCAATTATAATTTCTCATAACTGAATGTGATATAACTATCAAAAAGAAATTCCAAAAACAAAAACTGATAGTTATAATCAGTGTACTTAGATACAAGCCTATAGATTTTTCTTTAATTCATTTAAATATATTGCTGTATTTCTATTGTCCTATTACATTGTTTCTGATATAGGCCATCATTCATGTATTTTGGTTCAATGTTCAAAATAAGAACCTGTCTGCTCCTCTCCTTCTTACAGTATCTTAGATTAGTGGGTTTGCTATGATTTGGACTAAAGTAATCTCAGAAGCTCTAATCAGGTACCTGTGGGCATAGAGATGAGCTTTGTTAGGAGGATAAGTGTGTCAGATTTAATTGGATAAAAAAGTCATTGTACGGATCAGTGAGGCTTAAGCTCATAATAGCAAGATGTTTCAGTCATTATTTCAGTGAAAATACCCAGATACACTCAGCAATAGCTGTTGAGGAATATTATTTTCAGGTGTGTGACTTTTCCTTATGTTGTAGTTGTTTAAATTTGTGAAACTGTGTTGTAATAGGAGCGGCGGGCTGCTTCCCACCACCCGGCTAGCTTTACCCGAAATAATTACACGGACACTGTATTCTTTTAAGCACCTTTTGGCCCATTTCTATTTAGCCTCTTTTAGGCTAACTCTCGCACCTGGACTAGCCCATCTCTAACAATCTGCTGTAGCCCGCAAAGTGGCGTACCAGGGAGATTCTAGCCTACGTCCATCCTGGGTCGGAGCTTCATTGCGTGTGCCTCAGAGAGCAGAGCTCTCACCTCTGCCCGCAAGAGTGGAGCATCCTGTCTTTCTGAGGCGTCTGCCCCTGAGAGCAGAGCTGTCGAGTCTGAGCTCACTTCCTCTTCCTCCCAGCATTCTGTCTGTTTACTCCACCCACCTATGTTATAACCTATCAGGGCAAACAGCTTCTTTATTTAATTAACCAATGACCTTCCTCCATCAAAACTGTGATTCTTTGCCTGTCTAAAACCCCTGATAAAGAACTGAATGGCCAATAGCAAGGCAGGAGCAAGCACAGGCAGGAGCAAGCACAGGCAGGGCTGACAAGCAGAGTATAAATAGAGAAACAACTAGAGAACAAAGAGAGGAGGATATCAAGGTCAGCTGGGCAGTTACACAGCCAGTAATAGAGAAAGAAGAAATATAAAAGAAATATAAAATATAAAATATAAATATAAAAGAAATATAAAAGCCCAGAGGCAAAAGGTAGTTGGGATAACATAAGATAAGGAAATCTGTCTGTAAACAAGTCAAGCTAAGCTGGGCATTTATAGCTAAGAATAAGCCTCTGTATGTGATTTATTTGAAAACTGGGTGGTGGATCACTCAAAAAGTCAAAAGAATAAAATGTCACACAACAGATAACAGATGAACACAATACCTCATATATACACAGTTTATATTCATTGGTAATAAAATAAAGTTTTTGACACAAAAACTAAGTTGTCATTTATATGATTTAGTTTTTATATCTAAAGTTCTTAATTTATGGTTGAGAACAGCATTGCAATGGTAAATTACTTTTTCTTCATATATATTGGTTTAATGCATTAAAATATTTTCAGATGAGATTCATAGAATTCAACAGTCTACAAAGGAATCCATAAGCAAATGAAATAATAATCCTTAGAAAATTTAGATTGTTTTCAACTATTTCTGTCACATATTTTATTGCTCAAACACATACATGATATTTTACTTTGATATGCAGTATGAATACATAATGCCAGAGTGTGGTAAGTTTCTGCCATAAACAGTTTTACCCTTTTTATTAATATAATAAAAAAGACCTCCAAAGAAGTATAATGGAAAATGAATGTTATTATCTTGACATTTTGAAGATCAGGAGCTAAAACTTTGTGAAATTAAGTCAAAGGCAAGGTGTTAGGGAACTGTTTTCTCCAGAAGCCTATTTTAGCTCCTCTCCTCCCCTTTCAGGTCAATTACCAGTTGTCACACTCCAGAACCTTTTCCTCTTTCTTTACCTTGAAAACACAAAGTGAAGCATCTTGTCATGTCTCCGAATTTCTTCCTCTCATTGCCCTTTCCTTACATACCATCCCAGGCTTTGTTTTTAGGATGGACATCATGATGACAATGTGCCTACCTGGGTAATTCAGGGTAATTTTCACATCAACAAGCCTACAAAGGCAATTGGATAAGCTGCCCCTGTTTCGCTGTATAAGCAACATATCAACAGTACCCTAGTTAGGTGTCTGTGTCTGTTTGAAGACCATGAATAAAATAAACTTTGAGAGGAAAGGGTTTATTGCAATTTTCATGTTGAGGTAACAGTGCATTGCTAAAGGAAATCTGAAGAGGAACTCAAGGCGGTAGGAGCCTGGAGGCAGGAACTGAGGCAGAAGACATGGATGTGTTCTGTTTATAGGCTTGCTCCCCACGGATTGTCCATCCTGCTTCTTGATGCACTCCAGGACCAACTGCCCAGGGGTTAACTGGCCACAGAGGGCTGGGCCCTTCTACATCAATAGTTAAGTAAGAAAATGTCCTAAAGACTTGCCTACGGGCCAATTTTACAGAGACATTTTTCTCAGTTGATGTTCCTTTGTCAAGAAAATATTAGCTTGTGTCAAGTTGAAAGAAAACAACCTAATACATAGGTTCAAAGTGTTAAGATAGGAACATCTTTGAAAACATTATTTTCTCTAATAATGTAATCTGTGTAAGTTCCTGCAGGAACAATGCAAGTAACAATAACAAATTTTTAAATGTTTGACTAATGGTACTTATAAATAATAATAAAGCATAAGAGATAAATAAAAAATAATCAACAGTAAAGGCCTTCCCTATGTACATCAAACAGCCTGTCTAGCTTTCTTTTTCCATTTGAGAGATATCCAAAACTCAGAGAGACACAAAGTATGGGCAGTATGTCTGTTGTTGGCCTCTTCTGGATCCACTCATTATTTGTCAGAATTTTTTCATCATAATTCCAATTTTATTTACATTTTTAACTACCAGTTACTCATTCAGAATGTCTCATCCATCTTCAGAATGGACTGGAATGACCTGTCATACAAATAATATTACAGAATCCAGATGGCCTTCTGCTTTTTTCCTATTAACATTCTATATCATTGAAATGGAGCTTAATTTGTATAAACTCTCCCCAGAGCTGACATGAAAGCAAAATAGAATCATTTTGAGGAGCTGGTTTAAAACACAGCTTTTAAATTCAGTGTTCTGTGGGAAGGCTATGTGTCTGCATATTTAACAAGTGTTTGTGGTGACCTAGGCAAGTACTTGAGACAGCTTCCCCATGACATACTTCTGCACTCTGTGTACATGATAAGGGGTGGTACTGACACCTTGAAAGTGAAGATACCTTTGATTGACAAGAATGATTCCCAATGTGTTGAAGATGAGCTCCACCATGTCAGTAGAATGTACACTCACACACTTAACAATCCCCAGTTTTTTTTGGTTTTTCGAGACAGGGTTTCTCTGTGGCTTTGGAGCCTTTCCTGGAACTAGCTCTGTAGACCAGGCTGGTCTCGAACTCACAGAGATCCGCCTGCCTCTGCCTCCCGAGTGCTGGGATTAAAGGCGTGCGCCACCACCGCCTGGCAACAATCCCCAGTTTTGTCAGGTGAAAAAGAACACAGAGAAAAATCCTGATACAATTGAAGGAAAATATAAAGAGCAGTGCAATCAAGGGGAAGTTTTCTCAGGCGCTGGATAGGAAGGAGCTTTTCCTTGTTTTTGTTGCCACTCAAGAAAAGTGTGCTCAGGATGTGGGCACTCTAGGATTTGGTCTTTTAAGTTGTTGGCACTTTGTTTGTTGCTGCTCTCCACTTCTGAGCTGTTGAAGAGAGTAAAAAGCTCATTTTAAAAAGGTAGCAAGCATGCAGAGTGTTTCTTCTGCAAGAAATTCTTATCTGAGTTCTAAAAATTTCCTCTATTGCTCTCAAATCTTCCCCTTTTCCTTCCTGCTATCCATCCACCCTTCCTTCTTTGCCACTTATCTTCCTTCCCATTTTCTTTATCTCTCCATCCCCTCTCCTCCCACCTTTCACCTTTCTCTCATTTTGAGGTCATCATTTCTCAATATTTGTCACTAGACAAATCTGAGGTAGCTAGTGCTTATAATATTTTATCTAGCAGGTACATCTGATATTTTCAGTTAAATATTATCTATAAAACTCACACTGAAGCACACATCTATTCACAAATAAAAATGTCTCAAAATATAATATTTTAAGGAAGCTTACTGTTTTATGGTAGGCAGAATTTATAACTATCATTGGCTTCATGCTTCCATATATGGACCACAGTCATAGGCTGGAGATGTGTTCTTGGGGAGGTTACCTTAACTTTCATCATACTACTAATGTTAATTTATCCAGCAAGAATAATGGGCTGGGTTATGGAGGTAAATTGTTTTCTGTTTTATAGAGACTTAGTCAGTTCCAACGATTTTTTTCTTTCTATATTTGTGGTAGTCAGAAGGAGACTTAGGATAAATTAAAGGAGGATTAGGGGAAAATGGGAATTTAGTAGACTAGATTCTTTCTAGAGATGCTTTTGGATTTTTTTTATTATTATTATTATAATTAGTTGTATTAGGCCCATGTGTCTATTTTCAATGAGAGTTCTGCTCCTGCAGTGGACCTTCCTCAGATGAGGAACTCCCATTAGTGCATCTTTCTTGAGCGTACTCAGAGGCTGTACAAAAGCAGAGTGACTACCATTTGCTGAAAAAAGTCAGAACTGGTTAACAACACTGTCTCAATCTTAGAGCCACGGCTTTCTTTTGGAATTTTAATATTTTACAATCATTTATGTTGTATCTGTATAGGTGTAAGTGCATGCATGCAGGGACACAACAAGTGTCTGGAGGTCAGAAACAGCTTACAAGAGTTTGTTCCCTTCTTCAACTGCCTGGGTCACATGGATCAAACTTGGGTTGTCAGGTTTGGCAGACATTTGTTTCTCTCTGTGCCACTGTGCTGGCCTGTTGACAAGTTTTCTTGTTTCAAATAGAGCATGGTACTTAGAAAATTTTAAAATTGGCATAGAAATCAAGCATGCTTTGTGCTGAGGATAAATGAATAATTTGGGAAAACAGGGGTTTGCTAATCCCAAGTCAAAACAATTTGGTTATGTATTATAAGTGAATAAATATTAAACAGCCACAAATTTGATGCTTGGAGACCAAGAGATGAATCTCACACATCCCTCAACAAACAATAATTTTTTATTATTGTGGACCTATAGTGAAAAGGAAATGAGTGTGTAGCAGCCCTGAGTTTTCAGTGTCTGAGTGACTATGGTATATATCCAAATGTGTATGATTATAATGATTTTTTTCATTCAAGGGGTTTCTTATATTTTATAATCTTAAAAATGAGTTTGATTCTTATGCAGTTGTTAACATCATTGGAAAATAAGATTTTAGATGAACATAAACATTTACAAAAATATTTTATGATATAACCTCTTTATTTACCTTGCTACTATAAAGAGTTAATTGGTATTTTATATTTAATGTTGTGCATGAGGTATGTCCTATCTATGGACATTGTTCTCTGTCACCTGCTCCTGCTGCACCAGCTCACAATTCATGTTTATTGCCATCACAAGCCTCACTTGACATCTTTGTCAAATGGCCCATGATTTATTACACTTCCCAGTGAGAGCTCCTGCCTCACAGTTAGCAGTTCTCCAAAGGTGCTGGAAACTCTACTGAGTCTTATTGTGGACCTATAGTGAAGAGGAAATGAGTGTGTAGCAACCCTGAGTTTTCAGTGTCTGAGTGACTATGGTATATATCCAAATGTATATGATTATAATGATTTTTTTCATTCAAGGGGTTTTTTATATTCAAGATGGTCACATTGTGAGTTTAATGATAGCTTACTGTTTTTAATATTGTAAAGCATTTCTCAATAAATTTAGTTATACTCTAGTCATTATTCAACATGGCTACACATCTCCAGTGAATAGAGAAAACTAGTAAACAGCTGTAAGCCACTCCATGACAAAACTCTGCTGTAGACTTCAACATTCCAGCCATCTATATTTTCTTAATGGTTGCCTAAGTCTAATTTTATTGGTGAAGCTGCAGAGCATATTTGAAGTAGCATGGCAAAATGTGCATTATCAAGGCATATAGAGATTTTTTCATAAAATGTGTTTGAGAAATGTCATGTGGCATATACCTAACATCCTGTTCTGAGAGCAAATGCCCTCATAAATTTAAAACATAATACACCTATATAACTCTTGCCTCTTTAAATTTAAACATGTCTCTTGTTCTTATATACATTTTGTTTTTATCTGACTGAATCATTCAGATGAAATTTGGGTAAAGCATAAATTCATTTTAACGTTTGAAATCTAGAATATAGATTTCTTAATATTATTTTATGAAATTATTCTTTTGTGTCAGAGACCATGTTTACTGGTCAAGTTGGTGGATTGCACTGTGTTATTGCTCAATCCACTTTGAATTAAAGTCAAATTATAAAACAGATTTAAAGGAGATGGAATATGTTTTGGAATCTTAAGAGAATACAGCACAACAGCAGTGTACAATGCAACACTAAGAACTCGGCTAAATTTTAAAGGCCCTGCTGCTGAGGAGGTGTGCACAAGATACTTTGTTCACGTTTTACTTCATATTCATTTTATTATAAACTATATGCCATACCCAAAAGGACGTGGCAAGACAATTCTACAAAACTTAGATGTGAGCTGGTAGCCCATCTCAGAGTTAAATCAATGTTCAATAATGCAGTTTTGTTTTAAAGCATAGACAAGCTCTTCCCTAAAATTTTCAGTAAAGTGTAAAGTTAGGCAGTTAGAAACACACACACACACACACACACACACACACACACACACAGAGAGAGAGAGAGAGAGAGAGAGAGAGAGAGAGAGAGAGAGAGAGAGAGAGAGAATACAGAGCATAAGTTGGTGAAGTTATAGATAAAATCTCTAAGAATCAATCATGTAGGGATGATGAGGGACTATATGTAGAGAAGAAACAACATAGACCTTTCAGATATGTGTTGATTAAGTAGTTTATTAGGAAGCTCTGTGATTTTATTATTTCTGAGAAGTATAAATATCTATGAGGGGCAGGCTTGTGTTATTCAAACAAAACAAAACAGCACTGCTCAATAAACTCTCAGTGAGCTAGGCTGTAAAAAGTTTAGTATTCTGACATCAGTAAGATGTATCGCTGAATATCATTAATAATCAAAGCAAGTTATTCTATATTAATTAAATAATCTAGAAGTATCTATTAATGATACTACTTTGGGTTTTTCTGGAGTCATTTGACTGGTGAGCAAAGACCTATTTTATTGTAGTTTTGATGTGAAATAGTACCTACTAGTATCACAAATATAGGCATTCTCCTTTTTTCCTTCTTTGTCTGCTAAGATGTAAGCAAATCCCATGCTGGGTCACTGCTATGCTCTCTGTTTCATGATGGACTACAAACCAAACTAAATCCTTCTTACTTTACTTTATTGTTGTAATGCATTTGGTCAGAGAAATTGGAAAAGTAGCTAGTATGGGAGGTTACTAACAAATTACATACCTGGTAGTGAAATGAAGAAATAGAATAAAGATAATACTAGAGGAAAAATTGCAGTCTTGCTATCTTTTGTTTGTTCTTTTGTCTTACATCTGATGCTGAAGATCAAAATCAAGTCTTGGACTTTTCATATTTTAAACAAGTTCTCCTTTATGGAACTTTATCATGCCAAGAACCTTATTAGAATACTCAATAGGAAAAGACCACAACGCTATGGGGTAGGACTTGCCTATGGGTTATTGACTTATCAATTATAAATAGTTATGTAGCCTTTATTCTGACAGGTCATGTATCTAGTCAAGAATTTTACCATATGCAAGAAACGAAGGTGTCTTTGTCCTTTTGATAATCCATCTGGAAAGCAACCTTTCATACTCAGTTATTGCTTCCAAGTCATATTTTTGGCTAGGTAACAATTCATCATATTTCCTGAGGACAATTCCTGGTTCTTATTATTTTTTGGTTACATTCAAATGTAAAGATAGGTTATTTATTATTATCATATCCAGGGGACCGCGAGGGAATAAGCATAGGACCAAACTTGGCCCTCTGAACATGGGTGGCAGTTGTATGGCAGGGGCAGATTGTAGGGCCACTGGCAGTGAGATCAGTATTTATTCCTATTGCTTGTTCTGGCTTTTTGGAACCCATTCTCTCTGGGGGATAACTTGCTCAGCCTAAATATAGTGGGGGAGGGTCTTGGTCCTGCATCAAAGCAATGTGCTAGACTTTATTGATTCCCCATGGGAAGCCTTACCCTCTCTGAGGAGTGGATGGGGGGCAGGAGATGGGAGGGAGAGGAATGTGGAGGGAGCAGGAGGAGGGGAGGGAGTGGGAAATAGATTTGGCATGCAAAATGAGAAAATATAGCTTTTTAAAAATAAACTTAGAATCTCAGTGATGCCTTTTCTATGCAGCAGACCTGCACAAAGATGCTGGGCCCCTGTATCTCCTAGGACATTGCCCAAAACAAATAGTTCTTTTAAAGTCTGACTTGCAAGAAGAGAGCATCTGTGACATAGCATTGCTCAAGTTTGAGTCTTTGATTTTACAGTATGGACCACACAGTGCTTGACAGAACAGGTGTAGCTAACACACTGGCTAATTGTGCAACTGCAAGGACCTTCTCTTTAGACAATAAGCTCAAGGTACCAGCAGCCCCCATACCTCTTCTTCAGAGTATTCATTTTCCAGTGTGTGACTTCACAAGATTGATTCAGTGGGCATTGGATGAGGGCAGCACAACATGATATGTGAATTGAAGCTGGTGGTGTGCATAGAAATCATGCTGTAGAAATCACGCTCATACATATGGAACACGTGGTTGTTGTGAAAAAAAAAAAAAACCTAGTTCCAGATCCTAATTTGAAAGGGGCTTGGGGTAAACAGCCTCCAGAGTCTCATGACACCAATGTAAGTCTTGTGATTGGGAAGGTCAGTTGAGACAATCTTGCTAGAAACACCAGGCTAAATTTGGATTTGTTATCAATCCATTTGCCTCTGCTTCCCGAGTGCTGGGATTAAGAAATATATCATCATGCCTAGTGAAGTTGATTTCCTTCTTTTTTTAATGTTTAAAATTTTGGTTGCAAAGTCACGGAAGGAAGATACTTGAAGTTAAAGACAAGCTATTATCTATGTGAAATTGGAAATAATTGAAGGGAAATAATGTTCTTATTAGGTATATTTACATATTCATAATATTTGATGTTTGAATAGTTATGTCACCAAAATTGATAAACAATTCAGTTTACAGCAAATGTTTGATGACTATAAAGTTCAAATAGGGATACAATGTTTCTAAATTTATAAGAACTCTAGTACTTTCTAATTATTGACTCAACTCTGAAAAGTAATTGAAGGATTTGAATCTGTGCAATAACTTGGTCAATGTATGGAGGACTGGTACAGTGAATTGCTGTGTGATATACTAAGAAATTTTATGAAGTGTACCCATTACATAAATTTTCTAATGATTTCTAAGTGTTGAGCATATGGTGACATCTTTAAGGTTTCTCACCAGTATAGATTCTGTAGTGATCTTGATTTGTGTGATGGGAAAAGGACTTGCCACATTATTGACTTGTGTGTGTCTTCTCTTTGGGATGAATTCTCTTATGCTTAGTGAGGCAGGAACATCTGTTGAAGCACTTTCCACATTCGTTATAGCTACATCATCATTTCTCTTTATTTTGATTGCTTATATAATGTTTCTCCTGGTTCTGGTCATGAAATATACCTGATAATAAAATCTGGAAAAAATAAATTTAAATGAAAAGAAAGTTTTGCTGTGGACTTTGAGCTTTCTCAAAACACATTATTTCTGGTAATAAGCAGTGACTGGTTACTGCTCTAGTTCTAGAGAGGTATATTTTACTCTTTCTGCTGTGCAATGCTCCAGCTTAGCTGATCCAAACTGTTGTGACTGAAAACTCATCCCCACGGATCTCAGAAGCCTAGCTGTGGGCTGGCAGGCATGGATGATTACTGACCCTCGTTTAGTCTTTATGAAAGTGCCAAAAGTAGCCAACAAGAAATAGTAATTTGATTTTTCTATTTTTCTCTAACGTTGATGTAGCCATTAACCTGTGATCTGCTTTTAAGACACAGCAGGTAACACTTTTCCTAGATTTATTTCAATTATAAATCTCTTTGTAGTTATAAGAAGTTAAATCATAATCTCTACCAATACCAACTACAGTGAACACATGCTCTCCATTAGATCCTGGTACATCGGGATCTCCATTTTTTCTTACCCAGACTGACATTGTTTGAAATCAGGATTTTCCATGAGTGCTTATGACAACAATAGAACACACATTTCAGTGGCTCAAATATTGAAGGTATTCATTGAGAAGTGTAAACACAAGCAGGCTCTGTTATGGGCTGGAGACTCAGATGCCATCTACTAATCTGTCTGTGGTCTTTCATCCCAAGGTCCTGTTGTGGCACACCACTGCTTGATCCAGCCTTGACTCATACAGAGAAATGAGAGGCCCATGACCGGGGCTTTCTTACTTTAAACAAGCATCATAGAAGGGGTGGCAGGAAGATTGTAAAAGCCAGAAGATCACGCAGTTTCTGTGAGACTGTGTCTTCTAGTGAGGTCAGAAGCTGCACCCATTAAGTCCCGTAAACATACTGCCTAAATAGGGTGTCACCAACAGGCATGTCAAAGTAGGCACAGGAAAAGCCTATGAGGCCTCTATACTTCATAAATAACTACAGACACATAAGGAAGGTTGAGAATGAGTGAAATATTTATTCCCAGAGAAGAACACTCCAATTGGTTATCTAGAACCAAATTATCAGACTGGAAAGCATTCATACAAGAATATACGGACTGGACAGGTTATAATAAGGGATGTATAGGCATACAATTGATGAGGAAAGAGGCCATGAATTTGACAGAGTAAAGAAGGAAGGAAAGGAAAGGAAGAAAATGAAACTAATAATAAATATAAAATAAAATGAGTAAACATAGAATAAATGCACTTGCTAGAGAGTCCCCAGGCACTTTGTGTTCCATGTTGCTGAGGTGATAGGGGAGCTTTAACTGACTTTGTCACTTAAGTACCCTGTGTCCTATAAAATGAGAGGGAGAGAACAATCCAAACTACAGATGCCACAGGTGCCACCCTTCCTACTCAGCAGGGGTCCTCCCTTCCACAGTTCTAACCATTTCAGCAAGGAAACCAGGATACGGCAGGAACAAGATGTGTTGTGAGCTTTTAGTTAACTCTCAATTGTGTCTTTTATATAAACATTCCCGAATTGATGATGGTTCAGAAAACAAAATTGTAAGTGGCTTTCAATTTGTGTGTGCACACTAATGTTGTTGATGCCCATTTGGAGATGAACAAAAACAAATAAGTAAAGGTATTTGGATCTTAACATCACCCTGAAGTTCACTGTAAGGAATAGAAGTATAAAGCAATGTTTACATTTGATTTCCTATGGGGAAGCTCAGAGCCAAACAAGGTAATGATGAGACCAGATTGGGATTTAATGATAATGCTTCTAGTTAGAATTGAAAGTAGTTGTTTAAAATATCTGGAGGCCACTGAGAATTACTTCTCTGTACGGTGAAACAGCTTTTTCTAAGATGACACACGAACTAAATTGAAGTGGCACTCTTAACCCTCCTTGGAATTGGTAAAGAACCTTGAGAGTAGATCCAGCATGCTGGGAATTAGCTAAGTAGCATCAAAGGACAGACTGGGAAAGTAAGAGCCACAATCAAGACTGGGATGAGATGGTGAGTGTGCCCAGGCTGCCTAATAAGTTAACATGACATGGTGTATTTTCATTTCCCTCCTTTTTATTGAAAGGCATGTGTTACCAGAATAAAAAATAAATCCAAGTACATTGACATCATATGACAATTTTAATGCCCCTAAATTTCAGCATTATAAAGAGTAGTTTGGATGAGAATGGAAGGAAATGGGGAAATCCTCAAATTTCTCAAAAGCATCCAAATATTAAGGTACTTACATTCCTTTTTTTTGTGTGTGTCAATGTGAAAAACAAAAACGAAAAGCTTTTTTTGTGTGTGTGTTTGTGTGTGTGAATTCCTGGCCATGGATCACAGAAGAATTTTTTCATGGTTTGATGCATATTATATACATAACCAAACAAGTAATGAAGTGTAAAAGTTATACAGACATCCAATTTGAATCTTCATGCCATTCCTGATTGGGTATGATTCACTATTGAGGTGTCTGAAACTAAAATAAGAATCTTAGTGCTGGAGAGATTACTCAGCACTTAAGAACACTGGCTGCTATTCTGGGAATCCAAGTTCAAATATCAGCACCCTAAGGTGGCTCACAACCATCTATAATTCCTGTCTCTAGAGATATGATACTCTCTTCTGGCCTCACTAGGAACGCACAGCATACAAAGAATTACATGCAAGTAAAGCATCCATACACATAAAATAAATTCCCCCTCTCTTTCTCCATGCACTCTATCAGGAAATGCTTTGAAACAATCGTCATTGGGCTCTCAACTACTTGTATTATATAATTTTAATTTGAGTCTATGATAAAGGGACTCAAATTGTACTTTTAGTTTGTGTGATAGATTCTTTTCAGTAGAGATTGTTCAACATATTAAAAAAACAAACAAAAGCAAAACAAAACAAAACAAAAGTCTTCACATTTCCAAAGTTGCTAAAGTTTTCATTCAGTAAGATTGATCACCAAATCTCATCTCAGTCATAAATTTCATGTATTAACCTTTGTTTGTATTTGCATCCAGCTGTGAACGACTCTCATATAGCAGAGTCATTTGACTCACGAGGCACACAAGAGCCTGCATGCCCAACAAGCTCTTTGTTATAGGGCAATAAGGGAACAGTAAAAGTCATTCCATTTTTCACTCATAAAATATCCCTAGACCAATTCAGATAGCATTTTGTTTTTCTGTTTTCTTTACTTTTACATCATCATCACCTTCAATATTTTGATTCAGGACCAAATATAGCTCAAGTTCCCTCGAAACTCATCATGAGGCCAAGACAAGCATGGATTTTTGATCTTCTCTCCTGCCCCTCCTTCCAAAGAGCACTTACCATATCTATCTAATTTTGATGATTTAAAATGATTCGTTTCCACTCTGACTGGATCATAAAACAAAACCACAATGTCCAAATACTTCGCTTCTCATGCAAATACTTTGGCTATGAATGTGTTAGAATATTAAATTCTGGGTCAATAATTTCTACCACTTTTATTACAATTTTGTTTATGCCAGTTCTGTACGCTCTATTTCAATACTGGGAAGTATATTGTATCATTCATCATCATTATTTTAGTTTTAACAAAAAACTTATTAAAACTTTAAACATACCAACTTAAGTAGAGAATGGTAGTTAAAACTGTGGGATTTAAATGATCAAATTACACAACCCATGTATCAGGAAGTACGGGTTGCAGTTTCACAGCTATTCTAACCCATGTTACTAATGAAGCAATTTGCTCTGTGTCCAGTTCCATTTCACTTGCTGTCATCAGCCATAACAGGATGCCACAGACAGGTCACTCTGTATTAGCACCTTGTCTTTGCTGAGATCCCCACTTAAAGCAGAACTATTTTTGTTTCTGCTCTGGGTGATGCCACAGGTGAAAGTCAATCAGGTGAGCATTTTCTAAAGGTTTTCATCAGGCAACCATTATTGAGAAAGACAAATGAGAGAACATTCCCAGCTAAACAGCCCATTTATAAGGCTTAGAAACTTAGTTAACAGAGGGCAAAGCATAAGTCTTAGCAATATCCAGAGGGGAAGAGAGTAAATTAGGCAGACTAACAGAATACTGTAGAAATAGGAGTGGCGGGGCTGAGTCCCCACAGTAAGAAGACAAAGGTAAGCATGGGAATTTAAAGTACATTTAGTAAATATTTAAGAGAAAGACTGCATTGCACCCATAATGAATGGCTAAATTGAGGAGAGATATTCACTGCCTGTTGACTTTACCAGGATAGGCCTATTTTTAAGAGAAAAGCAATATTCAGAATTTTCCTGTCTCTTCCTCCTTCTCTTTTATGTAATTCATAATAATATTATATGTCTCCTTTATCATAAAACACTAAAAATTCGTAGCCAATCACACAACATAAAACTTGTTAAATATATTGTCAACAAAAATGTCAGAAATATGGAACATTGTTTACAATGAAATATCAGATTTAATCATTTATCCAAATGAGCTT
>NW_004949105.1:11459659-11462342 GCF_000317375.1 Microtus ochrogaster | reverse complement strand
AGCACGAGTAAGGAACTCAGGACCGAAAGGGGTGAACCCACATACTGAGACAATGGGGATGTTCTATTGGGAACTCACCAAGGCTAGCTGGCCTGGGTCTGAAAAAGCCTGGGATAAAACTGGTCTCTCTGAACATAGCGGACAATGAGGACTACTGAGAACTCAAGAACAATGGCACTGGGTTTCTGATCCTATTGCACGCACTGGCTTTTTAGGAGCCTAGGCAGTTTGGATGCTCAACTTACTAGACCTGGATGGAGGTGGGGGTTCCTTGGACTTCCCACAGGTCAGGGAACTCTAAGTGCTCTTCGGGCGGAGGAGGGAGGGGGACTTGATTGGGGGAGGGGGAGGGAAATGGGAGGCGGTGGCGGGGAAGAGACGGAAATCTTTAATAAATAAATAAATTAAAAAAAACATAAGCTATTGGAAGATAACTGACTCTGGACTGATAACTGGGGACCCTGTCTTGGACCTAACTAGTCCCTCTGAATGAGAATGACAGCTCTCTGGCTTGGGCAGTCTGTGGAGCCACTGGTAGTGGAAGCAGGATTTATTCCCAGTGCATGAACTGACCTCATAGAGTCCATCCGCTATGGAAGTATACCTTGCTCAGTCACAATACAGAGGAGAGGGACTTGATCCTGCCTCAACTTGATAAGCCAGTCTTGACTCCCTATAGGAAGAGGCCCTACCCTTTCTAGAGAGTAGAAGGGAGTTGGGTGGGTGGGGGGAACAGAAGGAATGGAGAAAGGAGAAACTGTGATTGGTATGTAAAATAAAAATCTTTTAAATAAAAAAGAACAAGCCTCATGACAATTTTAGACCCAGATTTTGAATCTCAACACATATCTCAGCTCACATTTTTACCTTTGTGTGAGGTATGGAAAGTGGTTACATCAGACACATTTTTTGGTCTTGAGCAGACATTTTCATCTGACAGGTAATCTAAAATATTTGCAAACCAACTCATGTTTCTAGTACAGCAACTGCAAAACTAGTCAAGGATGAATAGTTACAAACTCAAGAAAGAAATGATTAGTCCCTTTGGTTTTTCACAATAGACACACACACACACACACACACACACACACACACACACACAAATTAGAACTAATAAATTTCAGTCTTAAGCATTAAGAGCACAGACAGGGTTATCCATCATTTGTCCCTGCATCTTCTTGACTTAGACTAAAAAACATGATTTGTAGCTTATGCGATAAATCTTCAGGAACTGAAAAGCTTTTTAGTGTTCTCATGAACAAACACAGTTCATCATCTAAAACATTAAAGAAAGATACTAGAAACATACACAGTTCATTTTCAAAGTTAGAAATTTATCAAAGAAATATTCTTAAAGAAATTAATATTTGCAGGATAGAAAGCAATATAAATATTTACTATATTGTAACATTCAAAACTCTTTCATTAGGACAGCAGTTGGTCATGCACAGGCTTGAATGAATGAATTAGAGTTTTGCACAATTAAAGATAGTACGTTTAAATGTGTTTATTAATTTAAAGCCAAAGTAATGTATGAAAAGAAATAAATTTCAAAATAGACACCCAAGTTTTTTATAGCAATATAATAACATAATGGAGAATCATTGTGTGAATATGTTTTTTCCAGTTAAAATACTTCTGATATATACACTGATATTCATAATTTTGTAAATAAACTTTTACATGACTGCCTTTTCATTTTGCCTACAAGATTCCAAATCTCATCTCTTAAGCTTGCAACAAACAAGAAGTACACATGCGTACAGACACACACGCATGCTTGCTCCTACACATGCGTGCAAACACACACACTCATGCATGCATCCATATATGCACCCATGCATACACACACAAAGAACATGGACATACACTTCCTTCCCAGATTTGGAGATGGTACAAAGCAATTTTCTGCTAAGCCAATAATGCATATCTTTTTTATATAGTTATATGAATAATACCTTTCATCCTGTTACATGAGAAGTTTATGATTATATCTCCCTTTTTAAAGATGAACCTTTTCTAGAGTTAATAGTAGGTTTCTGTTTCCATTTGGTTAATTGACTAGTATATACCAACCATCAATTCTATCAATCTCTACAGAATATAAGTCACCTTGAAATACTTTCATGTCATTATCTTTCCTTTTATGACTTGGAATTATGTCTGGGTTAGACCCCATGCATTCATTATCCCTGTGGCTTTTATTTCTGAATATCCTTTCACACTCCACCTATAATTTTCATTTAAATGTTTAACTAGTTCTTACCTTTCTGGGTTTTATTTTTCGTATTTGGTCCTTTGTTTTAGTAACCTATATCTTATGGAAATTTCTGGAGAAGAAGATTGCCACGGAAGGAGAAATTTTGAATGATTTAATATCTAAACAAATCTTCACTATTTCAAAATTTTACTAGTTGACAATGCTATTTTTCAAGTGTGAACTATAATTATTTTATTTTATTTTATTTTATTTTTTTACCAAAGCAACAGGTTTTAATTATATACATGCTTTAGTGTGTTTGAAAGTTGTCTTTTAAACATGGTTGAATGAGCACTTGTTTAAAAGTTTGGTTTTTATTTTTATTTTTTTTTTAATTGAAAAAAATATTTCCTCCTCCTCCTAGCCTCCCATTTCCCTCCCCCTCCTCCCTCTCCTCTCCCCCTTCCCCCACTTCTCTCCTCC
>NW_004949105.1:11457615-11458955 GCF_000317375.1 Microtus ochrogaster | reverse complement strand
AAAACTTGTTAAATATATTGTCAACAAAAATGTCAGAAATATGGAACATTGTTTACAATGAAATATCAGATTTAATCATTTATCCAAATGAGCTTAGTATTCTGTACAGTTTTATATAAATGATATTAAAAGGACTTCATATCAATTTATTCTTTTTTTCTTAATTGAGGAAAAGTAAATGTAATAATATGGTTGGTACATAAAATATCTGATTAAAACAATACATATGATAGCGTACATAGATAAAATTTCCTTCTTATATACATATCCATGCATTCATATAATCAGTATGATTGATAGCACTGATCACTTAAATGCCATTAAACACAGCTTATAAAAATTCAGATTTATCCAGAAGTAGGTGTCTAATACATTACAAAATGATGTTGGCTTTGATTGTTTTTCTTTTCTTTCCCTTTTATTTTTTATTGAGAAATAACAGTTCTTCCTTCACTCTTCACCCTCCCAACCCTTCCATGCTTCCCTTCATCCATTAAAAAATTTGGCCTCTTAATTCTTTAATTTGTGGTCTAAGCAGTTCTTCATTTAGGGATGGGTCACATTATATTTCCTCCATCAACACTCAAATGTCAATTGATGCTCCCATTGATGCAGTTTTGTGTATTGTTTGTATTTCTTGGGTGTGGTAGCTTCCACCTCTATACTTAGAAGACACAATCCTGCAATGGATTTTCAGGTTCTCTGCCCCTTCCAATCTTTCTGCCTCCTCTTCTGTCAGGAAGACCAGAACCTTAGGTCTAGAAGTTGTGTTGAAGATGTAGGCACCTCATGGCTGCCAGTTTGTTTTGCATTTTGACAGTTTGTGAATTTCTGTAATCACTTTCATTTTCTATAAAAAGATGTTTCCTGATGGATGAGAGTTATACAACTCCATAAGTATTAGTACTTAGAATGTGGTAAGAATTCTACTACTTGTTTTTGAGTTTTTGATGTGTTATTGTTTATTTGTTTTGTTTAGTTTTTCATATAAACAAGTTAGACCTTCTGTAGTGGAAATCATTAACCTTGGAATTAATTTCTGGAGTAGCAAATTGCAAGTCCTTAAGCACGAGTAGTGTCATGTCCTGTTTCTTTCACATCAGTCTTTTGACTGCAGTAACAGCCTGGGGAACAAGGGCAACACTGAATCTGCTGCCTGGTAGATGGTCAGGAAATCAATTTTCAGAAGTCCACAGACCATCATAAAAGCTTCATTCTAATCCATGAGTCTCTGCTAGGGTCATCCTTGTGGATTCCTGGGATTTTCCCTAGCACCAGATTTCTCCCTAACTCCATAATGGCTTTTTCTGTCAAGATAACTTTCTTTACTCTTTCTCTCT
>NW_004949105.1:11425383-11448660 GCF_000317375.1 Microtus ochrogaster | reverse complement strand
CTCCTCCCTCTCCAGTCTGAAGAGCAGTCAGGGATCCCTGCCCTGTGGAAAGTCCAAGGTCCGCCCCCCTCCATCCAGGTCTAGGAAGGTGAGCATCCAAACTGGCTAGGCTAAGTTTTTTAAAAATATTTAAATAATATTTTTTCATTTATTTTACATACTATCCAGTTTCCACCCCCTCCCCTCCCCAGTTCCTCCCCTTTGGCATCTATTCTCCTCTTCATTCACTCATTCCCTATCTCCATTCAGAAAAGGACAGGCCTCTCATGGGCTTGCACAAAACATGGAACATCAAGTTGAGGCAGGACCAAGCTCCTCCCCTTACATCAAAGCAGGGCCAGGTAATCCAGCATGGGAACAGGTTACCAAAAGCCAGGTAAGCTTCAGTAGCTTGGTCTCTTAGTAAGGCTTCTAACAGTGAGAGAGGGACAATGGTTTTTGGATAGACTTCTGTGCTAGACTGTGGTAGGTCAGACCAATATAATAGAGTTAGTCATGGTAAACATATATAGGAAACCTAGAACATAGAGAAGCTGATAAATATCACAAAAGAGCAATTACTCTTTTGTTATAGCGGGGAGAACATTGCCCACACAAATAAAGATCTTATGAAAGCCCTGTCTGCTGTAACTCATTAAGGATAAGCGATATAATATTAACCAATCATGTATCTCCCTACTGTAATTTTTCCTTTTTTCTGTATTACAAAACCCACGTTTTTCCTTTGACCAAGGGAGAACTCACTCTATTTCACAAAAGAAAATATTTCACTATTAATGAAGTACAAACAAAATCATACTATATTCTCAGTTCACTATATTGTGATTTTGTCTTTTTGCAAAAATAAAATTCTTGCTTTGATGTATCTCATGATCATAACTAATTGACATATCTTCTTAATACACATAGGAATAAGTAATTTCAAAAAATCTCACTTTTATGCTTTGTACAGAACTCATATTCTTTTTGGTCATTTAAAATATTTATGGTTTTCATAATTCTTTTATTTAATTGTTATGCTCACTTTTACAAAAATCATTGATATTTCAAGTGTAAAATCATTTTTTAATTAAAACATTTTAAATGAATTGTTGGCTTAAAGTTTTCTACTTTATTCTCTAATTTGTATTAATCCCTTTTCCCTTCTTGTCATTGAAAACGCTGTAGATTCCTGGGATTGAATCTTTGCAAGGAAGATGCCTTTACTTGCTGAATCATCCCACCAACCATTTTTTTTAAAATAACTTTTAACATATTATTGGACAATTTAGCACATGTACTTAATAAAACATGTACTGAGTATTTTCACCTGAATATAAAAATTTTTAGTTCTTTATTCTTAGTTTATAATTACAGGCTTTTGAAATATTCTTCAACATTTTATTTCCTGTTTTTCTCAATTTTAAAATTTATTTCTTAATTTTTATTTACACTTTCCCTGTATTTTTGTTAAATTTTTTCTTAAATACCTGATACCTGTTGTTTATATTAGAAGTTAAGCACTGAATATTTTATTGTAAATCTGGATTTGATGCCACAATTTCAGTGATGTTATTAGGTTCATATTAATGTCTTTTTGTATTTTATTTGTTTGTTTTTTCAACTCTGGTATCCTTAGTAGGATTGTCAGTTTCTCCAGAGCAGAATTTAATTTAGTTCCTATCAAAGAATCCTTAGCTAAGCATTCCTTAGATTTCAGTGGTGTGTCTCTCTTAGAGGTTGTCTTTTCCTCTGAGAATAGAATTATTTCATCATGTGGTCCAAGGCAAACAAGTACTTTTTGCTCCTCATGGTCTTCTTAAGTTTTTGATCAGAGGAGACAGAAATGAGTGGAAACAGAATTGGAAGTAAGATACTGAAGGTAGACATGAATTTATACCCATATCCCATTGACAAAAACATATGCTACCTTCCATACTGGAAGCTGAGGAATCACTTTTTACTCAAGGCCCAAATGCTTTGCAGATGAAAAGTTTTTACATCCCAATAAACCACCGATACAATAATACGAACCAGACCATCAAACAAAATTTTAAAAAGCCCAGGTTTACTGGATACCAGCATCCCTGGTGGCATTCTAGGTTCTCAGAGAGAAGATGGGAAAGGAAAACCACTTGTTTGTTCACAGGGGGGAGGGCAGTTTAAATACCCTGTGGGAGTGATCTTGATCATCTCTGGGGAAAGGTCATCATTTGGCAGGCTTTCTCAGAGGTGGAGTCTGGACTGAGGCAACTCCCAGGGTGGTGTGGGAGGTCCTTCTGTGTATATGTTGCTTTTATTAGATAGTGAAAAGAAACTGACTTGACCTGATAGGGTAGAGTGGAATTAGGCTGGGAAAAACAGAATGCTGGGAGAAAGGAGGAGGAGTCAGGGAGAAGCCATGGAGCCACTGCCAGAGACAAACATGCTGAAACCTTGCTGGTAAGCCACTGCCATGTAGAGATACATGAATTAATAAATATAGGTTAAATTATATGTAGGAGCAGGCCAATAAGAAGCTAGAACTAATAGGCCAAGCAGTGATTTAATTAATGCAGTCTTTGTGTGGTTATTTTGGGGATCTGGGCAGCTGGAAACAAACAAGCAGCCTCCCACTACACTGGAGGAGGGGGCTTGGGATATAACGTCCACCCAAACATTTCAGACTCTTTGGAAATATGGATGCCAGGGGCTAGGATGAAGCCTTAACCCATTGGATATATGAATGACAGGGGCTTGGGTGATGTTTCTACCCAAACAGCAAAGAACAAGATGTGATAGCTTCTGTTACTAAACAAAGCTTAAGGATGGCAGATGTTAACCATCAGTGAAACCCGCAGGGACCAAACTCTGGAAGTGGAGGATTTCACAGTGCAGCAAAGAGGTTTTCATGAGGGTTTTTTTTTTGTTTGTTTGTTTTTGTTTTTACTTTTGTTTTTGTTTTTTAAACTAGGACGCAGAAGTCTGAAATCAGCTCTGTAAGTTACTTTTTTGTTGCTGTGTTCAAATCCATGTCGAGACTGAAGCTGAGGGACAAAGAAAAGAATTTGTTGCAGGGTTGCAACGTGAGGGAAAGTGACAGCATAGCTGTCTGCCACATGGTTGAGCTGATCAACTTGTGTGCATGGCCAGGGAGGAGAGAGTCTACAGGAAGTCACCTAGGCTATGAAATTCTAGCGAGACTCCACCTAGTAGAGTTCTACAACCTTTCAAGATAGCAATGCTAGCAGGGGAGCAAGTGTTCAAACAGAAAAGCCTGTGGGACATATACTATATACTAATCACAACCTCAGACCTACCTATGTTCCTAGCCAACAACCCCTCATCTAAGAAACTCCATCTTGTTGGGTTTCTCTTTGCTCACTTTCTTGTTATGTGTGTTTTGTACCTTAGAACAAGTGTTTGCCTTGCTCAAAGGTTGGGAGAAAGAAACCGTGCCTTAAATCTGTTTGTTACTTGTCTTCACATGACACTCCTCTCCTCCTTCTTATAGGAAAGTTTATTTCAAGATGTTCTGCTTTTTTTTTTTTTTTACCTGATCCAGGTTTCCATGCTGGTTCACTCATTCCTGGGTTCCTTCAGAAGTTTCTGGAAAGCACCAAGGTATGTCTTAGGGATAGCTTTCCCTACCAGTTTCATTTTTGTTTAGTTTTATTCTTTTGCTTTTCAGTGCTCAAACTTGTAGCCGCATTTTCTCTTCACCTTGTCCTTGCTGATGTATGACTTTTTAAAAGTTCTTTTTATTCTATTTTAGCTAAGTTTTTTAATACTTGACAGGGTATTGTTTTGTTACCTATCTGTGTAGCGGGCAGAGATAATAGAATGTCACAAAGTACAAAATAGATTCTTCTCTGACCTCTTTTCCAGCAAAATCAGACAAGGAAGAATAGAGAAATTGAAACCTTAGGAAAATATATTCATTTCTGTGTCACAAACATATTGCAATTTTGACCCAAAACACTTTCCTTTTCATATTGGCATGTCTATGTAATTTTGTTGCAAAACCGTGTAAATATTGGAGCATGGTAGATGAGCTGAAATGTTGATCTGAACAGGAAGAGGCAGGGACTTCAACTTACACAGGCTGAATTCAAAAGCAGTGGCTTATCTGCTGATGGATAGGTCAGGAAAACCGAGGGTGTCAATGCCTCATTAGGCTTTGGAGAAAAAAACTAGGGGCTTTCATAAGTGCAAACAGGGTTGCTAGCATTGAGAGAGCAAGGTAAAGAGGCATAGAATCTGGTGGGACACAGGTGAACTGGGGAAGCAATTCTGAAAAGGCCAGGGTAGGTATTTAGAAGTCATGCTCTATATCTAAAACAATGAATCCTACACCCCAAACGAAACAAACAAACAGACAAAAACATATAACACATTGTCAGGAAAGCTGAAAGCAAAGTCCAAAATAAAGGCACCTGAAAACTTGAAACAAAGGAACAATTCTCATTTGCAGTGGGAACTGAAATAAACGAGAACTTTCAGAAAGGTCAAGAAGGATCAAGGCTGTCTGTTCTGAGTCAGTAAATGATTATGAAATGTAAGAATCAGACTTAAGAGAAATACTCAAGTATCATCCAGAGGCTGGTCTAGCATGCATCTTCATCTAGGGACTGATGATAAAATTTAGCTTCATTCTAAACCATTAAGTTATTGTGCTAAGCTAATGTAGGTTTGGTACCAGGCATTATCTCACTTAATTTATAGATTGCCATTTTATAAACTCATTGGCAGAAAGTATGGGAAGACAACGGTCTAAAGCCAAAGAAACTGTATTCTTTATACAGGAAGATCTCGGATTAAAGCCAAAGAAACTATATGCTTTACACATGCCAGGTGAAATACCACATGGTCACTCATGTGTTACTTCTATTGTGTTACCACAATCACTATTGTGTAAGGATCGAGGAAAAAAAATTACCTTATATTTTGTTTCTTACTTATAACCTTCCTTATATTAAAAAAGAAGGTCTTAGGGTCTCAGAAGGGCTGGAGATATGTAAACCTGGGTTGACTTGCTCCCTAAGAGGTAATTAACAAAGCAATGAGAAGGCTATGTATCCACTTCATATCTTCCACAATGAATGAGCACTGATCTTATTTTTTAAGCAATTTCATGTTATTTCAGAATTTTTTTTGCTTGGTTGCTAACATTGTACTTGGAAAGGTAAAAATGGTTCCAAACTCTAAGAACATGACTTGCAAATATATTACCATTTTAATAAAAAAGTGTTGAATGTTATGGTTTTTATCTGAAGCTCTAAACTTCTCTTTTTTACTTTTTAATCATGATTTATTTATTTATTGTTTTTATCATATGGACAATTTGTCTGCATGCACGTATATGGATTATGTTCATGTCTGGTGCCTTCTGAGGCCAGAAGAGGGAGTTGGGTCCCTTGAAATTGGAATTACAGATAGTTGTGAACTACTGTGTGGTTGCTGGGAATTGAATATGGGTTCTCTGGAATGTAAGCCCATGTTACTAACTTCTGAGCCATCTCTCTAGTCCCTAACGTTCTGTTCTTTAAAAATCATGCTCATTCTGAAGAAATTATTTCCTATAATATGGCACCTGTCAGATCAAGAAGAAAGTACCTCACAAAGCCTAAAATATCTGTCCTCCAGCCAGATGGGTGCTATGATAATCTGAGTGGGATAAAGTTACTGCAGCTGATGTGTAAATGGTGCTATAAATGTGTACTGAGTTACTTGGTAATTTCTAGAAAAGAATAGAATGACATTGAGGAAAAAGTAGGAGATTAGCTCTGGCTGGTTGTTGTGCAGTGTCACCTTTGCATGGAAATATGTGTTAAGATCTGAAAATTATAGTCTGCATTTCCTGTACTATACAAAGCAAACAACTAAGGAAAATTTTTTTTAGATGACTCTATCAATAGGCAAACTTTTCAGTCACATTTCTTGGACTGTAAAAGTCTTAAGATTAATTTCTTTAAGTGTATTTCATTGAATTGGCATGTAAATCAAAACTGAATCTTAAAGAGAGGAGATAAACAATTGTCTATGTACAACAACTGGCTATACAAACTGGGGACTGCTGAAGTCAAATCTTTTTCTAGGTTCTAGAAAAGAGAAACTGCTCTTACCTTTTTAGCCCCTCATTAAATGCATTCTGTATTTCTTTTTTCTTTGCACTCTTGAGTAAACAGAGCTGCTGGGTACATCAGACTGGAAAATTACTTTCTTAAGTAAGCTTTTCGGAGTGTATCCTTTAGGCAATTGGATGTAAACCACTCATCTATTCGAAAGGAGACGTCTCAGAGCAAGTTTTCTTACAAGGACACCTCATCGTGAACATTCTGCAATGCACCAGTGTAAACTCTATTAAAGTGTTTTACAAAATGTCCTCATATTGAACGAAGAGGATACCACTAAAGTTCTTACACGCACACACACACAATGTTAGACAGAAAGGAGAGTGGAGGACAGGAAGATCATAACAACAAAGATGCCAGCCACAGCCCTCCTTTAGTGACCTTCTATTTCTAAATATTTCCCATATCCAAATCTTTCCACTTCCTTCCTACTTAAAACCACCAGCTGTGATTCCAATGTTTGACACATAAGTCTTTAGTGGGGAATTTCATATTCCAACCAAGACAGTATCTGCCTACAAAATATTTGTTGTTTTTGTTGTCAGTTTCAGATCAGACTTTTGGGCTCTATTCCAGCAGCCCACTCTCAAGATGAGATTTTCTGATTAAACTGAGTTTAGGAGTATTTTGCAATTGTATTGATGGTGCAGCAAAGCAAAATAAAACAAAAACACCAGCACAAACTATTTTGGTGATTATAATGTGAAATATGCCTCTTGGGCTAATAAACTAAAGCCAAAGAACAACAGGATCTGCAATTCTGTATATTTTCCCTAAGGTTTTGTAAAATAGTCGGGGTATATTCAACCTTGACTTAAGTACTTTCTCACTCTGCATTTTGTATTTTTTTTCAGCTTTTGGTTATTACTTTTATAAGATGATCCTTGTTGGTACAAACATAGCTGAGTGATAGAAAAAGAAAAAAACAAACAAACAGAAGAGAATCCAAACTCTTAAAATGAGCACAGAGGAGAAAATGCCATGTAGCCCTTGAAAGAAAAGTCACTTTCTATTAGAAAGTCTTCGTGTTTCTTTTTAATTTTTTTTCCAAAAACAAAATTTTGGTACACTCATAGCACACATAGAAAATAGATTTTCCTCACATCTAGAGGGAGAAAGCAGAGGCAAGGGGAAAACAACAGGGTTTACATTAACAGGAGATGACAACTTGACCAAACAGGAGGTGGCAGCCCTGCCGGCTGCACGGCTCAGTGCCTGTGACAGGCAATTAAGGATCAGAGCCCCAGCTGTAATAGGAGGCAGCAGAGATGTACTGAGAGCCTCCTCTTTCTCTGCTGCTTCTATCAATCATATTGTTTACAGAGACAAATAAACTAATTCATACTAAAGAGAATACAGAAAGGAGAGGGAGAAAGGGGGAAGACAGGAAAAGAAAGTAAACTATAAGGCCAGAAATTTTGGATTATTGAAAATTAAGGACAGTTTCTCTTGCTCGAAGAATAATACAAAGAACACGGCTCATCAAATTCTTTAACAGAACATTCGTACTGTGGCATAATATCATAGAATTTCAAACAAGCTTTTGAAGTCATCAGGTACATTCAGCATGGAAAACATTGATGGTCTTCTAAATATTCAGGGTTAGTTATTTTCTATATTAATATTTTCACCTTGTTCTTTCTCAATATAAATAAATTCATTGAAAAACATATAAATTAGAATAAAAATGTAATAAAAGATTGCATTTTCTAAGATAATCATTTAGTAATGATTATAGTGCTTTGTATCTGTATGAAATTTGGGTGATCATTGAAGTTATCCGAATATTTGGCATAAATTGAATCTTACATCAAACTAATATTGTTGCTACACAGTGTAGTTTGGTCAGCAATGCCTGTGGCATACCACCTCCAAGAATGTATTTACATCTATAAGATGTTGAGAAAAATTTTCTGTCAAGTTAGTCAAGACTTTTGCCTATAGATATAGAGTGAGAATATGCACACACTTCTTACTTAGAAAAGAGAACTTAATGTAGTCTATTAAAATATTTAATTCTGAATAATTTTTATAAATATTTGAAGATAGTCATGAAATGCACAATATGATATATGATCAATATCTGGCATTATTAATAGATTATTATAGCACAAATTGGAATATATGAAAATATTTTCAAAATTCACAGACTCACCACTGCCATGCACACAGGAGAAAGATGGACAGAAACTGTGAAGTTGCTTATGCAGGGGGCAGCTGCATTTAGAACAGGTCCACCAATGTGTGACCATCCCAGGGTGGGGAGCAGGTGTTCAGCAGCACCCATTTATTTAGACATGGATCACAATAAATGCAAACAGAGAAATCTTAAATCAAATGCATCAGCGTATGAAAATGCATCTGGTAAAGAGACATTTAAACAAATCTGTTCCAAGTGATTGCCCTAAACGTGTGTTATGAGATTATGGATCTTGGGAATTTTAATCTGAATCAATTTAGGAATTATGCCTCTAAAAAAAATACTTGTCTTTGAGTTTTAGGATACATCTGGAGAAATACCTGTCAGCAAACTGCTTGCTTTGCAAACAGGAGGACAAGTTCAATCTCCAGAACATACCTTTAACAAATCAGGTGTACTGGGGCAAGCTTGTAATCCAGAGCTAGGTAGACAAAGGGTGGCAGATCCCTGGAGCTTCATGGCCAGCCAACCCAAGCTTATGAGGTAAGTTCCAGAACAATAAAAATCCATCTCAAAAATACTTTTATAGCTTATGGGAACTAAGGTGGGAACTAAGGAATGACTTTCAAGACTGTCCTTTGGATCCATACATAACTGTACAATTGTATACACATAACTATACACACCCAAACACATGTACAATAATATAAATACCAACAGATATAAAAGTCCATTTTATTGTTGCATTTCACATCTATTTTTAATTAAAACTTCATTTTTTTTAAAAAAATTTAAGTTTCTTTTAAGTGTAACATCAATATGTAGTACTCTCTGGGCTGAAACTTACTATGTAAACCAGGCTAGACTGAACCTAACAGATTTCCTTGCTATACCATACAAATTTGAGTATTTTGATCATTCCTCTCATCCAAGCTAGATTCTTAATTATTTTATTTATTTCCTACAAGTAAAAATACTTTCACAGAACTAAATCTAGTGTTTAGAGATATGTATCACATTTACTTTCTAAGGCTTATACACTCTATCATCAAATTTGAATTTTCTGTTGCTATAGAGTGTATAAAATAACATGTTTCCTAATATGTGTTGATCTGTACAAGTCTGGGCATAGTTGCAAACACAAATATTCTTCTTCTTCGTCACAGATATAGGTGTTATATAAATGATGTCTCTTGAAATTACAGGGATGAAATAATTTGTGTCCCTTATGAGTAGCTCATACTGTTTCCATGATTAAGCTCTCTGAGATTTGGAAAAGTCATGAGTGTTTTCTTATTTATTCTCATTGGAATACAGTGTGGGAAACTATTATACTCAGATTTTCAGTACAGTCTTCTTCACACTTCAAGCCTTTTCATCTTTTGAGAAAGCCAATTTTATTTCTAATAACAAATTGAAACAGAGAAATAGAAGATTTTTCAGAACTAATAGATAGTGTAGGTGAGTTAGGTAAAATATGCTAAATGTGAAATTATGCTGCAAATATTACCTGCTACTTTGAAAGATATATAAACTAATTATATTAATTCATATTTAATTAGGCATGTACATTTCCTTGTATTAGTAGTAATGAACTATAATTCTCTTAAATATACTGGAAGCTGATTTGGCTAATAATATGATGAATCAATCAAATAGAAATTAAAGCATCAACATGGCTTTGAAGGGCTTATCTGCCATGTCATTACCTTCTTAAATAATGTTGACATAAGTCTGGGGCCTCTAAAGATGGATGGTCATTCAGTGGATGCAGGCTTAATCATCTTCTAAATATGACCTGAAAAGTCAATACAGGGTGTTTTATTTGAAGCATGATAAATTTCTGCCTCTATAAATTTTAAAGAATAGTGGTCATACACAGTATGCACACTAACTACAAAAGATTGAGACCAGAATACATAAGCAGAAGCAGATTTCAAAAATGCACACATAACAATAGCACACAGTAAGACCACTAAAGCATAAAGGAAGAAAAACATAGAAAAATCTAAAACACACTGGACTTAATGAAATGGAGAACATAATATACATAGTTAAAACAAGAAAGGGTTCCTTTGATAGCTGTTTCAAATCTTTAAAAGACTAAAATTTAATTGTTCAAGAAATGTAGAAAGAAAGCAAGAAAATAAAAAGATAGTTTAATCATAATACTGTAAATCTTAAAAGAAAAGAATATTTAAAAAGATACTTAGATAACTGAATTGATAAAGCAACATATTTTTGATTAGCAGTTTTATACAACAGAACACATAAATAAATCAATAGTGTGACCCAATAAAAGTAAAAATGAACTAAGGATCAAATTGTCAGCTTCTTCATAGCAGCCAGGGAGTAGTTAGAGGAAAACAAGGCAAAAGTAAACAAATAAAGTATTTTTTTCTAAAGACTAAAAACCTCCATCAAGAACTCTAGAATATAGAATAAACAAAACACATATACATTACTCTAAACTTTAATTTTGTTATAAATATAAATATGCAAAATCAAAAATTAAGAGAAGAAATTTGCTTTCAAAGAATGAAAAATCACTGAAACATTGAATTTGTAAAGACAGTGGAACAAAGTTTTTCCTAAAAGAAATACATTCAGAGATCTTTCTCAAACTCTTGAAAAAAGCAAAAGATAATTTTAGGCACTTAGAACATAATTGTATAATTTAACACACACATCCACACTTGAAAACTCCCAGTAATGGTGGCTAAAACAAAAGCAAAACAAACAAATGAACAAAAGATATTAGAGAGTTAGAAAATGATACTGAGTAATCTAAATTCATGTTAATTATCAACAAGGACTCTCAGTGGAGTTATATTATTCTGCTAGAGACCCTTCAGAAATGTGCTAGAACCTTTAACAGTTGCAAAGTAAGCCAGTTACTCAATGTGTGATAATACTCATGTTGAGAAACACTGTTTTATATAGTAGAAATTGCAAGAAAAATATTTATTACAACTTCACTTGTAAATACAAATGAGAAGCTCATTTTCAAAATCAGTAAATATTCAAAGGCGCACATCTCAAAGAATTGAAATAGTTGTATGCTATGCTCTGTTATGGTTGGATTTAATTGTCTGCTTGATACAGCTGATAATCACCCATTGAGAGGGTGTTGGTGTGGGATTGTTTATCTTTTGTTTGACTATGGGGCTTATCTATTGAGTATTATTTTAGTTTGATTAATTGACCTAGGAAGATCCTTCACACTGTGAGAGGCATCGTTCTCTAGGCAGGATGTCTCGAACTATATAATCAAGCTGAGTATAAGCAAACAAGCAAGAGACCATACAACTCATTTCTCTGTTCTTGACTATGGGTGTGATGTGATTTTCTGATTTAGATTTCTGCCACCTTAGTTACCCTGCTCTGGTGGACTGTAACCAGCAATTGTGAGTGAAAATGAACCTTTTCTCCTCTAAGTTTATCATTGTCGGGATGTTTTATCATAGCAACAGAAATGAAAGTAGAACATATACATGTTCCTAGACAACAGGGAGTGCTTGGTCTTTACATTCAAGTGGGGGAAAAAAGCAGACATACAAAAGATACCTGTTGAGGAACTGTAAGTGTAGATGGTTTTGGAGTGTTGGTGATATTAATGTTTATAAAATGTTTTGGAAGATGAGACAAATTAGAATAAAAGCCTATTTAAAGTCTGAGAAACCCTAGACTCATCAAAAAAATTAACCATCCAAACATCTATATATCTATATTATATATATAATTTAATAATCTGAAGATTATATATGTATTATATGTATAGTACAATTATATAATTTTGAGTTCATAGGATCAGAAGGTCATACATAGAAATCATAGACATGAGGTATGATTTGGAAAACATCTGTTTTAAACCTCGCTAATAATCATTTGATTACAGAAGAATAAGACTGCATGACGCCCTTTTAGTCATGCCTTGTTTCTGCTGATATCTTGAAATAATTTTGCCATAAACATGGGGGCTTATAGTGAGGTGTTTGTTTCGCAGTTCTGGAAGCTAGAGTACTCAAGTCAAGGCTATCTTGAGAAACTATCCTTTTCTGAAGGTTCTGAGGTGTCCTTCTCCCTATCTTTTACTGTGTGTGTCTTTGGTGCCCCTTGGTTTATTACTACTTAATTTGAACTTCCCTCTCAACTTTGAGCTGGCTGTTCTATGCACATGTCTTCTCTTCTATTTAGGCACACTTGTTAAAAGTCTGTTGTGACAGTGCAGGATAATCTTGTCTTTCAGTTCATAATTTAATGGCAGTAATAGATTTGGGTATGTGATTCTATCATACCATCGCAGATGGCAACCTTCTTTTATTTTACAACATCCGTGTTCAGTCTGTTTTCTTTTTTTTTATTTATTTATTTATTATATATACAATATTCTGTCTGTGTGTATGCCTAAAGGCCAGAAGAGGGCACCAGACCTCATTACAGATGGTTGTGAGCCACCATGTGGTTGCTGGGAATTGAACTCAGGACCTTTGGAAGAGCAGGCAATGCTCTTAACCACTGAGCCACCTCTCCAGTCCCCAGTCTGTTTTCTTAAGTGCAAATTACTAGTTTGCAAATACTCAGAAATTAAATAGGCCACAACTGGTCAATCACATTATTCTATTTTTTTCCATCACTCTATGGACTCACAGGACAAAATGGAACTTATGATTTAAAGTAGGGTTCTGTGTTATCTGTAGCAGAGTGAGATGGTGTCTGTGGTGATGGCTTGGCATCTTAGAAGAACCATTTAAATATCCCCAGTGTACAAGCTTCTTTCCAAAACCCATAACAGCTTTAAATATATACCTTTACTTTGATAGTATTTATTTTGAAACTATTTTCTGCTATTTCTCCAAGATTCTAATAGAGGCACATACTCAATTCTTTTTATTATGACACTTGCATCACATAGTTCTAGCTATTTTTTATTAAAACTCCCTCATTGTGGTTTTAAAACTTGCAGTTTGTTCTGATCTCCAGACAATTTTATTTTGATATTTAATTATAAAATAGATGTATTTAGTCATTTGAAACTGGAAAAAAATTGAGAAAATTGAGAGTTTGAACAGAAGTTAAAATTTAAATCAAGTCCCTGTTATTACTTTACAATTATCTCTACAAGATAATTCAAATACCAGTTTGGAATTTTACTGCACCTTAGAATTCATGCAAAAACAATTAAAAAGAAAAGAAGTATGAATTTCAAAGTGAACAATAAGACAAAACAAGTCCATCTGCATATCATGTTCTTAAGTGATTTATAGGCTGAAACACATTGGATTCATAGACAAAACGGTACCTCAGCTCAGGTCAATGAAACATGGACCCACTCAAATATTCCACAGAATTCAATCTATCTGAAGCCTAAGGAAATGTCACTGAACGTAAGAGCTGTAACTGCCTGTGGAGTCAAGCATGTTTCAGAGTGGAATGGATATCTCGTCAGTTTTCTCGTCTCATTTTAGGAGGAGGTAGCAAGCAACATGAAAAAATGGAAAATGCAGGGTGGCATGCACTGAGATCTCATAACCCATCACACAAAGATACCTGTCACAGCTGTGAGAGCATGGATGAATGTCTAACTCAGGCATTCTGACATCCCCATCCATCTTCAACTGTCTGGCAAGCCTGAGGCACGCTGGATGGACAGTCTCCTAGGAGTAGACTCTTTCATGCCATCAAGAACCTTGCACCATAGCACAGCTGACCCAGGCTGCTGGGACATTCTTGGATTAAAGAATGGAACATATTAAATAAAAGGAAGTAACCTAGAGAATAATTTCATGAGATGCATTTAAACTGTAGATTCATTTTAGGAGTGTTTGAAGATGGACACAGAATCTGCTTAATAGATTCATATGCTGAAATTTCTATAATAACCTTTGGCATATAAATTAGAGATGTTTTGCATCAAGAGGAAGAAAGTAATTTCAAAGGGATTAATTGTTTATATAAAATCTTCTTTTGTGAGGTATAATTAACCTTTATGAAAAAATTCTTGTATAGACTTAAAATATTGCAATATAGATTTAAGTAGGCAAATCAAAAGAGAAAAATAAAGAGGAAAATTGGAGAGCATGAGAGAAATTGTAGGCTAATCAAGAGCTCAGAATTTCTCTTGTTTATTTTCTTTCATTAATTGTGGGTGGAGATCAGAGACAGACTGAAACTGTTTTCTTCATCTGCTGCTCACAGTTAATTTTGAAGATATTCAACAGGTTTTTCTTTTTTACAACAGTATAAATTCCTCACCAGTGTTTAATTCAGCAATTCTATTAAGAATAAAGATAAATCTGGGTACACTTTCCACCCTGGTGTCTTCCTGCATCCCAGCTCACCTGGGTTCCCTGATATTCCCAAATGACCCAGAGGCTGCCAGTCTTCTGTTCCACTGGGATTTATTATATTCATGATGTGTATGTAGGTTTTCCTGACTAATGATTGCTAGGAAGATTTGGAGTGTCATTAATTTATCCTATACATGATGATCAGGATGATGCTCACACTGAACATGAGTGAATTAAAGAGAGAAAGCAGAATAGAGCAGATTTGCTGTTAAGGGTTAAGCCTAGAACTGTTGGGCATCATGGATGCTGCGACACAAGGTTTTTTTTTTCAACATCATATAGATGAGGCAAATAAATTTAAGAGATATCAAAATGCATCCTGTGGTAAAATGTACAGACACTAGAGAGTCAATTTCTAAAAATCTTTGTACCATGGGTAACAAAGAATAATCAGAGAGAACCTTGGTGGGACAAAGCAGAGACTGTATAAGCATGCACACATCCATACTCCCCAACAAAAGAAAAGTCTCAGTCATTTGGAGCTAAGAACTCTGGTGCCCAAGAAATATATAGATAAGCAGCTGAAAGAGATGTCTGGAAGGTATTTTACACCATCAGCTAGTCATGAATCTTAAGGCAGGCATAGAGACAAAATGACATATTCAGGAAATAGGGACTGTATGAACAGTGAGCTGCTGATTTTTACAAGTGGGTATGTTGGTAATTGCAGCAGAGAGAGGATCCCACTGCTACTGGAAAGGCCTTGAAAGTTCAGCTGGATGCCAAATCTAAAATTGAAAAATGTATCAAAGTTTTGGAGTTCATTTTTATTTGTAAACATTTATTTTAAAATTGAGTATAATAACTAAATACAGAAGGCAATCATAAGGTGAATTCAGTCTCAGAGAAGAGAAGGCCTTTTGCGGGAAAAATAGTGAATAAGGAGGTGGAGTATTTTTACACCACAAAGGCACTTGCTCAACTATATTCAAAGTAGCTTCATTTGCAATAGCAGAACAAACAAATGTGATGCCCCTCAACTGAATGATGAATAAAGAAAATGTTACATTTACACAATCTAGTGTTACTCAGCTGTCAAAAACAATGACATGAAGAAATTTGAAGGCTAATGTATGGAACACAAAAAAATTATTCTGAGTGAGGTAACCCAGACACAGAAATACAAACATGGTACATCCTCACTCATAAGAGTGTATTATCTGTAAAGGATAACCATACTACCATCCACAGACCCAAAAGGGCTAGTAAATAGGGCCCAAGGGAGGATAAGATTGTGTATCTGTAATCATTTTCTGACCACAAGTCTCTCTCTCTCTCTCTCTCTCTCTCTCTCTCTCTCTCTCTCTCTCCTTTCATTTATTGTTTATTTTGCTAGTGGGCAAGGCTGGTAACCAATTGTCTCCATCATATACTGCTCACTTTGGAAGCTGCTTGGTTGTGCTTACTGCCTACTCAAGTAATTTTATCTCCCCTCTCAAGCCTTCAATGGGGTTGAAGATTAGATAGTCTTAGTTATCTTTCTCTAATGATTTAGCCAAGCCATTTTCTGATGCAAGACTTAGACTCTTTAGAATAGAATGCCTATTAAAACATTTATCATGTGTTCCTTATTTAATATTGTTTATGTTGGTTGTAATTTTATACTTGGTATCTGTTCCTATTATATAGAGTTTTGAATTGGGTTTGGATCACCCTTATTCAGACAAAAAGGGGAGGTGATGGGGTATCTTTGTCAGTAAATTATCTTTAAAAGGTGGGACGAAGTTAGGGTGTGGCTTTTTGGGTACCTGGAGAAAACTGCTATGCTGCCAGGTGTTTCTCTCTCTCTCTCTCTCTCTCTCTCTCTCTCTCTCTCTCTCTCTCTCTCTCTCTCTCTCTTTCTCTACACAGCAGAGCCTGGACTTCTCATTTCTGTTTTGTGAGTTTGCCTCTTATAATAAAGAAAAATATAATTGCTCTGTCTTTTAGCTAGCCTGGTTATTTCTCAACCTGAGATATTTCAATGTATATTGCTTTCTGGATAGACATAGCAACACTCAGTCAACTCTTCTCATATCTAGGTGAATACAGATCTCTACTCTTTACTGTCCTGTCTCCCATAGAATTAATTAGTTTCAACAAATAAATGATATGGTATATAATAAAATGTCATGCATCCTGACTAAAACTGATTGAACAAGCTGGGCCATTTCAAATGTTGTATTGTGAAATCGTTGGATGTCTCATTGTTAAGTGGAATGAGTTTATGTTTAGAAAGTCAGCAGAACACAGATATTTGATTATATACTTAGATTCTATTGAAGAAATCTGTACACTTTAGTTTGGTAGAGTAAAACAGTAAGCTATTATAGGGTACTTTAAGTCAGTAGATATAACAGAGTATGTTTCTTAATAGAACCTGGTTTCAAGGATGACTTCAAGCTGTTTGTAGTGGCACAAAGTCACCCAGCCCTTGTGAAATGTATCAGGATGATCAGAAGCTCAAGGTTATCCTTGGCTACATAGCTAGTATGAGGTATGCCTGTTGTACTGAGAGCCTGTGTCGGTGGAGGCTGCTTATTTATTCCCAGATGCCCAGACCCAAAATAATCACACAGAAACTATATTAATACTGCTTGGTCTATTAATTTAGCATTCTTATTAACTAACTCTTACATCTTAAATTAACCCATTCCTATTGTTTTGTATTTTACCATGAGGCTTGTGGTTTACCCTTAAAGGTCTGGGGCATCATCTGTATCCTTCAGCAGAGATATAGCATCTCCCTGACTCCGCCTTCTTTTTGTCTCTATCTCTGCTTGGAATTCCTGCCTTGCTGTATTCTGTCCTGCCATTGGCCCAAGCAGCTTCTTTATTTATTAATCAATAAAAGCAACACATATATAGAAGGACTTCCCACACCAACCCTTCACAGGATAAAAATATAAACGACCATAATATAGAACATTTTGTGGCCAACTTGTGCCACATGAGACTGCCTCAGACAAAAGAATAAGGTGACTAAAATTGATGGCTGAAAATGACGAGATCGTAGAAAATTAGACAAGAATCAGTTCGACTGGAGAACAGGCCTTACCAAGTTCTTGTATTTTGAATGACAAGCCTAAGATTAGGGAAAGCGGAAAACTGACCTTCACATCACATCAACATAGTTGGTAGTCAGGGCCACATTAATCTTTGCAGGACAGTAAACTCTGGCATAAAGTCTGAGGAAAAGAAAGTTTTCCATAGAGATGTGTTATGAAATACCTGGGATATGTAGTGAATTTGAAGTGCTGTTTTTATTACATTGAGATACACTTAATATGCAATGTTATGTTTAGGGAAAAAGTAAATCTGAAGATTTTTGTTAAGCAGTATACTATATGCAAAATGAAGGCACTGGGACAATTGCCATTAGGACAACATGAGGTACAGGTTTCTTGTAAAGACAAAGAAAAGTGTGATTTATTCTGAATAATTTAGCTTAATAAATCTAAGTAAACAGATAAAAAGTAAGCAATATGAATTATTAAACTGGTGAAAAATAGAGTCTTTTTAGAAACAATTGAAACACAGGAATACTTCTGTGTTAACTCTATTGCACACAATGTCATGGAGAAATGGATTGATGAATTTTCAGTAAACAGACTGCCTGTCACACACCGTGCTTGCCTCGAGTTTTAAATCTCCATTGTAATTTTTAGGTCAGATATTTTCTTGTGCTTATTCTAACTACCTGCCAATTTTCCCCAGGATTGGTCTGAAGTTTGACATGATTTTGTTCTTTCATATAATATTCTTATAATTGGAATATAATTTATAATAAGATATATGACCTGTTTTGACATTTAAAATGTTCCAGGTAATTTATAATAAAATCTAACATTTATTCTTATTGACAATGTTTTGTGGACTCAATATTTAAAAGGGTATTAAAAAATAGGAGGTAAGGCTTTCAGAAATCATTTTGTACAAGAAGAGGTTTACAAACAAAAAAAGTAATTTACTATGACAGTATGTAAGTGGGTATTCATTATTGTAAGCTAAAAGGAAGAATGTAAAATATGGTATTAGTATCTGAAATTCAAGAACAGAATATGACGACAGAGTCTAGGTGTGATGTGGGAGTGATTTCTTATTAATAAAGAAACTGCCTAGGCCCCTTGGTAGGCCACCTCTTAAGTGGGTGGAGTAAACAGAACAGAGGGCTGGGAGAAAGAAGTTGAGTCAGGGAGTCGCCATGATTGTCCCACTGCAGACAGATGCAGGTTCAGATCATTCCTGGTAAGCCAGCTTGTGGGCTACACAGATTAATAGAAATGGGTTAGATCAATATGTAAGAGCTAGCCAATAAGAGGCTGTAACTAATGGGTCAAGCAGTGTTTAAAAGAATACAGTTTCCGTCTAATTATTTTGGGTATAAAGCTAGCCGTGCAGGCGGCCGGGTGCTGGGGACGCAGCCTCGCCGCTCTTATTTCAACATAGGTGTTTGTAGAAAACATTTGCACAGTGCATTTTATAAATATAGGGCAGGTCATAATAGCACACTAAACATTGGAATTACAGTTTAAAATAGTTCAACTACTTAATGTGCTGGCTTTGTGGGAGCCTAGCCAGTTGGGATGTTTACCTTCCTAGATCTGGATGGAGGGGGGAGGACCTAGGACTTCCTGACTGCTGTTTGGACAGGAGGGGGAGGGAGAGAAGGGTGGGAGGAGGGGGAGGGAAATGGGAGGCTGGGAGGAGGCGGAAACTTGTTTTTTTCCTTTTCTCAATAAAAAAAACAAATACCACAAATGATGCGCAAATTTTATTTTTGTGTTTATAATATTAGGGCCTAATCTTTCATTTGTGGAGTATCTTTGATTCCACTTTCTATTAAAGATTAAAACCTATACAATTCCTACACCAGATATAATTATCCAGATTTTCCTCTATGCTTTAGTACACATCCCATGCAAAGCAAATATAAAATGCCATTTTGTCCTGTGTATTCATAAAAGTTGTTTTTCCTGTTTATGCACTTCTATGGGTAAAGAATGTGTAGAAGCACAAATATGCCATGAGGAGTAGCCTCCAGCAGCTCAGGGATTGAGGAGGATTCCCCAGAGTTGGAAAATTAATCACTCAGCTTCACTTTTTTCTCTGGAGGAGTAGGACTTAATTCTCTGGGCCCTGTGTAAAAGGGAAACACACACACACACACACACACACACACACACACACACACACACACACACCCCTCCAACATGTCGGAATCTCACCTAGGGTGCCTTCAGCAGATCACAGAATCAGAAGAAGGGATGCAGAGCCGGCAAACTACTAGACAGACATAGGAGGACTTTTCTGAGAGCCAAAGCTTAGTTCTTCATTTTATTATTCTTACTGTTGATTGTTATACTCTACTCTTTTCTGCTCTGTTCTTCTACCCTGACGCTTTCCTTCTGTCTCTCTTAAAATCTTCCTTCTAGCTAATTTATTTTTTTCTCTTCTGATTATAAACCCCAGCAAATTTTTTAAATAGTTATAAGATTACAGTCTGGTTATATTCTATTTTTAAATGGTTACAATAAATACAAGTAAAAAACCCAGCTTGTTTTCCATATCCTTTACCCGATTAAACATTTTGCATATTACAGGTGAAAAGCTAGTTTTCCCAAGAACTCACATACATTCATACCCAAACAATTTGTTATAGGTAAAAAGTGTAAGCAAGGAAGGTGTTTTTCACAGCCAGTTACTTTCCTGGCAGGTTGCATTTTGTTATTACAAAGAAAAGATAAATTATTGCTGTGTCCTAACAACTCCTTTTGGAGAGGAAGTGAGAAGACATGGCATCAGCGACAGGAGTCAGGCAAAAAGGCCTACAGCAGTCTCACTTACTCATCCATGGAGAGAGCCTTATATACCCTCCTCCAGCAAGCAGGCTGCATTTTGATCCATAGAAGTTGAGTGGTCGCCCCTAAATGGATAGGCATGATCAGGGCCTCTGTCAACACCTATTGCTAGGTACTCAGGCAGACTCCAGGTTGGCCTTATTTTCCTACAATCAATTACTTTATTATTTATTGCAAAGTCAAACTTGTAAGAATCACAAATTTAAATAATGTGAAAAACGATCAGTCAGCTCTACCTTGAATACTCATGGTACCCACTCATCCATCAACAGCTTTTTATATTGGGAAGATGAGGGCGAAATGGGTATAATGAGTTAATCATCACCCTTGATCCTCAACATCCCATCCTAATCAGCAATAGCCAGATCCACCTTGTTTTGTTCATTGACCTCAGTGAGTCCCTTGTTCAATGATTAAAATGTGTCTTTATGAACTTAAAATTGTTTCCCAAGATATTCTTGCTCAAAGCCATTAGTTAAAACATCTTAACCTAATTTTACGTCTTTATTTAAAGTTTTGTTTTGGCTATGATGCACACAGAGAACCATGAATGCATCTCCCACCTTTAAGATGAAAAGAGCTTAAGCTATTATATCTTCTGTGACTCGGTTGTTTTTCTAAATCATTAACTTAAGCCACAGTCTACATGGCTTCTCAAGAGAAACTCGTAGGTCCCAGTTGTGTGACATTTTCTTGTTCTTATTTTCTATCCCCTTGCAACCCCCAATTTATAAGGGGTATGGGCAACATTATATCCTCTTTTTACCTATATTAATTTTTCTACTAAATTAAGCTATATCACAATCACTTACTATATTTGTTAAAAACCCTCAATCATCAAAATTCGATTTCAGGGAACACTATTATAATACAAAATCATTGATTCAGTTGAACAGTAAAACCTAAGAGGAAATTATCTTCACAATAATCCACAGATAAAAGTGCTCAGTAGAACAAGATATTTCTATGAGATAATCACTACATTAAAGACAGTGGTAGTCTCCTGACACCCATTCACACCATACCAGATACTAGAGAATAATAGCAGTGGCAAACATGCAAAGGATAAAACAGTGGCAACAGATACTGTGGAGTCAAAGCCCTCTGGGCCTTGCCTAGCTAAGATTCATTCATCAATGCCTTGCACTTTAGTTGACTGATCTCCTGAAGCCAATTTCTACCTGCTGTTTCTCTGATATGGCCACAAGCACATACAAACACATAAAAGAAACACATAGACACACACACACACAGAGAGAGAGAGAGAGAGAGACAGAGAGACAGAGAGAGACAGAGAGACAGAGAGAGAGAGAGAGAGAGAGAGAGAGAGAAAGAATATCCCAGATCTTGTTTCAAAATAAAGCCTCAAGCAGATGTGATTTTATCAGATAAAAGAACACCAAAGCTTCTGTTCTTGAGGAACTGTATGAGTAACATAATTAAAGTAACTAACTTTGTCCCACCACACTGAAAATCATGTCTTGTGGTTGTAGTTGTTGCTCAAACCACCTCCAGGCTAAACATTATGCTTTGAGGAGCTTCAACCATTTGTCATAATTATTTTTAAGCACTTATAACATCTAGACCTGGAGTAAATAAACAGATGTGTTTTTCTGAAGACAGATGTTGGGGACAACATACTCTCCAGTTTGTTCACAGGTTCCATTAGCTCCTTATTTATCCAGAAGACAGTGAGTGTTATAAGTCAATCAAAGACAAATGCACCAATTCAAAGCCCCAGATAACGCCTTCAGAATGGTCGCCACATTTCACGTAGCAGGAAAATCTTTACCACACATAGTCTTTTCTGCTGCACAGTTGGAATACAGAGACTCAGCACAGAGACTCAGCATGTAGCTGAACAGAACCATCGTGTCCCACAGAAGGGTTACGTTGACAGTTACTTCAAAAAACCTTCAAAAGATGTAGTTAAATGGTACACAGAGATAGCTTGAGTGCCGATGAGAATTGGACTGGAAGAGTTTCCTTCTTAAATGATTTCTAAGACAATTCAACTTCCATTACAAGTCCACTATATTTTCATTTATGGGGTTGAAAATTAAGAAATAAAGTAAGATGTGTTTGTGTTTGCTTTATTGTATAATTCTTCAGATTGCTTTCTTTACAAGAACCCTGGCTTCCACAATGCATGTATTCTTTTCCAGAATCTATCAAATTGATAATGACAGCACAAAGATATAACTATATTTGCTGATGGATCAAGATTGCTTGGTACATTTTAGTCACAATATAAGAAGAGTCACAGTTTATTGCCGGGAGTCTAACTACCAAAGTGGATACAGAGAACTGTGGCTACGATTAACTTTATCTTTTTTTTTTTTTTTCTGGAAGGCAGTGCTTTTTTTGCAGGACTTAGATAGTTGGACATTGGTATACATTCTACCTAAAGTCTCAGTTATACTTCTGGTGGTAACATCTATCTATCAAGAAATATTTCATGCAGCTGACGTGGAATCAAAATATTACAAAAAAATTAGTTTATGATTTGCATTGTTTTTAGGAAAGAAGCCACTGTAAATTGTGCTCAACTTTGCTGTCACAAATGGTTTTCTAGAGATCAAGGCAAATACTCAGACTCTACACTTCATCCATGAAGTTATTTTTGATCCATTATTTTAACAGTCATCACATATTTTAATTGAAATATTATTTTCCAGACTATCCTTATATGAAATCTTTTGTTGATGCTGCAGAGCTAGCTAAGCTTTAAAAACATTTTCTGCTCTTGCAGAAGACCCAAGTCGCCGGGCGATGGTGGCGCACGCCTTTAATCCCAGCACTTGGGAGGCAGAGGCAGGTGGATCTCTGTGAGTTCGAGACCAGCCTGGTCTTAC
>NW_004949105.1:11409104-11425283 GCF_000317375.1 Microtus ochrogaster | reverse complement strand
CCATGCTTAATCTCGTATGCCGTCTTCAAAAAAAAAAAAAAAAAAAAAAAAACAGAAGACTCAAGTCAAGTTCCAGCACCCACCATGTCCAGCTCACAACTGTCGATAACTCCAGGTCCATGTAATGCACACTCTTTTGCTTCCGTGGTTGTCTGTTTCTGTGTGTATACTGATACACAGCAACATGCATGATTAAACATAAAATAAACCTTTTAAAATATATATTATATTCAACATATTGAAAAGCAGAGCTCATGGGAAAGACACATATCCTTGTAAAATTATTTAACAAAGCAAATATTTAAGTTTTCATTATTTGAAATTTTAATGTGTTGTACAAATTCAATAAATATCCTGTTTCTTTTATTGTTAATAAATTCCTTTTGACCATGCAGTTAATATCCTAACAGACCTTCATTTCTGCCTCAAATAAACACTTTTGTTAATTCTTTTTAATATTGAAATAATTGAGAATATAAAATTTGTCTGTTTAAATGATTGAATTATATTGAATAAATATTATGTTCCCTTTATGAATAATTTCAGATCCTTAAAAATAGGAGATTTAATTTCTTATGTTTTCTCATTGTAATAAACATGATTGCAGCATTAAATGTTTGAATTTTTGATGCTCAAGTTTTCTCTAATATCTGCAAGGAAATTTGATTTGAATTAGGCAATATTTTAGCTTTTAAAATAATTTTGTAATTAATGCTTGGAAGAAACCTCATTACTTTTATCTTCTAAGTGTCTAAAGTATTATGAAACTTTTAATTTTTAAATTTTAATGTGTGTATAGTCATGTGTGTATGTGTGTGTGTCTGTGCAGGTGCCTGTGGTTCACCATGTACAACTAGAGGTAAAATAATGGTAATTTCCAGTGTCAGTCTTTTCCTCCCAAAATGTTTGATAGATGGTTGCCTTCAAGTCCATTATTATTTTGAATTTTTTTCTTTAGTTGAGATCATAATAAAATAAATAGTATTAAATTTTCATTTGTGTTTATTTCATCTTAGATTTTAATATACATTTCCCTTTATCTTGGAATTAAAGCTAATGATTTCTCATAATCTATGCAAATATTTACACATTCATTACAAAAGAGCACATACCAAGTACACTGTGGTGGGTCTTCTTTAGTTTCTCTATTTGAAATAGCATGGACACTGTGTGTCGATGGATGAACTCTAAGTTCACCTTTTGTAAAAAAAAAAGCACATATCTTGATTATGGCATTTGAAATTTGAAAAAATTCCAAAGGCTTTCCCGTTAGCTGGTTTTTACACACTGACCTCAAATGGTGTGGTATGAAATCAGATTCTTATACTGAACTTACGGTACTTTACTCTATAAACAAAAGAACAAAGGCTGGGGTAGAAAATGCTTACATTAATTGGTCACTGTCTTCACCTAAGTACTTCATTCCAGTTTGGTCCATAAAGGTCTTTCAAGTGATTTTAGTTAAGAGTCAGCATTCCAGAACTTATATTTATACCGAAGTACTTTATGATTTTCAGGAAACTCTCACTTCAGTGCATATGCTCATCAGCCAGCTCTTCACTAACTCATCATATCCAGTTTATTTTTTTAAAGTAAAACTTGCAGTATTGATAAATATTTGTAAATCTGAGAAATAGCACAACTTATGCATATGCAAAATGAAATAAAAAATTGCACCAGCAAATTTATTTTGCTTTGAGATGTTTCAAAAATTAAAATGAGGTAAATGATATAATTCCTTCTCATTCATTCAGTATAGAAGTACCTGTATTTTTCCAATACATGTACAAAAATTTTAAGAATGGTGTACCAAGATGCAATCTACAACATTTATATTATATTAAATAATATTGTTACTATTTAATTTTATATTTATTTGTCATGTCTAACTATTAGCTACTGAGCTTTAGAAACTGCTAGTGATAAACTTTAATGAGTATTTTAACTTTAGATATATTTCCAGGGGTGTTTTGAAACAGTATTTCTTTTCAACGATGTCATGTAGTTTCATGATAGACGTTTAAGGTAGAAGAATATATTTCCCTAAACACAACTGGAAATTACATCAAAGTCAACCAAAAACAACTTGAAATCTAAAACCACCTTTATACTACCTTTAACCTTGAGTGTGGAAAGAAAATAGAATTTGAGAGATGACCTTAAAGCTGTTTGAGTGTTGGTGTTGGTTAGTCAGGGTCCTCATAGTGAGAGTGTTTCCACAGCTGCAGCTGGGGACATTGCTCACACTTCATCAGTGTCTGGATCTACTGAACACATGCTCTTTCAAACAACATCCCTACCAGTCCTCAAAAGGAAAAAAGAAAACTCACATATTATTTTAGCCAAGATAATGTTTTTTAGAAATACATATTTTCTGTTACTTCAATATATGGTACTTAAATTGTTCTGCTATAGGTTACAAATAATTTATAACATCATAAAAGAGGAAGTTGAGTTATGGAACAATCTATAAATTAACTTGAAGTTATCATAGTTTTCTACATACTATTTTGAAAATTACTTGCAAAATGATTGGACATTCTTATCCCATTTGTTTGCATGGTATTTAAAATTTCATTTTAATTCATGCTTCAACGAATTCACTCTAAGTATTTATTTTATAAATACAATCTATTATTCCTAGAGTTCAAGTGACAGGAAGTTGAAGTTATCACGTGCAGTAGTAGTGATAAGCCTTTTCTGTTTTGATAAACTCAAAGCACTTCTTTTGTAGCTCATTTAGAATTACAACTATTACAAGAAGGTGACTTTTTTCTATGGAGATCAAAAACCTTGGTGACTTCTATATTCTTTCTCCACCATTTTCTTTTGTAGCTCATTTAGAAGTACAACTATTACAAGAAGATGACTTTTTTCTATGGAGATCAGAAACCTTGGTGACGTCTATATTCTTTCTCTACCATTTCCTGAAGTTAGAGGCAAAGAGAAGGAATGGCATGCTGAGGACTATTTTACTTTAATTGATATTAAAATATCATTAAAGAGAAAGATATTTTCACTCAGATCCCATTGGCAAAGTGTTGCAAAACTAACCATGCTCCCAAGAGGAAGCAGAATGTCACCAGCAGTGACCATCTCAGTTAATACAGTGGTTGAAAATCCTGTATTTCTGAAGGGGCCACACATTCTGTGATAATAATATTCACATTTATGACCTAGTGTCTATATTATTAGGCTAGCTTATTCTGGCTCACAGCATCTAAATGCTACACTCTCAAGGATTATCTGACTAAGTCATTATATACAACCATTATTAAAATGGAATTAGAATTAAGTTAAATGAAAGCCAAGATAATAAACAATGAATAATAATAAATTTCTAATTAAAAATGTGCATATATTTTTATTAGTGAGTGTATGGATCCACTGAGCACATGCTCTCTCCTTTCACTCTGTGGATCCTGAAGACTGCATTCAGGTCCCAGTCTGTATGGAAACTGCCCTTATCCACTGGTCATCTCACTGACTCCATTTTCTAATTGTTCTTTCATGTGTTCCTTGTATGTGTTCTCTCAATGTTCTATATCCGTTCGTTCTATAGTAAGTGACATTTCATTGATGGCCTCCAGAAAAATGACTATGCTAGCTATATATTTTTAACACAGAAACTGGAAAACAGTAAGGCTTGGGATCAGATTATTTTATTCGTTGGAGACCCACTTATTAAGGAATATCCAAAAATCCACTGCCACCAATATGAATAATACAAACAACAACATATATTTCTGTCAGTGTTCATGCTGCCTTTTCCAGATTGGAATTTAATCATTTTATTTAATCTCTCCATACATATGTTTATAACTACTTTTAAAATATGTGTTTCACAAACTGTTTCTTCACTACAGATCATTTATTGTCCATATATCTGCACTGCTGTGGCTTTCACTATATTTGCTGCAAATTAGCTTATTTTCCAACTTCAGAAAGCTAGGATGTTTTCAAATGTAGACAATTCAGTTGTAAAAAACTTTAACTATGTTTAGTTACCCAAGGCATTTGATTCTATTTCATTATATGTTATAAACTATAAATTCTAAATCAGGGATCTAAGATTTTCTGATGAAAATTTAATCTGTGAATTTAAATATGCTATTAGTGTTTAACGAATTCTGGGTTTCTAAAACTTTCTTATATAATGCATAGTATCTAATTAATATTATATGCTGTTTATATGTTAAAACCATCATTTGATTCCACTGATAAAAATCAAACACAATGCCAAATTTATTTTAATTTTTCTTTATTTTGTTGTTGAGTTTTTGTTTTCTTTTTTTTTTGGTATTTGGTTTTTTGAGACATGGTTTCTCTGTACTGCTTTGGAGCTTGTTCTGGAACTTGTTCAGTATAACAGTCTGGCCTCAAATTCATAGAGATCTTTCTGTCTCTGCCTCTCAAGTGCTATGACTAAAGACATTTGCTGGCACCACTACCCAGCTTAATTGGTTTTAAATAATGTGTTTATTAGAAAATTGTAATTATTCATTGGTTTGTTTTATATTGAGGAATATTGCAGCCTAATATTGCAAATATATATTGACTTTTCTTCACTATGATGGTTCTACACCAACTGATAATATATTTTTCTTTTCATTATTTCATATATATATATATATATCTTTATTTTTAATCATCTATTTATTTTACATTTCAATTACAGTCTCCCCCAGCCCTCTTATCCCTTCTTAGTCCTTCTCCCCCTTCCCGTATTTAACCCCCTAATTCTCTCCTCTTCCATCTCCATCCAGAAAAAGACAAGTTTCCTATGATTATCAATGAAACATGGCATATCAAGTTATAGTACCGCTGTCTACCCATATATTAACGTGTAAGACTTTAAGACAATCCTGAAGCCATTTTTGACAATTCTGAATCCTCTCAGGCTCTGTGCCATAGCGCTTCCCCTCCTCCCCTGGAAACCAAGGACCTAACAGCTACACTCGCACGTACTCAGTTCCTGAACAATTACCCATATACGTATGCTTTGGTTCAGTCCCCTGGGAAACGGGGTCAAAATGACGTCTTACCTCATCTGATCTGGCAACAGCTCTCCAGTCAATTATTGGTAATAGCCCTTTCGAATAAGCCAATCAGAATAGTCAAAGAACAACCCCCCCTTGCTTCTGTGGCCCCTTTAAAAGTAGACTGTACCCGCTATTCGAGGTCCCTTGGCTTCCCGAATGCTGGGGGACCCTGTCATGACAGAATTAATAAAATCCTCATGCTTTTGCATCGACTGTGGTGTGTGAGATGGTCTCTGGGGGCAACTCCTCCTCGGTGTTTGGACGCCAGAGTCCAACAGACGCTGGGCAAGTTGTCCAGGTGTGAGAAGTAAAGTCCTAAAAGCCAGTAAAAGAGTCAGAGATGGAGACAGCTCCTGTTCCTGCAGTTAGGAGTCCCATGTAAAATAAATAGATAACGGAGTTACAACTGTAAATGTAAGCAGAGTGCCTAGGTCAGTCTCCCATAGGCTTTCTGGTTGCCCATTCTGTCTCTGCAAGCCACTATGAGCCCAGGTGAGTCGATTTTGCGAGCCTTCCTGTAGTGTTCTTGACCCTTCAGGCTCCTACAATCCTTTCTCCCACTTTTCCAGGTTCCAGAACTCAGCCAAATGTTTGGTTGCGGGTCTCGGAATCTGCCTTCATAGTGGATGGATGGTGCCTCTCTGATGACAACTGAGCCAAGCACCTATTTCGTCACAGAAGCCCAGTTCAGGCAACTTAGCCACTGTTGCTAGGAATCTAAGCTTGGGTCCATCTCATTGACTCCTGGGAGGTTCTCCTGCAACAGACTTCTGACTAACCACAAAACACACCCTCTTCCCTTCTGTGATCCCAACATAATCTCTGACTTTCCCATTCCCACATTCCCTCAATCCACTAGTAAAATGTCATCTATTTCCCCTTTCTGTGTTGATCTGGATGTCCTCCAATGAACTCTCCTTGTTATCTTGTGTCTCCAGATCTGTGGATTGTAGCTTAGTTACCCTTTATTTTATAGCTAATATCTGCTTATGGGTGAATACATACCATGTTTTTCTTTATTGTTCTGGATTATCATACTCAGAATGATTTTTTTCTAGTTCCATCAATTTGCCTTCAAATTTCCTGGTGTCTTTATTTTTAACAGCTGAGTAACAGCAACTGTGCAAATGTACCACTTTTTTTTTTTAAATCTAGTCAACAATTCCTTCAAAGGCAGGAATTCACTAAATGTTTTAAAGGGGGAACAAAAATAACTAAAAGTGAATAAAAATAAGCCACATCTATACACCCAGGTTTGACAGTGGAGTGATTATATAATAACTTTGATAAGATAACCTTAAGGATTTCATAATATCTTGATGGAAACTGTAAATATGGTAGCAGTAGTAGATTCAGATAAAGTTATAATCTAAGTGAACACACACATATAGTAAGGAAATGATTAAGTTCTTTAACAATAGTTTGAAGTAATATTTTTAATTATCATTTTGTAAAAAAAGGAATGTGAAAATTAACTATGGAGTAAATATTTTGTGAAGAAAATAACCAAGAATATATGGTATAGTCACAGAAGCTTTAGTCACACTGCCTTAATAGATTAAATAGTGCTACACCATTGATGGTGTCTTAACTGATATTGTCACTGCCAAATGTAAAGCTTACATATAAAAATTCACTTCTCACAGACTTGGAAACTAGAAATGTAATTTCAAGTTGCTTATGTGTGTAATAGTTTGTGAGAGATGTCTGCTCACTCACAGATGGGTGTTTCATGTTATGATCTCATCTAATGGGAACAGCATGGATAGGAAGTCACTCTTAAATTTCTGAAATAAAAACAAATTGCTCAGACATTAGTAGTTTATGACCTAATCATCTTCCGAAGGTGTCATGTGGAATGCTTTGATCATAGGGTTTAGAACCTCAACAAAGGACCTTTAGGGGAGGCCTGAATCTAGATTACAGACATACATAGTCCCTAGAATCTGTAACTATGACACATTTTATGAAAACCAAAACCTCACAGGTATAGTGAATTATAAAAATGGGGTTATTGCCCTGTATTATGGTCATAGGGTCACCAAAGGAGAGGATAGAAAGACAAGAGCTTTAGTTAGGTCACCCAAACATGGATAATTATGTTGCAGAGGGCAAATTCTATGTTGTTGGCCTTAAATGTAGAAAGAGGTTAAGTATCAGTGTGACAGGACTTTAGACATTGTAGTGTCTGTGAGTTATTTATCCTAGAGCCTCCTAAAAGACTACAAATTGATTGGATTCATTCGAGGTGTTTCATTCGTATCTCTAAAAGAGCATTTTCATGTTCCTTGCTTTAAGGTATCAAGTCTTTCTCTATATATTTCATCAGTAAAAGAAGAAAATACAATTATAAATAAAGTAATTGAGTAGTAAATGGGGCCAATGTTTCATTTGCTCATTAGGAAAATATTTGTTCAACTAATCATCTTAATTATTGGCCATCAGTGAAATAGGTAATGAACATCTGGTTATAAGGGTTTGACAATAAACAAAGCATCACCATGGATTATGAGATGTATGGGGTATCCAGAGGGTCAGAAAAAGGTCATTGATCTGCACATGTGATTTTCTCTGTAGAGAGACACTGAGTCTTGATATGCGTACAAGAACATGTATTGCAGTGGTTCTCAACCTTCCTAGGGCTGAGATTCTTTAGTACAGTTCCTCATACTGCAGTGACTCCTAACAAAAAAATTATTTTCTTTGCTACTTCATAACTACTGTAATTTTGCCACTTTCATGAAGTATAATATAAATATCTGTCTTTTCTAATGGTCTTAGGTGACCCCTGTAAAGGATTGTACAACCTCTAAAGGGGTTGAGACCCACAGATTGATAACTTTTGATGTAAGGGAAGAGTATCACAGGGTACGAAAATAGTGTGCAGAAGCAAATAATCAATAAGGCACCATAACATAGAGCAGATAAGATTACCATTCCTTGCGTATAAAATACCTTGTAGGTACTAACCTAAGGTAAGCCTGAAGAACATGATGTCAGTGTTTGCACTTTGTCTACGTTTTGTGTTAGAGTACATAGGAATGTAGTCAAGTCGTTACAACAGTGAAAAATAAAAATTTGGTTTTTGCACCAGAGACAGGATCGTGTCAGGAATGCTGGTGTCAGGAAAGCTAACTTAAGTGGTACAGTAGTTGAGCTACTCAGGCATAATGGTGTGCATTAAGGGTGTGATGATAGGGACTGTGAAAAGGGACAGCTGTGGGAATGAAGAGGAAAGATTAGAAGGTAGTGATAAACTAGAAGTGATGAATGGTAGAACATAATGCAGGGTCCGGGTGGGGAAATAATGTTGAAAGTCATCACAACTGATTTTTACTACAGTTTACAAGTCAATTCAAAAAGTTTCCTAAAGTTACATTGAGATTTAACTGTTATGCAATGTAGTACAAATATTTATTCTATATTATTTAGTAGCTTTAATAAGGCATATACTCTAAGACCATTAGCACAATCAAGGTAGTAGATACCTCCAACAGTTCACCTTGCCTTATTTTTGTTTGGTTATTTCTAAGATAAGAATGTTCAGCATGAAATATTCTTCCTTAATAGAGCTTTAAATTCATAATATGATTCTATATACAAGAAACATTGACTTTAATAAGTACTCTGGCATAGAAAGTATGTTTGTAATTAAGGAATTTATTGTGTTCTGCTATATTTGAACCATTCATTGCATATCTGAATATAAATTCTTGATGAGAAGTTATGTATGTGAATCCAAACATTTATGAATATATCATGAAAGTTATGAATGGAAATTTGCTGTAAAAGTAAATTTTGGTGTGATTTTAAACTGGAGTATTGTGAAGAGATACAGAATAATTACAACAGCATCAACAAAAACAAAGGATAGGTATCTCTATATTCATTGCATGAAGAAACATTAGAATGAATTAGGAAAGAAAATGTTCAGAAAGAGGAATGTACTGAAATATAAAAGATATGGAGAATTGTACCATGTAAATAACAATGAAAGACATGGGGTTGTATCAATAGCACAAGAATACATAAGCTCTGAGCCCACGCATGGTGTCTTAATTAGGGTTTCTATTGCTGTCAAGAGACACTATGACCATGGAACCTCTTTTAAAAAATCCATTTAATTGTAGATAGGCTTACAGCTTCAGAAATTTAGTCTATTATCATCTTGGAGTGAAGCACGGCAGCATGTTTATAGACATGATGCTGAATAAGGAGATGAGCGCTCTACATCATGATCCACAGGAAAAAGGAAGTGAACTGTGGCACTGGGCACAGGGTGAGCATAGGAGCCCTCAAAACCTGGCCCACAGTGACACATTTCCTCCAACAAGGCTATGCCTTCTTGAAGAGATAAGACACTAGAGGTAGGGAGTGGTAGCACACATTTTTAATCCCAGGATTTTATTATAGACAGACTCAGAGGGATCTCTGTTAGTTCAAGACCACCCTGGGATACACAAGATTGAATCTGTCTAAAAGAGAAATGGAGCATACACAATGGTGATTCCAGCACTTGGAATAACACACCTTTAATCCCAGCATTAGGGAGGTGGATGCAGGAGTGATATGGCTGAGCAGAGGGAGGACTATGAAGCAGGAGGAGATAGGAGTTCAGGGCACTCGTCTGAGGTTTGGTGGAGACAGATGGAGTCTGGTGAAGCAGTCTTAGGACAGGATTGTCCCTTTGGTCTTAGCTTTGGTAGAGGTAAAAGAACTCTCTATTGGCTGTCCTCTCTGTTTGTCTTTATTTATCATTAACCCTTTATCTGACTCTGGGGTTTTATTATTACGATCAACTAGAATTCGTGAAACACCTTCAACAAAAAAGCCAAACCTCCTTATAGTGGCACTCCCCATAAGCTTATGGGGGTCAATCAACATTCAAACTGCTTTACATGGCTTTCTTATGCTTACTTTGATAGTTTGATATAAACAAGATTCATAAGACCAATGACTGAACATTGGGCCAGAAAGGTAATCTGCTCCTCAGAAATTTAATGAAAGGGGAAAGAACTTGGTCAGAGTTATACATGAGAACTATTATCAAGGCACTTTGTTCCCTTTTAATTGTGTTTAATCATGGAAAGACTTAAAAAGACAAATATAAAATAACAGTGTAAAGAAATCAGAAACAGGAAGAAAATTAATTTCTTAGAAGAGAAAGTGAAAGCAGACTTGTCAACACTAACATTGATTTGCTGAGTTTGACTTCATCATTTGAGAGTGGATGAAAGGAGAAGGGATGGTTGCTTCTGATGGACAGTGACCAATACTGTGTGATGTTTTACTCTTTTGGCTTTCTAGACCTCTTTGGGGGGCACCAGACAGCTTCCAAATAAGGCACATGAAGGCTCATTCTTAGTTATGAATGTCCTACCTCAGTTTACTTTGTTTCTCTCCAGCTTTTCTTAAATTATTCCCACAACCTTTTGTTTCTAAGCTTTTATCTTTTTTACTTCTGTATGTCTTATTTTTCTTCTATTCTGTGGCTGGCTGGGTGGCTTAATGAAGGGCCCCAGAGGTTCTCCTCTCCTTGTTCTCCTGCTGTTCCTTGTTTTTTTTTTTTTTTTGGTTGTTTGTTTTGTTTTTGGTCCTCTACCTCATTTCTCCTTCTATGTATATTCTCTGCCTGCCTGCCGGCACCAACTATCCTGGCTCCTGCCTCACTATTGGGTGATTATCGCTTTAATAGGACCATCAGGTGTTTTAGACAGGCACAGTAACATGACTTCACAGAGTTAAAGGAATGCAGCATAAACAAAAGTCTCACACCTGAAAATAATATTCCCAACAGGCCAGAAGTAACGTTTGTCAATATTCTCTGAAGGGGAAGAAAGTTCATGTATGTTAGCAAAGTTTATAAAAAAAACAAGAGCCTCACTGAGAACAAAGGAAGATTTCAGGTTAGTGACAAAGGGTTTACTCAATCACAATATTGTTTATGTGGCTGTAGTTAAAAGTGGGTTTGTTGCATCAATGGAGGGAATTGTGGGAAACATGATAATATAATTGTTAAAAAAAGAGAGGAGGCTGCTAAGATTGGTTCAAGGCTCTGTAGAACTGCCAGTATCAGGATGAGATTCCACTATATGACAAGTGTACCTAGAACTACAGTGACAAAATTACTCAGATCAAGAGTACAAGGTATTTAAATTTCTGTATAGACTTTAAATGCTCGCACAATCACAAATGACTCATCTTGGTGCCCCTTAAAGTGACTTCTTTATTAACAGTGATCAAAACAGCCTGCATAGTCTACACCATTGCATTAACAAAAAGTTCAAACATAGGAATTGGTTACTGAATGCATGTAACTCATCTTCACATACTTGTTTCTAAACAAAACGGATATGTCTTTTACAGAACATGTAGAAATAAATATGGTCTTAATGATTAGAATGGTCTGAAAGAAAATTATTGGGAATTTTTAGTAGAAAATAAAGATGGTAGAAGTAGAAAGAATGAATATGTGTTCTTAGATATTGAACTGGCAACAGATAGCCTTAATTAGATATGTTTCCCATAGCTCAGAAGGAAAGATTCAGGACCAAAGGATCAAAGTTACACTGGTCCATGTTTAAACATGATGATAAAAATAATAACTCCTATTATGGCTTCCATATGAATGGGTCCATTGATGATGTCTTGAACTTAAGTATTTCAAACAATCTGATGAATATTGATGAGTACTATACTACTCATTCTCTTCAAAACTGTATTTTGAAATGGATAGGAAGTGATTTAGAGAACGTTTAAAAGTGTGTGTTTTTGTAATGCCTGCATACATGTGCATATGTGTATGTGAGAGCAAACACCTATGAATATTTATGTGTGTGGAGCCAAAGATATCTTCTTCACTGTGGATGTTTTCCTCTATTGTTCACTACTTTGTTTTTTAGAAAGTTATCTTTCTTGTTATGTTACTTTTGTCCCTCCTTTCCCATTGTTTCCTTTACACTTTAATATATACACAGATAGAAGACAACAGTCAGTCACAGATTCTGCATATGAGAGAAAATGTGATATTTATCTTGCTGAGTCAGTCTTATTTTACTTATTAAGAAGGTCCCCAATTTCTTTCATTTTTCTGAAAATGATACAATTTCCTTCTTTTTGGCTTAGTAAGATTTTTTGTGTATTATTACATTTTCTTCATTTATTCATATATTGATTGGCACTTTCACTGGGTCTATATTGTCACTGCTGTGAATAATTGGAAAATAAACGTGAATGTGAAAGGTTCTGCAAGCACACTGAGCTGACTTAGCCTCCTTTGCAGATAATCAAAGGTATGAGTTCTAGTGCTGATTTTATAACAAACATTGAGTGGATTTCTTAAAATGCCAATACCTCTTGATCTCTTTCAATTGTTCTATTGCTCTAGCTAAAACTTCAAGTACTATATTGAATAGATATAGAGTGAACAACCTTGTCTTGTTCCTCGTTAATTTCATGTGGACTATGGGATTGCTGCAAATTGCCTTTGGGAGCATGTGCAGAGACCCATAGTCAGACATTAAGCAGAGACAAAATATAAATTGAAGATATCTGTTGGGTCCCTCTCATCAGAGATTATGAAACTCCTCAGAATTGGTTGTGTTTGATAATTAGATGGGATGGAAGTCACCAGAAGAATAGGACCCATTTACAGAATAAACTAAAGCAAAGCTCACCTGGTCTCATGGAGTCTAAAACAGCAATCATGAGTCTGTACTAGGTCCTCTACTTATATTTTATGACTATAGCTTGGTGTTTTGGTGGTATTCCTAACAGTGGGATTGAGTCTATCTCTGACTCTTTTGACTGCTTTTAAGACTCTTTTCTTCCTATTGGACTGCCTTGCCCAGTCTTGATATGAGGCCTTTTGCCTTGTCTTGTTGTTTCTTGTTTTGTCCGGTTTCTCAGTAATCTTTTAAAGGCCTGTTCTTTTTTGAAGAGGAACCTGAAGAGGAATGAATCTGGGAGAGAGGGAAGTTAGTAGGTAGTTAGGAGGAGTGGAAGAAGGGGAAATTGTGAAATTATGGTTGCTATGTATTTTGTGAAAGAGAAATCTATTTTCAACACACACGCACACACATACACACACTCCTCATTTCTTGTTTCTTTCTGGAGATAGGAAGTTGTCAGAGATAAACATTAACATATAAGAAGATTTCTTCAATTGTAGGAAGTCCATACCAGTTGTATAACTAGAAACAACCATTTATATATGATTCTGCACAGTATTAGTTTAAATAAAGCAAGGTACATGTGTATATAATTTATTTAAATGTTAATTTCCTCATTAAAAGTATTAAGCTTTTTAGACAAAGCTAGTGTTCTATACATGCTTTGTTGCCAATATTACTTGAACAAAATACCATTAAGACAGTAGAGGTTTAGTAACTGTGTACTTAACTATGTTCAATTTGTTTATTGTAATAGTATATGGATGGAGAACATAGTAAAATCAATTCAGTTAAAGAACACACTATATTTTATAGGTTGAAAAATAAGAGCAAATAAACCCACTGTCACTCAAATACATATGAGAATAAAATATTTTGTATAAAAGTATCTTTTGTAAACTACATAGCCATGTGGCTTCACCCTATCTATGATAGACACATTTGTTTACTATTCCTTGGCTAACTAATGCCCATTATTCAAAATGCAGAACTCCTGTTCTGAAAGCCTGGACCCCAGGGAACAGCTTGAAATGCAAGTGCACTTTAGAATACAAACAGTATTTTAAAATATATGACTTCTTTCATCTCTTCCTGTAATGCATACAAATGTTTCTTCAGTTTTATTGAAGAACCTGCTCTGACTTTTTGCAATATAGACTGTTTTTCCTTAAGGCCACTGTCTGAGAGAAATGTTATGAATATTTTATAACTTTTCTTTGTAGTGTACTAATGCAATGCTTTTTGTATCAATTGAGTTGTATTAATATATTTTTACAGTTATTTAAATATTTTCTTATAAAATCTTTTTTTTCAAATTCACTTAGCCTTGACACTGACTTGTTTTCTAAGTCCTATTTTAAAATTATTTTCATGATTCTTGTCTAAAACAAAGTCTTTGAGAAATTTCAAAATTAAGGTTTTTTATATGATAATATCTACCAAATTCTCCACTCTCCTTCCTAATTAGTCCCCATCCCAAATTCATGTCTTTTTGGCAACCAAGAAAGTACAGTTAGTTATGCCTATGTGTGCTCAAGCGTAGGGACCATCCATCGTACTGTGGGAAATCTTGAAGGAAAAGTGAAAGCCAGGAAACAGAAAATGGGCCTTTGTGGCTGGATACATGTTAGGGTGTAAGTACAGTTGATTATAGATAAAAATAGTGAAATGCAAACTGGGGACTGAAAGGCTTAAGCAGGAGGGTCAGGGGGTTTAAGGGGATCTGGAGGTGAAGGGAGGGCCATCCCTATGAAATGGGTATGAAAATCAATACTGCAACCCACTAATCTCATGACCCAGCTTTGCAAAGGAAGAGGGGAGCATGGTAGAACACATTTAAAGTAGAAAGCTTTCTGGGAATACTGAGGGTTAAAAAAACTAAACATGTATGAAAGCATGGAGGGGGAAAGGAGTTGTTGGATGTGTGTTTGGACATGTATTGAGCATCTCATTTTCCCTTTTAGGGCAAATTGGTAAAGACCAGGGAGATGTAGCTTGTGTCCGTCTTAGCAGAAGTGATATTTTTATTACTCTAGAAAATGTTCCCATGCTTATTCTAAAATTAATTATTTCAAATATTTGTTCATTCTGGAATAAAAGTATATTTCTGTCAAATATTTATATGCATTGAACTAATTTGCAACATGTCAAATGGATCTTCCCAATTAAATAATTCATCAGGACTTTCAGGTGCCGAAGAGAGCCATTTTTTACTCATACTTCACCTGTGGTTATTAGGCATTAAGTCTGCTGATTGTGTACAGAGGCACAGCTTCTCATGCCTTATGTTTTTGAAAAGCCTCTACCATTTTACATCACGCTGTGCTTCTGAAGTAGTTCACTTTCTAAAGGTTAAGTTCTGATGCAATCCATCACAAATGAAAGAATCACACTGTATAATAAGCCAGAATGTTAGGATATGTAATTTTTAAATACATATTTTTATTGAATAGGTATTTAATGAGCACTATTCTGTCTAATAAATTCTTTTCCTGTGTGGCTGCAGAAAATGTGGATGTAAATGACAATTTGAATATAAATACTTTCTCTATTTTCTTGGTAATTGATAATCAATGCCCTCAAATCTATCTTCGTGTCTTCCAGATACCATGCACTAATCTTTTCAAATTGTCCTTTTCCTGTCTACTGAGAGTAGTGGAGTATCTGTCTGATTGTATTTAATTAATTAAAAACCCTTTGTCCATTCTCTACATAATTATTTCCATCAACATTTCTTAATTTATATTCAGAAGATGAGAGAGGAATATAATTTTCATATGCTTGATTTCCTGTGTTTGATTTAGAAAACAATGAAATTTATTCTTCACTGATTTTTCAAATATGCTATTCCAGCTGTGGTTATTTCAGAAGATGACTGTGTTTCTAAGGAATAACAGAACAGTTATTCTGTGTTCTAGTGCTCATAAGGATTTATTTCTAGATAACTGAATAGCTATATAAAAGTAAATGAAAGTTCTGTCCCATATCACATTGGCTTGGTCTGGGTAGGTAGATTTTTTAAATTGCCTGTAGAGTACTTCAATATTTAGAAATGGAATATTGAGCATCTATGTTTATGGTAACATTTTATATACCATTTTTATGGATTAAGAAAAAGACTTTTAGTTTAGTAGGAAAGCCCACTAAAAGTAAGTCTACTATTACACAGCATGAGACATGGCAATTCACTTAATATTCTGAATAGCAGATCATTGGTATACAGGTCCGGTCCTAATATCTAGATCTTCTACCCACATGGTTAAAAATGCTGCATAAATAAGGACCTGGGGCTCTCGGCGCCAGGAGACCCAGCTTTGAGGCACATAACATCAACCAGCCCAGCCTGTTTGGGCACTGGTTCCGAATTCGGGGCAGCCAAGCGGGAGGGAGTTCCTTTGTTTCTATAGCCTGCCTGCAACAAGCAGGGTAGGTGCCTTGTTTGCAACCGGCCCATCCAGCACAGAGGC
>NW_004949105.1:11397967-11401570 GCF_000317375.1 Microtus ochrogaster | reverse complement strand
AAAAAAAAAAGAGGCAATAAGGATGAATGCATTGGAAAGAAAAAAAAAATAAGGACCTGGGAATTTGGGGTCTTCAAATGGGGGTTATTCAAATTTATGTAGATTACTTCGATGTAATTGTGAGAGTCCTGCAAGAACTGATTGGAGCGACCCCCATTAGTGAAATATGAGAAAACAGAAGCAAGAAGTTGGTTATTAATGTACATGAACATCCAGAACTGAGACATATGAATGGCTGGACCTTCAGAAGAATGAATTGGGTTGCCTGCCTCCTTGGCTGTCTTACCATCATCTGCCACTGAGAGAGACTTGGGGGGGGGAGGGGTACCTGCTCTTCAGAAATTCACAACAGTAAATCTATATGGTTTTTGTCATTAAGTTTGTGGCTTGTCATGCCAATCACAATATCTCTTGATGATAATGAATTACATTTCTGAACATTAAGCCACCCAATTAAATGTTTTCCTTTATAATAGTTGCTGTGATTGTGATGCCTTTTCACAGCAACTGAAACCCTTACTAATAAACCTAGGTTGTTCATAAACAGTCATAAAATAGTTCAGCAAATTTAACAGAAATTAGATCACACAAATCTGTTCTCAAATTATAAATTAACTAAATTAGGAATCAGCAACAAGGAGATAAGCAAAAATACAATATTTTAAAATTGATAAGCAATCCATTATAAATCATATTGTGTAAAAGCAAATCTCAGATGAAATTCAAGAATATTTAAACTAAATTTAAGAAACTGAATCTAAATGTTTAGGTAGATGCTCGATAGATGGGAAATTGTAATGCTGATCACCTGTTAGAAAGCAGAAAGTTACCAAAGCAATGACTGCAGAATGGACCAAATGAAAATGGCAAAAAAGAATCAATTGTAGCCAAAGCAGATGGGAAAAAGAATAATATGGAAGAGAAATATTTAAGTGACAGAAATCCTAACACCCAAAAGCTGATTTCCTGAAATTGAAGTCATTCCTTGCGAGGCATGAATTGCAATTTTTTTCAGAACAAAAGATGACCAGTCTTGAAGCAGTATCGCTCATATTAAGTACTTCTTTGTTTAAAACCATCCACAAACTGGGCGGTGGTGGCACACGCCTTTAATCCCAGCACTCCGGAGGCAGAGGCAGGGGGATCTCTGTGAGTTTGAGGCCAGCCTGGTCTACAAGAGCTAGTTCCAAGACAGGAACCAAAAGCTGCGGAGAAACCCTGTCTTGAAAAAAAAAAATCCACAATGCTAACTCCAGTCCCAAAAGATTTGAGAAGTGAATCCTTTCAAATATGAAAGGAAAGCATTTGAGCATTCGATCCTGTAGTGTGTGTGTGTGTGTGTGTGTGTGTGTGTGTGTGTGCGCGCGCGCGTGCGCACATGTATGCATGTATGCAAACTCTGATAGTGATTAAAAGAAAAACTGGGGTGTTACTCCGCAGGTGTCATCCACTTTGATTTTGAAACTGGGCTTTGTTGCTTTGCAGTTCACTGTTGAAACAAGACTGACTGGCTAACAATCCACTGTACTCTTGCCTGACTCCATCTTCCCACTTCTTGAGCTAAAAGCATGTAATGTCCTGCTTGGCTTTTGTAAGTGTGTTCTAAGAATCAAACTCAAGGCTTTCTATTCGCAAGTCAAAGCACTTTACTAGAGGAGCTGACAGTTTGCTATACAGTTTTCTTCAGGAATCAGAGAGAAACTAAATATTATTTCCAATTCAGTTTCTACCAAGGATAACCACCATTTAAAAAAAATCTGAACAAAGATATAGCAAATACAGAAAATTCCAGACCCAACACTTCTGAACACATATATAAGAATCATAATTTAAAGAACATTAATAAATATAATTCAGCAATATATAAAAGCAATAATTCATGATAAGTACAGTAAATCTTTCAACCAATGAGAGGAAATAAATATAACTCATCAAGAAAAATACAGTAATGTCAATAGATTATGCAAAGTGTTTAACACCATTTTTTCATCGTTAAGAGAGAGCCTTGCTTCAAAAAGCTAGGAATAAAGTAACAATTTTATTATGACAACATATTCTAAAATAAAGAAGCAAGTAAGCCATTTAAAAAAATAAATGTACAATAATAAAAATATATGAAATGGCCACAAGAACAAACTTTTAGGTGCTCAGGGTGACAAAATGAAGAACAATATGAGTGAGAAAATAGATTATTAACAAACAAAAATCAATCTTTAAGCTTGTACTAATACATATATGAAACCAATTAACAAAACAACTACGTATGTAAGTATCTAATTAACTAACTAACCGAAGAAATCCTTCGTCATATAGAAAAAATATTCAATTAGTATAAGTATAAATGGAAGATAAAAAGCAGAAAAATCACATTAGGACACTGCAATAATAATTGCCCCAGACAAGATTAATGGAAAGGTACTGAATTAATGACCAGATTTTTTAAAAACAGTACATTTGTGTAGATTTCCATACCTCTTAGATACCTTAGATTAGAAAAAAAACAATAACAACAAACATTTGGGTAAATCAATCCCAGTAAGATTGCAGTAACATTTACAGTTTCTCATTACTTACATCATATTTATCTTGTTAGATTTTAAACAGTTTTATAATATGACAAAACGTTCACATATAGGCAAGCAAGGTGGAAGACATTTGGGGATTTTATTTATATGTAACTTTAAGTATTTCAAAATGATTTTTTAAAAAAGCAGAGAATAAAAATGACAATGAACAGAACCTGGTTCCTTCTAACGAACTGAACCAACTTCAACACATATATCGGAGGTCCCTTTAGGAGCTGCAACTACATGACAAGATGCGAGACTCATCAATACCAATATATAGAGTGTTTATCTTAAAACCAAGTCCTTCAAAAAAATAAAACCCAAGTCCTTCAAAGCTAATTTCTTTCTTTTGTTTAGACACAAGAAGATGAAAAGAACAAATTATCTCGCAGATGATAGTGTCAAACTTTTGGTTGCTTTGATATGGGAGATTTAACTCAAAGTTGGATTCATTCTGACACTCACTTAAAAGGGTTTCTGTTTGTGGTAGCTATACTTTCTCAGGCAGAGGGAAATGGAGGCTAGGGAATGGCAAAGTCAAGCTGTTCACCTTGTGATAACTAGGGGGATGAGAAGGGCTAACATACAATAGATGCTTCAAAGGCCGATTCTCAGTGACCAGTCTTTTTCAAACAGCACAACTTAGGATCACACCTCCAAAACAGTCTCGAGGGTCTATCTTCTCAAGGACTTCAAAGAACCCTTGGTGCTCACCTCACTAGGAGCTGGGGTCAGGGGGATCAGGGGTTACATTTAGAGCTTGAGAGAAGCATGGGATACTTGAGATCTGGTATGTGCTAGAGTTGTATGAGATATCTGTAAAGTAAAACAATTGCTCTATTGTTTCAGAAGTTAAAATAATAGTTATTACAAAATGACATAAAGTTTGAAGAATAATGAATAAAGCATCTTATTTGGAATTCTTGTATACTGTAACATCATACAAAGTCTCCTTGGGCTAAACCTTTCTAATTTATAACTATCCCTTTTTTTCACAAAACTGTCTTAAGTCTGTTGATATTATTTCTTTTTTTTA
>NW_004949105.1:11381179-11397032 GCF_000317375.1 Microtus ochrogaster | reverse complement strand
GTCTGTGTTACCTCACTCAGGATAGTATTTTCTATTTCCATCTATTTGCATGCAAAATTTGATCTTATTTTTTGCTTCTTTTGTGTCAATTACATTGATGATCTCATAGTCTTTACAAATTAACTGGAAACATCATAAAAGTCAAAGGTTTTATTTGTATTTAACTCTCTCTATCCTTATTTTCTTTTTTTCTTCATTTTTCTCAATGAAAGCCTAACCAAGTCTTTTATAGTATGCAATACTTTAAGGAGTTAATTACATCACATAACTTGAAGACAGTAGATTCTGCACCTAATAGTCATATATAATCTCAATGCCTATGTCTGCTGTTACCTGTGATTTTCTAGTTGCTTTGAGTGTCATAAAAATCCCTTCATATTTTGTAGTCTATAAAACCCTTAAATGGTGCTAATTTATAATCTAATTTATTATATAGTTGGAATATAAAAAGATATAGTTTATTGAAGAAATAGAAATTTAGTCTCTGTGCTTATCTATACATGAAGGTGTGCATGCATAGCTTTCCTTGAATACACAAATACATTCATATATATTAAATTTTATATTCATTGAACCTGTAGCTCTGTAGTAGAGTTTGAAGTCAGGGATTGTGATGCCTCCAGAAGTTCTTTTATTGTACAGGATTGTTTTGGCTATCCTGGGTTCCTAGATTTTTTTGCCTTTCCACATGAAGTTGAGTACTGTTCTTTCGAGGTCTGTGAAGAATTTTGCTGGGATTTTGATGGGCATTGCATTGAATCTGTAGATTGCTTTTGGTAAGATTGCCATTTTTACTATGTTAATTCTATCTACCCAAGAGCATGGAATATCTTTCCACTTTCTGGTGTCTCCTTCAATTTCTTTCTTCAAAGATTTAAAGTTCTTGTCATACAAGTCTTCCTGTTTGGTTAGAATTATCTTGAGATATTTTATGCTATTTGTGACTATTGTGAAAGGTGATGTTTCTCTGATTTCTTTCTTGGCCCATTTATCATCTGTGTAAAGGAGGACTTCTGATTTTTTTGAGTTAATCTTGTATCCTGCTACATTACTGAAAGTGTTTATAAGTTGTAGAAGTTCCTTGGTAGAATTTTTGGGGTCGCTTATATAAACTATCATATCATCAGCAAATAGTAAGGGTGGGGCTGCAAATTTGGCCCTAGCCATGCCTGCTTAGTATTTAAAAAACAATAAAAAAGCATTCTGGTCAGAAAATAACCATAGATACACATGCAATAAAGACAGATTGAGATGAACAAGACTCAAAATGGGTCACAGTGTTAGATAATTCTACATAGGCTTGGGAGAGAGGGGAAAAAGATTATAGACAATTATAAAAAAAATAAGTAAAGTCTTTAAAGAGACAAAGAACAGAGAGTCATAGATTAAAGGGGTAGGTAAGAAAAAATAAGCCACATAAAGATGGAAAAAAGAGAGTCTGGATGATCTATATTATTGTTTTCTTTGAATTTTTTGACTGTGAATGAACTAAGTACAGAGAGATATTTGATTCTGGGGGCTGCTATGCTAAACCAAAATATATACTTTAAAAGTTTCTTGACTTCCAAACCCTTACTATTTGCTGATGATATGATAGTTTATATAAGCTTTGCCTAGCTCAACATGGAGGAAGCATAATCACTGCCTCTGAGAGCCATGCACACTGCCCCAGCAGTGTTATAGCAGGTCCATATCACCATTAAGCATTTTGTAACACACTGGTAACAGACCCCATTTAAGTGTTTAGCCTCCTGGAAGAGCCAGAACTGTTTGTACAACTATCATGAACTAGGAAGCCCTCCCTTAAAGAAGTGTCACAGTCTTTGCTGCCAATGCTGAGTCAGGAAGACCTCTCCTAAAGGAGCCATGGCACCCTTGCTCTCCACCAGCAATCAGAACCCATCTGAAAAAAAAAAGGCTACCAAGAAGGTGTATTAAACTCTGTTTTGTGTCTAGAATTTCCTTTTAAATTCTCTCAGGATTTATGTGGATATAACTGCCTCATGGCTGCTCCATTTTGTAGTCAGATACTGAGTCTTGTTTCCCAGCCTCTCAGACCTGAATAATCACACAGAAACTATAATAATTATAGCACTTCTGGACCAATAATTTAGGCTTCTCATTAACTAACTCTTACATATTAAATTAACTCATTTCTATTATTCTGTATTTTACCACGGGGCTCATGGTTTACCGGTAAGGTTCTGGGGTGGGCATCTTTCTCCTTCAGCAGCTACATGGCATCTCTTCAATTCCACCTACTTTTCTCCTCTACCTCTGCTTGGAATTCCCACCTTGCTCTATCCTGCCCTGTCATAGGCCCAAGGAAGCTTCTTTACTAACCAATGGTAACAAAACACATTCACAGCATACAGAGGGTAATCCTACATCACTCATGTATATTTATATTCATAAACTTGCATTCATACAAACAATTTAAAATTAAAACTTAATTTTATTTTGTATTTGTTTCCAATTTCTGATTCATACTTTGGTTATAATCTATTTTTATTTTTGTCTTTCATTTGAATATTTGTCTTTTATTGTTAGTGATAATATGATTTCTCTCAAAGCCCTTTGAAAAGAGAAAGAATATAGGATAATGAGAATGAATAACAACTCAGTATGACTAAGAATTAGAGGCATCGTTCAATTTAAATACCTTAAAGTAGAAATCAAGAGTTCAGTTGTATTTGTAGGTGTGTCATGTGCAGTATACCAACTACAGAAAAAGGAGAAATCTTGCTATTAAGGAGAGATTAAAATTTTTAGCTGTTAAGGAGTCATGTTAATGAACCCATTAGCCACCACCCATTTCTATTGCTATATAGAAAGGCAATCTCAAGTTCAATCAAGAATGGAAAAGCAGCCTCTTTGTAAGATCAGCTTCTCCTGTTATATAAAGGTCAACAGTATCTGCCCTTTTGAAAACCACTTAAAGACCCTGGGAGGCCATCATGTCTCAAGGCTGGCCTTCCTGCTCTGCCTCTAAATAAATCATCTTATTAAGAAGCCAAGCAAGCAAGTAAGGATTTTTGATGTCAGTGAAGTACAGATGATTAGAACTCTCTGAGAAAAGTGATCGGGGTCATTTCTAATGTGCTATGAGAAACACATGAAGGTTATGCTGTCTTTAAATTTTCAAACACCATATTTTAAAAATACATTTTATTTTTCTTTTTGTCACTGTGCTATGAGATCACACACGCTCAGGGTAGGACTGCTTGAATGGTTTCACACAAATGATGGATTTCTGGTGTGATTATAGATGAAAAGGCAGAGGTAGATATAGAAATAGCATACATATAAAGTAAGTGGAATCAAGCATAATTAGAATGTAGTTGTTCAACATGGTTGTAAACAATTTTTGATTTTCAGGTGAAAAAGTTAAAAGATAAAATTGTCCGGGTTTCTTATGACCCATACATTAATTTTATAGTCTAACAGTCAAGAATAATGTGCAATTTTACCAGAGAAATTTTTTGACACATGTGTAACAGACTTGAATTTGCTACAAACTATGTTGAATGGGGGAAAATAACACATTTTATAGTTTTCTTCTATGGAAACTGTCTCCAGATTTATTAAAAGTTAAAGTTTCCTAGAAATTGTAAAACCTCCTTAAAATATCCTTATTTTCAGATACAAAAGATACAATCTTAAATTTTTATATTTTTGGAAATTGGATTTGATGGCTGCCTATGAACAATTGGATATGCAAACTTTCTAGATATGCTAAGGAAAATGCATCTTATGTATGATATAATAAATATTTCATAATTGTTATCCCTTACAATTGCTACTCTGTGAAATAACTCTGCTCACATTTCTCAAAAACAAAACCAAACAAAAACCAAAATAACAATAAAGGTTATGCAGACCAAGGAATACAACATTAATGAAAACATCATAGAACATACAGAATCTATGTATTTAATTACAAAATTAACATTCATTTCAAATTTCATTTTTAAAATTTAATTAATATACTTCTTTTACATTCCAATCACAGTTTCCCCTCCTTTCTCTCCTCCCACTTTTCCCCCCTTAGTCACTGCCTCCCCCACATCCACCACTCCTTTGTTTCTATTGAGAAAGGGTCAGGCCTCCCATCCTTTGAACATTATTACCATTCTGTGTTTTGTGCCTGTTTGTATGTGACAAGGAATGACTTTTATTTTTACGCATTCATACAAATTTCTTAAATAATCGATTTTTGTTGTAAGAGTTGGAGTTAACATGAAACCTATAAAAACAGGAGTTTTTCAACATGTGCACAGTTTTATTTTCTAAGTTGTACTGTTCTGCTGATATTGTAGCAGAAGTACAGAGGGTCTCTGTGTCTGAAACAGCTATCATTTTCTGCTATGCACATCCAAGCAAACATGGCAGAGGCTACCAGCACCGATCAGAAGGTACCTAGATTTTCAGAGCAATTTAATATCCTGCTTTTAAAACAGTGTTGTCTCTTTGCCTCTGTATGACAGGCACAATTTCACTCAGGATTCCAGAGACTGTAGGCCTCCTCACCAGCCGTCAACTTCACATCTCACTGTAGTAATTTTTAGCTACTATTAACCGTGTCTAGTTTCAAGTGGTTGACCTGTAGGTGAGAGGCTTATTACTAATCCTAGATCACTTTCATTCTTTACTTATTATGTGTTTTTTAGTTGACTTGATTCCTGTGTACATCTCTAAGAAATGTCAATAGAACTTCTATGTGTGCATCAAGGGTGATGAAGGGCTCAGACTTTATTGGAAAGGAAAACCATAACAGTGAAACTGGATTAATTTTAGGATTTTGAGATATGACATCTTTTAAAGAAGGATCTTGTATTACCAACTACTGATTTGACCAGAGCACAAATCTCACATGAAGAAACACAATTATAGATGTATAAAGGACATGATGTCACCTTTGCTTATTTTTTAACATGTGTAAGTGAAATTTCCTATTTGAATTCTGCTTTCCATAAAAGTCTGCTTTAAATTTTCTTTTTCTGAGCATGAGTTTTTAGGATTGCTTCTGCAAAATAACACCTTGTTTACTAAAGATAAATAATGAGATATGTTGTATTAACTTTGTGGATATTATTTTTTCTTTATTCTACTTTCATACAACACATATCAACTACATTCTCCCCTCCCTCCCTTTCTCCAAGCCCCACCCCTATATTCCCCTCTCCTTCAGATCTATAGCATCTCAATTAATCTTTAGAAAAGATTAGGCCTACCTGTGATCTTAACAGAACACAGCATAACAAGATGTAATAAAACTAGGCATTAACCCTCATATGAGGGCTAGATGAGACAACCCAGTAGGAGGAGAAGATCCCATAATCAGGCAAAAGAGTTAGAGACATCCCACTCCCACAGTTAGAAGTCCCGTAAAAACCAAGCTAAATAACCATAACATGTATGCAAAGGGCCTCATGTGGACCCCTGTAGGCTCCATGAATGCTGCTTGAGTCTCTGTGAGCCCTATAGACCCTGTTTAATTGTTTCTATGGAGTTTATCTGTTCTTCTGGTGTTCTTGAACAATCTGGCTCCTACAATCCTTCCTCCCCAGTTCTGCAAGTTTCAAATTAGTTCTACCTAATGTTTGGCTCATGGGGGGGGTCTGTATCTGTTCACATTGACCTTTTTGTCAATCATATTTGAAAATTCTTTCCTACTTCTCTGAGCCATCCAACTTCCAGATCCTAGACATCCAAGGAGAATTGGGCATGGACTCCCTTTCAAAGCTTTGGGCCTCACATTTCACTAGTCATCAGTTTTCTGGTGCCACAAACTCTGAGGAACCATTGCTTCAGCACATCTTGCAGACAGGACAGGATATCTAGTGAAGATTTGGGGGCTCTATTGGTGTCCTTATTTCCGTTACTAGGAGCCTAGCCTACCGTTACATGAGTTGGACTGTTCAGGCTTCATATCGTCCATTACCAGGAGTCCTCTCTAGGGTCACCCTAATAGGTTCTGGTAAGTTTCCATTACACTAGGTTTGCACATTGCTCCATAAATGTCCACCTATGCCAGTGATGTCTCTCCATACTCTCTCTGCCTGTCCTTCCATCCACCACATGATTACTCCTGTCGCCATTTCTACTCACTCTGGAGGTCCAAAAGTGTGAGCCACTTCCACTGTGTCTGAAGGTCAGAGAGTCTGAGGTTGCTCAAGGTTGTTGACAACAACCGTGGCAACACACCCTGACCTACGGTGTGGTTACTTGGTGTTTTGGACATAAAGATGGCCTATAGAAGTATATCCTCTCCAACCTGACCAAAGGTCAGAGAATTTTAATGTACTTTTGCTCCTTCTTTTGATTTAGGAGGTTTGACCTAGAGTGTGACTGCCTTCAGAATACTTTATCTAGGGTAGCTTCACTGCCTAAACAACAGAATACTTTTTTTCATAAATTAATGGTTTGATTTCTCAAAATATTGAAGCCAGTAACTGTTCTAGTTTTTCTTTGTATCATGTTAAAGCAGTCTTTTGCCTTTTACCCCCCTTTTGGATTAGGGTATAAAAGCATATGGAAAATTAAACACAGTTATAACTCAGAACTTAAATGTCAGAAAAAAAAATTCAGCTTTTGCTGAGTTACCCACCAGAAACTATCCTATGTTTCTTTGTTTCTTTCTTATCTCTGTTCCTCCCACTTAACATTTTCTAATACTCATGCTCCCACCCTGGAATGTAGAAACCCACCGTGACTAGAAGCCCAGCAGAAGTCACCCCAAAAGTGGCTTGCAACAACCCACCCCAAATCTACTCACAAAATCTATTTATATCTCTTTCTTAGGGAGATCCATGCATCCTCCCAAGACCTCCACTCTTCGTTAAACTTCTCTGAGTCTGTGTATTGTAATATTTTTTTAAAATAAGAATTTAATAGTTGTGTGGTTAGTGTGAAGAAAATACATGCTACTAGATTAGTTTGGTTAAAGAAGAGGAGAGTGACAGTAAACAGTGGAAATTACTGTTACGAAGAAAAGAGAAAGAACATATTTATATTCAAGATTCATCAGAGAACAATATGAGTGTTTTTTATCTTTACAAAGATGCCTGATGTGGGTTAAGACAGAAGGAAGCTTCATCTAAAATAGAATACGTTAAGGTAAAAGGCACCAGTATACCAGTTAATATTGGACATAAAAGACATTTAATATTTGTCCACCCATAACAACTGTTTTACACTGGTATTTTAAATGATATGTGTGTGTGTGTGTGTGTGTGTGTGTGTGTGTGTGTGTGTGTGCATCTCAATTTTGGGCAGCAGTGTGGAGTGACAACTCCCAATTAGCCACAAGGTCATATGTCATGAGAGAAGAGACCCGAGCCCAAGAGTTCTCCTGATTCAAGTGGAACTATTATATAACAACAATATATAAATGTAATATATTCAATATGTTTAGCATTACCTCTATGTTTATAATATCCTAACTGGTCATTGTATTGGATAACAAATTAGGGGGTTCATCTTTGGGGAAGATTTTTTCTCATGCTGTCAGCATTCCTCGATGTTCTGTAGTTCTTTATCTAAGGTTGGAGTACCATGAGATTTCGCCCTTCCATTATAGCATGTCTCTTGTCATTGTACTTATTCACGTCTTGTTTTGGCAGCCACATTTCTGAGGTACCATTGATTAAGATTCCCTGTCATTTCTAGGATACACAATTTCACATTAGATTTTCCCTTGGCTCTTGTAACTTTTCTGGTGCCCTTTTCTAAGTTATTCTTCATTGTAGTTGTGTTGTGAATGCATCCATTTATGTTGTGCATCTGTTTAACATACATTAATTAACTTTTACACAGACATGTATGCAGTTGTTACTCATTTCATAGGTGTTGGAGAATGGATAGTAGAGGTACTAAGACACTGCTGTGGGATAATGCTCTTTTACACTGTAAAATTTGTAACTTGTATTGCTTTTAGTAAAATGCTGATTGGCCAGTAGTCAGGCAGGAAATACAGGCATGATGACCAGACTAGGAGAATTCTGGGAAGGGGACAGCCTCAGTTTGCAGTTGTCACTTAGAGACAGAGGAAGCAGAATAAAAATGCTGCATTAAAAAAAGATACCAAGCCACATGACTAAACATAGATAAGAATTATGGGTTAATTTAAGCTTTAAAAGCTAGTTAATAAAAAGTGTGAGCTAATAGGCCAACCAGTTTATAATTAAAATAAGTCTCTGTGTGTTTCGTTGGGACTGAATGGCTGCAGACCAGGCAGCACAGAAATTTCTATTTAATAGCAACAATGTCATATTTGGAGAGTTATATTGCTGTTAGATCATGGACCACTTTCTGTTTAAAATCCCATAGCTGTTCCAGAGCCTACAATAGGTCTGTTCTACTGAGACTCTGCTATTAAGGTACTATGATAGTGCCACTCTGCTACCTCTTCTGCCCTTTACATTATGACAGGGTTACCTCATAGTGTCTCATCAATTCCCCCAGATAGACATCCAAATACTCACATCCCAGGTTCTATTCATAGATAATAGCATAATCCCTCTTATGAGTTTCCATTATCAAAGCCTTTTCAGTTCTTCTCAATTTCTATGCCCTGCCATTACCCACCTGAAACCTGCTGTGCCTGATGCCCTTGACTGATTTCTTCCACTGCCCTCCAGTTGCTTCTCTAAGCTTGACCTCATCACATTTCCTCTGGAAGATTGAAACTATTCTTGTATTAATTCTTCTGATTCATGCGGAATTGTTTCTATGTTCTCTATCTATACCATCTATGAAACATTCATTGTGAGAACTAAACTATGATTTGAAATTGAATATCAGTGTTCTTTTGACCTAGGAATGTCTCCCACTGTCTTCCACACATACTAAGATGCATTGCTCAATTGCACTAGATACTGATGTGAAAGGAGTATATATGCTGCAGAAATTACAATTCAGAGTTTGAATTTTTGTTTTTCCTTAGGCTAGCAATATGCAATAACTACCCACTGTTAATGTTGGACAGCAGTATGGAGCAGCAACTGCCAGTTAGCCACAAGGTCACAAGTCATAGCTGAACCCATGCAGTGTGTTGTGTCTCTATAGTTTACAGGTGAGATAGTCAATCCTTTATTGTAAAATAGATCTTGAATTCAATGATTTTGATCAACTGCCTGCTAACTTGTATTCTGAGTAGGTTTAAGGCAGGTTATACAAAGCTATTGTCTGATTACATAAGTTAAATGCCTTTGTACGTCAGGGAATTGTCCACCAATGATGGAACTATATGGGTAAACTTTCCTAAGTAAAAGAATATGTCCATTTATACATAATGGAATGCTATGGTCCTTTGTACTACTTCCCAAATGCTTGCCATGCCTCAGGCTCTTCACTGGCTTCTGGTCCAACATCAGTGACCTTCTCCAACCTCTGTATGTCAAAGGTGGATGTTCTTCTTGCACAGTTATACACTTTTATTGTTTCTCTTTGGTGTCTTAAAGGAATTAAATTGTTAGATGAAGATATGCTGATATTTAAATAATTTTATGAAATTGTCTGCACGCTTAAGCTAAAAATGACATTCTTGAGCCCTACCCAGCATCCAGATTCTGAGAACTTTTGGGTTCTCAAGTCATATAACCTATGCATGCTGTATCCTTTCCCATACAAGGTCTGTTCTTAAGTCACACCATGATAGTAACAAACTCACAGATGACACCATTTTATCCTGCTGTTGTTCAGTGTCCCTTCCGACCTTTGAGTCTAGATATGGTTCACTGATTTAACTGTGGCTTGTGACAGGATGGGCAGTAAAAACAGATGGTCCATGTTTCCAGTACAGTGTTTAGTTTACTGCATGGTATATCACAGGTCACCTAATGAGGTTCTTACCTAATGAGGAGCAGTTAATGGGTCACGTTTTGTTTTTCTTTTCCCTCTGATCTGTGTCTTTCTTAGTGAAACCACACTTAAAATCAAAAAAAGGGAAATGGTAGCCAAACCATATTTTCTTTTCAACCAAAAAGGCTGAGTGCCTTTTTTGTCATAGTAAGTCATTCACAGAACTCAAAGTTATAGTGTTTCTCATGGATTTGTGGACTAGGTGCCTCATAAAATAATGTTCTTTTCTTCTTACTTTTGGGTATTTTAAATAGGCTGGGTCCCATTTTGAAAAAATAGAAGAAAAATGTTGATATATTTTTACATAGATATGGCTTATATTTTACTGAATAGTTCCCTGGGTTTCTAGACATAATGGTGAATGGTTAACAGACCATAGCTACTGAAAATGCTCACACTTCTTTCTCTTCTTCATTTGAGATGGGACCTGAAACTCCTATTTTTAAACTCATCATACCCCATTGTTCCCTCTTTCTGAAAAAAAAAAAGGTAGAAATGGGAGGAGGGTACATGTGAAGAAATTATCAGTCATTTCAAAAAAATGACCTGAAGTCTGTTTGGCACATTCAGAGCAACATGGATGAAAGAGAAGAACATTGTCCTTTGTATGTTTCATTAGTTGTTACTTCTTAACCATTTTTAACGAGATTTGATTTTTCTTACTAGTCAATTCATTGCATATAATTATTTAATGATATATATGATATAATTATAATGTTACACATATTTATATGATAGATATAAATATAATATGTTATTTTTCAATACATGCTTTCTCTATGTAACCACCATGGCTATCGTTGTAAATAACTCAGTAGACCACGCTGGCCTCAAACTCATAGAGAAGTAAATAACAGGGTTTCCCACAACGTTACCACTGGCCATACCTAAAAGTACTAAATTAGTCTTCTTTCTTGCACAGATATATTTTTGTGTACATTTCTAAGATTATTTAAATCCACTATGGAGAAAGTATAATGCATTTTTAAATAGTTTTTCTCCATTTTAGATTATAATTTTAACTTTCCCCTACTTACATATTTATTTTTCTATTGAAATGTCATCCATTAACTAGACTTTTGCCATACTTTGGTTTCTTACACAAATATTAGCCAATAGCAATGATTAAAAAGTATCATAGGTCTGACTTTATATGTTACTTGACCTATTTTTTGTAGCTCTTAATATTCTTTCCTTATTCTGTACATTCCATCTTACACCTGTAAGAATGGCCAAGATCAAAAACACTGATGACAACTTATGCTGGAGAGAATGTGTGGTAAAGGAAACACTCCTACATTGCTGATGGGAATACAAACTGTTACAGTCCCTTAAGATATCAGTATGGTGATTTCTTAGAAAATTAGAAAACAACCTTCCTCAAGACACAGCAATACCACTTTTGGGTGTATATCCAAGGCTCAATTGTGCCACAATAACATGTGCTCAATTATGTTCATAGCAGCATTATTTGTAATATCCAGACTTTAGAAATAATGTAAATGCCCCTTGAATAAGGAATGCATAAGAAAAATGTGGTACATTTACACAATGGATTACTACACAGCAGGAAAATTAATGACTCTTGAAATTTTCAGGCAAATGAATGGATCTAGAAACATCATATGGAGTGAGGTAACCCAATACAGAAAGACAATTATCACATGTACTCACTCATAATTGCCTTTTAGACATAAAGCAAAGAAAACCAACCCACAATTTACAATCCGAGAGAAACTAGACAGCAATGAGGATCCTAAGAGAGACATACATGGATCTAATCTACATGGGAAGTAGAAAAAGACAAGATCTCCTGAATAAATTGAGAGCATAGAGACCATAGGAGAGGGTAGAAGGGGAGGGGAGGGAAAAGAAGGGGAGCATAGAAAAATGTATATCTCAATAAAATCAATAAAAAGTAACATGAATGACCCTAGTGCTTTCTTGAGAAATGGGCATTTCTATCATTACAACCTAGTACATATCTATAACATTTATCAACTTTAAAGATTATTTATTAAAATAAAGGTATAAATTATATCAGCATTGTTAACATACTCTGCAATTTCATCTTTTAGGGAATTATCCTGAAAACAACGAAAGGAAAGAGTAGGTTAGCAGAAGTGTGGAGTACATCTATATATCTAAACTTGTCACCACCAGCATTTGTAATTGGATTTGCATCTCTTTTTCTCAATTTTATGCTGAATTTTAAACATTATATATGTTTGCCTACCATCCAGGTTTTCACTTTAAAGGAGTTGTCATCACAGTACTGTGGCAGGACACATAAGAATGAAAGATCATCTTTTTTACAGAGGGTGTTGGGAGTGTAGCCAAGAACAGTATGCTAGAGAAGTGCACCACCACTGAGCCTCAGCCCTAAACCAAGAACTAACCCTTTGATTTAGCAAAGTGAAAAACAAACTTGAAAGTTGAAACCAGGAGTAAAGCAAGCATTACTAATGGAATAATGTGAGATGTGAAACTATGCAATCTAAGTAATAAAATATGCAACGTGAGTGTATGTGATCCGATTAATAGCTGTGCACAATTTAAACTTTGACATAAAGGCTTAAAGTACTCATTTCAGCTCAGTTACATGAAATAGCAACTGTATGCCAATATCCAGAAAAAAATATCACAGCATTTTCATCTGTACACATAGGGATTTTGGGTGTAGATCAAGAAACCAGGCATGGTGATTCCTGTTTGTTATTTAAGCAAGAAGAAGTAAGAGGAGTTGAAGCTCAATGCTAGCCTAGGTTACAATTGAGAGCCCATGCAACACAACTACCAAGAAAAACAAACCCGCGAACCAAACTATGTATAGCTACTTCTAATTTCGAAAAGAGGAGTTTATAACACTAAAACCTAATGAAACTCGGGTGCTTAGAGAGCTCATCAGCTTTAAAGGCTCAGGAGACTCCTCCATAGGTTATAAAAGAAGGATGTGTTAGCAGCGTTTGTGAGACATTACCTGCGCTTTACATTGATTTGCCCTTAGAGCCCATTTTGGGAATCTGGGTTGAGTAGAAGTCAGTTCACCTCTCCTTAGGAAAAGTCAAACTCAAGCAAACAAAACAAAGAACATTCATTTACTTTACGTTCTCCGGAACCAAGATTGGGTTATGACTTAAGTGGTTTAAATGAGAATTCACTAAATATCCTGTAAGAAGAGAAAGAATTACAAAGGAGGAGAAAATGAGGAATATTTGAGGAAAGCAGGAATTAAAACCTCAAGAAAAGAGACACACTTAATGATTTTTCTGAATTATTTGTGGGCTTATCTGACAAAGAAAACTGCACTTACTCAGTGCAGGTGGTAAAAACAATGAATCCAGAAGTCAAAGTCATGTGAACATGGGCTTTCACGGGTCTTCCTGAAAACAGAAAAATAATTTAAAATCTTACATTCACTGTGTAGCCCTCCCTCCTCTTGGATGGGTGATTGGAGAACACTCTGGATATTGTACTGTATTGTTTGTGATGAGAAGAGAATCGTTAATTGGCTTCTGATATAACTTGACAACTGAACACCTCTGGAATATCATTGCTTTTCCTTTATTATTCTGTTTATTTTTAATGTATGGTACTAGTAGCCTTTAATAGGCCAGAAAAAGTGCAGTAAGCTTGGCCTCTTGCATGCATTCCACTTGTCCCCATTGTCTCAGTCAGACCTGGGCTGACCATTTTCTTCAAAATTCACCCCAGCATGTGGTTCCCTCAGTGCCCCTCACTCACATAACTTGCTGTTTATTTTTACAGATGTACAGTATTTAACACTTTCCATTCTAACAGTTATCTATGTTCACATCTCTTGACTGACATGTAAACAGGCCATTTTTACAGTTGGCTTGCCGATGTGTTATCAGCGTTCAAACGGGTTTCATCATCTACAAAATTTCCAGGAAATATCTGTCAAATGATTTTCTCAGCTTTTATGAAAATAAGTTTGCCCTTAAAGTTTAATATTTACTCTACAGTGACATAGGGTACTTTATCATTTGAACTTTAAGAAACTTTTAATTTTTTATATGGAAAACACAATAGATCTTAAATTTCAAAGATATTTCAAAGCTTTCAGTGAATACACGAATCTTATCCATCCGATTTTCAATGGGTAACAAACAGCAAAAATATTGATTTCTTTTCTACTGATATGACTAGCTAAAGACACTCTAGAATTTTACATAATTTCATGTTCACATTACACAGTATATCGTTTTTTTTCTATTTTTTGTACTCATGTCTTTGACACATTTGTGTTGTTGAATGTGGTACATTCTGTTGTATAATTTATTCTGTTCCTAATTTTCGTTTTTTATACACAAACTATAGCTTGTAAATCAGAATCACTGCTTTTTGATTTTTCAAAGGGTTTCATTTACCCTTCTAGTCCTGCCTCTGTAGATATGTGCTATTTAGCATTTTTGATACAAGATATATGCTGATTGGCTGTGAACATAGAATTTGAGGTGAGTACACCCAAGAGCTTGGAGAAGCTGTTTCTGTGATTATCAATTTTGCCTCTTGTCTACATGTGCTCCATCTTTCAAAGGGACGATGGATGAAACTGTGTATGGATTCATCTAATCCACCCTGACGATTTAGGGCCTTTGATTGTCTTAAAAGCTCCAGAGAGACTGCTCTTGGAGCACCACCCACCTTTCCCATTTCAGATGCTTCCTGGTATTATCCATTTTGCTTAAAATTGTTATTAATGACACTTATATTTTTCAGAAGCAGTGACAATTTTACCCAAAAGGAAGTAAATAGTTTAACAATCTAATTTAAAGTGGTTATGAAGATTAGCTTTCCATGTGACTGTGGTAATTTGTAATAACTGATTTCATGCAGAAATGATTTATATCAGAAATTTGAACATATTGCATGATTCTACAGATCTCTGAACTTCCACTGGACAGCCAGGGTAATATAGCTTTTAAGTGATGAATTACTTGATAATGTCAACGTATGAAGTTTTATTATAATGTTTACTTATTTCATCAAACTTTTCATATTTGGCTAATTTAAGCTGATCTTGATTTATATTACATATTTATTTCCTTATTATGTGTGGTTGTGTATGTTTATGTTTTTTTTGGTGCATGTTCCCACAACAGCATACATGTAGAAACATAGAAAGGCATTCAGAAGTCAACTGATTCTCTCTTTCTATCACATGGGTTATGACAGAACTAAGGTTGTAACACTGGTCAACAGATGCTTTCACCTGATGAGGTACCTTGACAGCCCAACAAATCTGGCTTAACAGCTAAGCTAAACTACTCTGCCATGAATGCTAAATGCAATGCTTTAAACAACTACAGCATTTAAATAAAGTAAGCTGTCATCAGTTTTAAATGGAACATAATTATGGGAAGTGGCTTTTGGTACTTCAATAGCAGGAAATAATTTCTCTTCAAATGAGAACAAATGATACATACAGATAAAACATGGTAAAAGAATCTGTTTTGTCCAAGCTATCTTTCAAGTAGTAGCTTGTATGAGTTAGCATTTCTCCTTCATAATTAATTACATAAACATAAAACACTCAGTGGGATCATTTTTAAGCAGCAGATTTATAAACTTCATAAGTTACTAGAAAAGAATTTCATCATATGAAGCATTTCTATTTTCAAATAGACAAAGCTGAAGAAGACAGTACACAACTATCATTTCAGTCATAACTGGGACAGAGAAAAAGTTGGAGCATGTAGGCTTTATTGCTCCCTACAGACCTGAATGCTTCCTTAAGAGCAGCTGGAAGCCACGTCATGCAAATCTGCTAAGTCTTCTAGAAGCACCCTTTACAAACAAGGCCCGGGTGGAAGAGAAAGAGGTTGCAACATAGAAGTTGTGGATGTGACTTAGATGTCAATCAACAACAGAAGAATGGATTAAGAAAATGTGTTATATAAGTGTGTGTGTGTGTGTGTGTGTGTGAGAGAGAGAGAGAGAGAGAGAGAGAGAGAGAGACAGAGAG
>NW_004949105.1:11372682-11381079 GCF_000317375.1 Microtus ochrogaster | reverse complement strand
AGAGAGAGAGAGAGAGAGAGAGAGAGAGAGAGAGAGAGAGAGAGAGAATTTTGTACAGCCACACAAAAAGAGATGAGAATATTTCTAGGAAATCTGAGGCAACTAGAGACTTCATAATAACTGATTTAAGTCGGACTCAAAAAGATAATTACTTTTATATTTTCTCTTATTTGTGGACCCCAAAATTTACATAGATTCACAGAAGCATGCCTGTGTGTGTGTGCATGTGACATGAACATTGGAATGAATCTGTCTAAGAAACAAGAGGAAGAATAAGGATGAGAAGAAAAGAAGAGTGAGATGCTGGGAATACAGGGAGGAAAACAACCAAAACACATTTGAATTTTTTTCTTAAACCTAGTGATACACACACACACACACACACACACACACACACACACACACACACTGAGTATAGACCAATGTGGTGGTTTGAATGAGAACGGCCACTAAGGGTCATATATTTGAATATTTATTTCAAGTTCTACAATCCAGATTATAGACATGTTTGGGAAGGATTAGGAGGTATGATCTTGTTTGAGGAAATACATCACTGGAAGTGGAATTTGAGATTTTAAAAGTTCAGCTTCTCTCTCTACCAGCTGCCTGTCGATCAGGATATATGGTTTTCAATTACTGTACCAGCTTCATGTCTTTCTCCCTCTTACCATAATGATAAAAAATTAACCCTCTAAAACTGTAAACAAGCATCCAATTAAATATTTTAATAAGAGTTTACTTGGTTATGTTGTCTTTTTACAAATAATAGTAACCCTATCTAATACAATTACTATAATATAAACAACTAGAGAAAGATAAAGGAAACAGAGAATATAGAAAAGCTGACTTTCTGGAATGACACAGTGAAAGAATTTTGAGGATGTGTCTCTAGGGGCAATAACAGTGGAAGATAAGGAAGTAGAAGAAAGGTCCTGAGTACTGAACAAGTCAGAGATCCATCCTTAAAATCTGTCACCTTTGGAACTGCACAATGAACTTATTCTTGAATCTCTCTCAAACAGTAGCTTGACTTTTGTGCATGAATACACAGAATGGCACATTTATTTGGAAGGTAAAAAACCAACACATTTCCAACTTTCATTCTGTTTGGAGATGCATTTGTCAGCATTTGCTTTGGCCTTGGCTGTCCTTTACTGGGACATTAATTCATGACAATTAACTTTGTGACAAAGCTCGATGCTTAGTGAACTTGGGAAACACGTTAGCTGGAAAGTCCTTTGAAGACTTCGGTACTCAGGGGAATGTGCTGCACATATGCAAGAAGGTCATGTTTTTATTTTCTGTCATTTTAGTGACTAGGAAAATGGAAAAAATGGAACATAGACTTTAAAGAGCCCCATCTTTCATGTTAGCATTCCCTTTAGACTGTTCTGATCTTGACGTTATGTGTCAACAAAGCAGTTTTTACTAATAATGGAAACAAATTTAAGAGAAAGGATAATCATTGGCAGGAGCATTAAAACATCCCATATGCTAGTCTCCTAGTTTTCTTTCCAGTTGCTGTGACAAAATAGCCTTACTACAGCAAGTTTAAGAGAGAAAAGTCTTATTCATATCTTATTCAACTGTGTGTATAGTTTGTCATTATAGTGATATTCAGTAAATATGAACTTGAGAAAGCTTATCAAACCTACAGAGAAAATGGATGTTTGCATGCTGCATTCAGCTCCCTTTCTCCTCATTTGTACCATTTAGGACTACAACCTAGGGAACAGTGCTGCCCAATTTCGGATAATCGTTCCATATTTGTCCATTAAAAAGTCCAAACTATATGCTCACAAGCCAACCTGATCTACAAAATCAGCACTGAGAGTCTCTTCTCTTCCTTTTTGGTCTAATATTCTGTCAAATCAATGCTTAAAAATTACCATCACAACTCCAAATTTTGTCAGCTTTACACACAGACACATCATTTCCAAACCTTCTAACTCTTAAGTCTCCTGTTTGTTTTTGCTTAATGTAAAACATTTCAATGTTAAAAGTCATCAAAGTCCCTAAAATTTTCACTTTTTCAGAAGTCAAAAATGTTCTTTGATTTTTTTTTAAGAAATAAAAAAATAGGTTTTTACACCTATATATAGTGGTCCAGAGTCAACATTCTTCTAAGAAAAAGAATCTGGGCAGAGCATAACAAGTGTCTTAGCTATTGTAAAATTGTTGTGAAGAGACAACCTGACCAAGGCAACTTATAGAAGAATACTTTTATCTGGGGTCTTGCTTATAATTTTAGAGGGTTAGTCCATGTCCATCATGATCTGGAGCACGGTGGCAGGCAGGCAGGCAGGCATGCATGATGACGAGCAATACATTTTATTTTATTTCCTGACAAATAGGCATCAGACAGAAACATAGTTTTCTATTTTGAAACTTCATAGCCCACCCTCCGTGATACCTCTCCTCCAATATGACACAGGGCTCTTCTAACAAGACCACATCTTTCAATCCTTCTTACACAGTATACTTACTGGGGACTAAATATTTAAGTAAATGAGCATGTGGGGGTTGTACTCATCCAAATAACTACAAGAATGAGCAGTCACATATAAGAAAATCTAGCAGGGAAACACCAAAGTCTTCAGCTCAATGTCAATCACTTCAGACACATAACATAATTTTCTGTGTTCCAAAGGATATAGATAGCACCATTCCTTCAACTGTGGTACCTGCACAATCCACAGCTTCTCTCTTAGGCATAGAACGACACTAATCTACATTTTCAGTTCTCTTTGGAAGATATCCTATGGTCCTGTGTATCTCTAATATCTTATAGCCTTAAAATTAATAGTCATTTTTCTATGTTGATAAATGATATGTTGGGGTATCTTTCCTATTGTATCATGTGACATAGTACCTAGCCTCAGTTGTTTTCCATGACTTCTGCCTTGTAAATTTGATTTCAAAACTAGTTCCACTTGTAAAGTATCTATAATACTAATAAGTACTTCCTTCCAGCTGGATATTAAGCTTGAATTCCTTGGAACTATTTATATCAGCTTCTGTGTGCTAACCCTGAGAAAACATATTTCTATTGTCTCAGGATAGCACCAGAGGCTTTTCCCTGACAAGTTTCATCTCTCTATAAATTCCTGTTGTTTCTTCAGCACCAGCATGAATACCAGCCTGCCTTAAAGTTCCTTTTCAAAACAAATCAGTACATTATGTTTAAATTCAGCTTCACTTATCTTTGAGAACACAGCCAGAATGCAGCGAGATTCTTAGACAAAAATATCACATGAATGGCTCCTCTCCATTTCCTAATGTAATCCTCGGTCTTCTGTGAAACCCCTCGGACTAGATTTCCCGCAACCTTCTTATCTTCCTACTTTTAACTATAATGCCTCAATAAGGTTGTCCCATAGCATTCCTTGATTGTTTCACATTCCTCCCCCAAACAACTCCTGAACCTCAAAAGCTACACAATCACAAAATCGGGTTACTCACACTAGAAGCCTTACTCATCAGCAGGGAATGACTTCCATCCTGCTGTCCTTTCTAGTTTCTGTAATAAAATACCTCTATAGAATCAATTGTAAGGGAGAAAGTAATTTCAGTTCAGAATACCAGGCTTCAGCCCCTCACTGCAGGGAAGCAAAAGTGATAGCAACTAATAACTGGTCACATCCTCAGTCAAGAACAGACAGAGAATGAATATATGCATCTTGCTATTCGGGTCCATTTCAGGACACAAACACAGAGTGGTGGTACCCACTTAACCTAGACAAAATCCCAAAGACACACCATCAGTCTACTTGTTCAGCATAACCCTTAATTGGCATTCCCTTTCCAGGTGACTCTAGATTCTGTCAAGTTAACAATCAACTAACCATCCATTAAGTGATGTGGAATTCTGATTTGCCTACTCTTTCACAAGCACAAGCCTAGGGCAAATATTTTACAGCATAAATAACTACATTTAGAAAACTTATTTTTCTCTTCGTGACCATATGTACTGAAAGCCTATTTTGAGAAATAGTCTTTATTTTGAATTATCTAGTTTAGTGTGCACGCCATCAGTGACATATACATATAAACACACCTACATCTTCTCATATATGTACAAAATTATAGTCCCTTGTTTAAATAACCTCAATAAAATCATGTTAATGTCAATTAAAAAGCTGTATATTATTAAAACACAAAATCAAAATTAAGTATAAGATACTAGTGTTATTGGAGAAGTTTATATACTTTTAGCTTTGACCCAACTACTTTACCTCTGAAAAAAATTTTGCTTTGTTATGGGATTGTTCTCATAACATCATGTGGGCATGTCATGGGAATAAAGAGTATATTCCATAGCGACTTTGAGACAGATTTCATCAAAAATGAAATCTAGTTATTACAAAGAGGAAAAGTAAAGAAACCCGGGTTTCTTGAAATTTCAGAGAATTTTCTTTCTAATAACTCAGCATTCATGAAGACTCATAGCCTTTCTTTAGTAAAGAATCCCTGTTTCAAATGTGGTAGTCTTCCAGAATCTCACCACTTCTCGATTTCTGTGGTGATGAATTGCAATATATATGTGTATGAAGAAGTAAATAGTGTGCACAAAATGGCCTTTTAAATCACTGCCCAGAGTTATTGTAAAATATTGACTTTCTTCCAACAATAAATTCACTTTTCAGGTCTCAGACACTGTCTGAATTCCAATGTGATGTAAATGGAGAGGTAGCACTTGGTGATTGACATTCTCCTTCCTGCCAGCCTGTGTGTTGGCCCCCACACCTAGGCTGCCATTGATTTGTAGGCTGTCCTAAGTTATTCCCTCCACTGGGAGCTTGGTGGCAGGTGTATTTGACCACAGACTCTGATATCAGTCAGTAATTTCATGTTGAACTGTTTACTCAAGTGTTTGACTTTTTTATTTTATTTTATTTTTTACTTTGTCAGTGGCATTGCAAACCAGGACTGTAAAATTTCCTGAGAACCACTCTTTCTTCTTAATGTTCCATTACAACCTCCTTGGGCTGGTTATGGACAATGCCTTTTCTTTCTATAAGACATGTGGGGATATTGCTTGACTTTTTCTTTCAACTAGGAGCATAGGATGAGCTACATCTTAAAAAATACAATCCTTCCTATTGTTTGAGATTTCCAGTTTGTGAAGAGCATCTTGACTTTTACAAAACATCTCATATGTAAATTGATGTTAAAAACTCAAAGTCAACATGTTCTTATAATAAATAAATTGTGAAAATAGTGAATATAAATCTATACATAATGCTTAAAACAGTAGCCAAATGTTTGAAATTTCATTTCTCCATTAAATACTGGAACAAATTCATCACATCTTAATTTATTCATTTGAAAAATGTGCAAAGTTCCAGACTTGGTGTACACTGTCACACATGCTTTCTAATAATTTCTTAATTAAAAAGCATAAAAATGTTTTAATAATTTTACATTTTCAATTTTTCACGGCACCATCTATAGCAAACTTCAAGAGAATACAAGTCTGGTATAAAATTAAGCTGAAAATTTTTCATATAGCTGGTGTTCTTTGACAGAAAAACTCAAACTGAATTATATTATAGAACCTAGAGATTGATTTCCTAGGAGCTTCAGTTATGAACAAGAATTAGCGTGCAGGTTAAGGACTAAAGAAATGACCATTGTTAACTTGTTATTGTTTTTATTTCTTTGGAAATGTACTGATACTCCAGTTTCAGACAAATAAAACAGTAGTATATTATTCCAAGAATTATATATTAGTAGTGTAATGCATTAAACATCAGTTTACATGCCAGGATCAGTGCCTGTTGCAAATTTCATAACTAGCCATTATGATGTATTTGGCACTTTAAAATGAGAAATCTTCCTATTCATTCATTTGGAGATTTTAAAAGAGAGAGATGTTCTATTCGTTATACATCACTGAACACATTCTACGCACAATTACACATTTAAATCTCTCAAAGCACATTTGGTCCACAGTGACCCTATATAAGCATTATCACCTGTAGCAGAGTTCATTTTAAATCAATTATTTATGAATATATTATTGAAATTATTACTAAAAACGATTTCTAAAGGTATAAAATACAGTGCTCTATAAATGTCAGTATGGTCATCAAAGTTTACATTCATTCCTTGCAAGATATTTATCAGCTTCTGAGAACAACATTATTATTATTTCTTTTCCTTTTGGAACTACAGGCTCTTTCTGAGTGTTGTTTCATGTACTTCAAGGATTTGTCCTTAAGGAGATCTCCATACATGGTCATTTTGTTTTTCATATGAATATATCCATTTGTGGTTATGAACCAGCTGTCTTTTAACACTAGTTCTCTTTTTAAAAATGTGATTTAGTTTATTATTTTGGTTTATATGTATTTCTGAATACACATGTGTTGAGTGACCATGGAATCTAGAATAGCACATAAGATTTCCAGCAACTAAAATTTTAGGAAAATCTATTAAGATCAACTTCTTAACGTTAATTGCCTTCAACCCCTTACTTTTGGTTGTTTTCTCCCCTTACTGTATTCCTTCACTTTCCCCCTTCACCTTTCTCTCCCTTCATTCCCCAAATCAGATGACATCCCCTAAGCTTCATCTCTCTCATTTCATAAGTTCTCGAAAGCACATTGAACAGCAGATACAGGGGAAAAAGAAGATCCTAAGAGAAATATACGTGGATCTAATCTACATGGGAAGTATGGAAAGACAAGATATCCTGAGTAAGTTGGGAGTGTGGGAGAGGGTAGAAGAGGATTGGAGAGAAAGGGGAGGGAGCAGAGAAAAAATATATACCTCAATAAAAACAATTACAAAACACTTATCAAAACTCAAGGACTACAAACTTTAATCTGTACACTCCAGAGTAAAGCCTGGCCTAGCATTAATGTATAAGTGATGCATTGGTTTAATCTATTCTTCACAGGGGGTTTCTGAGAGTTGGAAAATTAAAAACAGGTCAAATAGACAAAAAATATTAAAGCTAACTGGAGAACACATACAAAAGCTAACAATTAGTGGTTTACATAAATTATGTTTAAGTTGAGAATAGTGGTTTTTTTCATTTATCAATTTCTGAACTTTTTCTCAGTTGTAATTTTTTGTATGTGTTTAAGTTTATGCATGCATAAAGTCAAATAAGAGTTCATTTATTTTCCAGAAAAAAAAACTAACCTATATCCCTTATATAACTTTTACAATATTAATTTAAATTATATTCCACTTAGGGAAGGAAATTTGTATTGTCTATGCTTTGAAGTTGCTAAACCAATGCTAAAATATTTTTTTAAATATTGCCACTTGCTAATACTTGAATTCAACAAATTATTGTCATATTTTTGTACTGTTATTGCATAAAGTAAAATGAAAATGTCATTTGATCAATAGTACAAGGGTTGTTTTTTTTTTAGTTTTATCTGTAACTTACCACTTAAAGAGATGAAACAATCACTAGAGCATCTGTGTATGAGCCTGTGGAATTTTATTCTCTCAGCACAAAGCCCTGTGTGCTTCATTTGAGAGGGTGGGAGGAAGCATATGGAATGATAAGAAACCTGTTAAAAAGTTTCAGGTTTGAGCATGGTAACTTAGGCCCTCACAGAAAATGTCACGCACAGCTAAATAAAATAGCTGAAGAAAGTGAAAAGGCATATAACAAAATTAGATGTTCTGAGGAGATAAGGGCAGGGGTTCTACTTAATCTGAACAGTTAGAGGAAAAGTAGGTTTCCACAGAAGACAAAGGATGAGTGCACCATGCAAAAGTAAGTAAAGGAAGTAGAATGCATTTGAGAGCTGCAGAATAACATTTGGTGTGATTTAGCAGGTAACAAAATCATCTGGAGGTGTGATGATGGAGGAAGGTCATTGGTTAATTATAATAAAGATACTGCTTGGCCCTCATAGGTTAAAACATAGGTGGGAGGAGTAAACAGAATAGAATGCAGGGAGGAAGAGGAAGTGAGCTCAGAGACGCCATGCTCCCCTCTCCCAGGCAGACACAATAGCTCTGCTCTCTGAGGCAGATGCTATCAAGCTCTGGCCCAGAGTGGACGTAGGCTAGAATCTTCCCGGTAAGCGTACCTCGGTGCTACACTCTTTATTAGAAATGGGCTAGTCCAGGTGCGAGAGTTAGCTGAGAAGAAGCTAGATGTAATGGGCCAAGCAGTGTTTATTTTTTTTAATTTATTATTTATTAAAGATTTCTGTCTCTTCCCCGCCACCGCCTCCCATTTCCCTCCCCCTCCCCCAATTAAGTCCCCCCCCTCAGCTCGAAAAGCATTCAGGGTTCCCTGTCCTGTGGGAAGTCCAAGGAACCCCCACCTCCATCCAGGTCTAGCAAGTTGAGCATCCAAACTGCCTAGGCTCCCACAAAGCCAGTGCATGCAGTAGGATCAGAAACCCATTGCCATTGTTCTTG
>NW_004949105.1:11354557-11361029 GCF_000317375.1 Microtus ochrogaster | reverse complement strand
TGAAAAAAAAAAAAGAGGGAATGTTGGGATAATAGATTTATAATTGTGAGTTACTGTTTTTAGACAAATATATTGGTATCAATTCTTGTGTATTGATACAAAGTTAAATATTATTGACTATTGTATGCATGCATGTTTCTACCTCTGTTTAAAACATTTTTTATGTATTGACATATATTATATTGATACATATATATTGTATATATTTACCATATTGCAGTGTACATTTCTACCTCTGATTAAGATACTTATATAATGTTTGTGTATTGATATATATTTACCATATTGCAGTGTACATTTCTACCTCTGATTAAGATACTTATATAATGTTTGTGTATTGATATATATTTACCATATTGAAATGTATATTTGTATAGTGTTTATATTTGGAAGCCATTATCCTCATTTGTTACACAGTTGTTTATTGTCTTAGTCTTTAAGTTAGATAGATATTGAGAATTATATAGATTAATAGTCATCTAAGTTTGTCATTTATAATTAGACTAATCAGGTTCTTTAGTTATATAGCGATTATACTCAGTATAGATAGATAATCTTCAACCTCTTCAAAGAGCTGTAGAAAATGGCCTTTAATATAACTCAGAGTTTCATGATAGTGAGACACAATTGCTCCTGGCAACACCGCTCTATTCCCGAGAGAATGTTGAGCACCAAAGACACTCCACTGGGAGCTTGTCTTCTTGGCAGAACTGGCCTTTGGGTTAAGAAAAGCCCATACCTCAACTTCTGTCAATGAATCAGGATTGTCTTATCCTGCCAAGACAGGGTAGGATAGTTCTAAGAAAGTTCCTTGCTTTTAATAATGGTATGTCAGTTATGTTAGGCCTTAGCCAAAGTTGGTTGACTCAACATTGCAAACAAGACTTTGGGTGATTGCCCAGGTAGTCAGTTGTCTCTGTCAATTGTTGCACATTTTGGATATATCTCGTTTGTTAAGTAATATTTATTTCCTTCTCAGATCTTTGACGAAGTTGAAGATTATATAATTGTAGTTACTCTCCATATTATTTAGACTCCTTGAGATAGAATGTTTAGCAAAACTTTTGTTCTCAATATTGTTTGTTATATTCATTATTTGTTATTATTGTTTATAGTTGTATTTGGTTTAGTTCTGTCTTATTTAGACAAAAAGGGGAGATGTAGTGATAAGTCCCGCCCCTTAGGGGGAGTGTTCGCTTCGGGCTAATGTTTGCCTATAAATTTTGCTAGTGTGCTCCCAGCCGCTTCTTCTGCTTTCCTGGTCTCCATGGGAATGGTGGTTCTGTAAGTCTATTTCTCCATTAAAGCTGTATATATTTTTGCAATCTGTCTGCATTCATTTACGCCGTTTCAGTGTGACTTTCAGAATCTTGGTGTCCTCCCCAGGATATCAAGGCATAACTTTTAGACAATGGGACTCTTAGAGAAGTGCGACAAGAAGTTTCTTACCTACTGTGGGTGACAGAGTGTCCATTACTTGAAGGGTACAAGGTATACTGGGCATAGAGTCTTCTGGAGTTTCAGTGCTACAGATATCACCAGCTGGAGTGTAGCACACATAGTGGAAGAAAATAGATGTTTGCTAATTTCATTTCTCTGACGCACCCACTTCATGAACTCCAAACATTTGCCATCCCCCAGTTTGTCTTAGGTTTTGTTGGTAGTTTCCTTGCTTTATTAAACACCTTCTTATTCTTATATCTTTTGTGGATGAACAGGTGCTAATGAGGTAGGACCTTTTCTAACAGGCCCCGTGTAAATTGGATTTGCAGAGTTGTGGTCTGTGGTCTGTGAGAAGGCAACCTCTTTCCTATTCTGTGCTGTTAGATAACTTGTATGCCTCTTAGACATGGAGTAATAAGAGCAAACAAATGCAGCTTGGATTGAATTTTTAAGTAAATGATAGACAAAATCACATGGTAATCTGTGCAGCCAGTACACTGAAGAAAGACTGTACTACTGTAATTAATTGAAAAGTTCAATGCACTGTATCCCATACAAAATAGCATCAAGTGTTTGGTCATACAAAGGAAACCAAAAGATAGTCATTTCATGTCTCTAAACAGTTACCAGTATTGCCTGAGGTTGTGCACCTTGAGCATCAGCACTGTGCCGCTGTGTGGAGTATAACAACTTGCTCTGTCAGTTCTTGAAGGCATATCTGCATTTTTCCATTTCTTAAAACATTGTCCCAGGTCTTGGTAAGTATCAATTTATTTCTCTGTGACTGTCAGAGTGTTATTTACCTAAAATATTATTTTTTCTGAAAATGCATAAGCCCAATAAACTGATAAAAATAAAGTTCTCAGAAAGGGAAAAAAAGCACTAGTCTACCCTACATGGGACTTTGTGTCAAAAAACAAAAGCCAACCAATCTCTTGTTCTAGATTTTAGATAGTCTGTTTCATATATTAAATTAAAATATAAATTCTTCATGAAAAAGAAAAATTACCAGTAGAACTGCATCACTATCTCCACATTAGCTCAAATCATGTGTGTCCCTTTTTAACAATATATAAACAACAATTATACATACTCTCCCAGTAAACAAATAACTATAAATCCAAAGGCAGTTTATAAATTAGATAAAAACTCAATGAAAAAGTCACTAAAATTCAAATAACAAATTAATGTTATTATAAATGTGTTATTTTGGCTTTACCAAACTAAATGCTAATCATAAAATAGATATACTGAATTTATTATAATGAATCACTTGTTATCCAACTGTTTAGTAGTTCTGCTTTCAGGGTTTTTTTCCCCCATTTAAATAGCACTGAAATTTTCATTCACATTTACAATGATACCATTTGGCTCTGAACTTTGACATGAAGTATGTTAGCTCTCCATTATTTGCTCTTCATTCAGGGTTGAACTCAGAATACGTGACAGTGTATGTAGCATGGTTTTAACTTGGGATTACCAATACAGGTATAACTAAACACTTCTCACATTAGTCTAGTAATGACTAATACTAATGATTCTACTGGGTCATTATCCTATATTTTGTTTGGTTTACTCTTTATACACTTGATGAAGGTAATGGTGAACAGTGAAAATATAAATATAATTTGAGTCTTCTTAAGGAAACCCAAGATTAAGGGAAGTGAATTTATATGCCTCCGAATGATAATTGTTTTTCAACAAGTTTTGTTACTCCAATTACTTTATTATCTAATAAAACCATCCATAAAAAGTGTTAGTTGCTTACCTTTAATTAGATTAGGCTTTAGAAGTTTGGAAAGGATGGGGAACACTAAACATGCAGATAATCAGACTCAAGTTCTGAAGGGCTGGGAATATATCTCACTGTTTTAATGAATCAATGGAGATTAGCAAAAAGTTTGGAAAGTGCTTCTAAAAGCTGAAAACAGAAATTTTGTAGTCATATATTCATATAATGGGAAAAAAGACAAAAACCTAGAGTTATGGAAGCCAGGCCAACCTCATTTGAGAGATTGATGGGTACAACTTAAAATAGGTCTGTGCAGAATGAAGGTAGGCAGAGCTAACATTCTTTGGAAACTAATTGGAAATTGAGATGTTAACCCTGATATTAGGGTTTAAAACCAGGATTACTGAAAGGATTGATGGCTACTATAAATGTAGTAGTTAGCCACAAAGCCACACTAGTTAGCCATAAAGGGCAGGGAGCGGTGGCACACACCACTTTATTCCCAACACTCAGGAGACAGGGGCAGGCAGATCTCTGTGAGTCCAAGGCCACCCTGAGCTGCTCAAGATGGAATCTGTCTAAAATATAAACAGAACTCACAAAAAGGTAATCCCAGCACTTGGGATCACATGCCTTTAATCCTAGCACTAAGGATGTGGAGACAGGTGATATGGCTGGGTAGAGAAAGGAATATAAGGCAGGAGGAAACAGGAGCTCAGGATTCAGTCTGAGGTTTCATAGAGATGGCATTCAGTCTGAGGACTTGTCAAAACAGGATACCCGATTCAGTCTGAAGATTCTGTAGACATAAGAACTAGTGGCTGGCTGCTCTGCTTCTCTGATCTTTTAGCTTTCACCCTCTAATATTTGACCCTGGGATTTATTATTAAGGCTAATTGGAATATGAGCAATGAATTAATGCTGCAAGTGTGTTTCTCAGTGGTTGTACATATTGGAATTCCAGGGGGGGGATAAAATCTTACCATTTGATACATTTATATCAAAGAAATATGAAGTATACACTGACATTCCCAAGCAGGCTTGCTTCAAGGGACATGCCAAATCTCAAACAGTAAGAGATATTACAAAGATATCAAGAGTGAATAAAGTCAACTCGGTATTTAGAAAGAAATTACAAAAAGAGCAATAGCAGAAATAAAGCAGAAACTTGGTGAACTGGATGTCTTGACAGTAACCAGCTATCAATCAGAACTATCACAAAAGAAAGAATTTTTCAACATGCAAAATTCTCTATCTATTAAGAATAACCAGGGAACCCAAATTTAATGTATCTCTTTATTTTTTAAAATTTGTCAATAATTCCAATAGATTTATAACTCAAACAAGCAAAAAATATGTGGGCCAAACCAAATATATATCAGGGCAGGCCAATTTTTGACTTCCGCTACACAAGATGTATTTTTTTCTTAATCATTATTGTTAAAGAATTATTTTTTAATTTCTTATTAAATCACTCTCATTAATGTATAGTCATACCTCAGGCTGATATTGAAAATATGGTAGATCTTTCCACCCTATTTTTAATGATCTGAAAATTATGATTTTAAACTCCCCTTTTTTAATTTTGCTTTGTAATTATATTTGTAAGCTTGTTTCTAAAGAGTTCTAAAGTTTTAAATCCTTGTTTAAAAAATAATTACAAGGAGGTTTCTGAAAATTTAATTTAATTGTTATTATTAGTGAATTGTTGTTGATGGACCTATAATTGTGGGCTTTTTGTGCACTTTAATGAAATTTATGAAAAAATAGAAGAAAGAATGAAAAAATAAACTAAACCCATAGGTGTACATTTGCATTGTTTCAAGACAATTATACATGAAAGAGCTTTAAAGAACATCTGCATTGAAGATGGATGCCTCAATGATAGAAAAGAACTTTGGGTGACTGACCAGGCAGCGAGATGTCTCTGTCAATTCTAGGGTTTTGGAAGTTGCTTACGATGCAACTCCTGTTTACTTAGGTAATATATGCTGCTGGAGTCTTTGGTGGAGTTGAAGAATTTACAGTTATAGTTTTTCTTAGTTATGATAAAAGATAAAGTAGATATAAATATTGTAACTGTGATTCTTGTTTGATACCTGTTTTGTTATTTGTAACTTTACTATGTTAAAGTCAAAACCTTTTTTTTGTATTTAAACAGAAAAGGGGAGGTGATTGTGAGTCCCTCTGTGTGTTGTGATTACCATTAATGAATAAAAAAAAATCTGCTTTGGACCTATAGCTAGGCAGAACTTAGGTAGGCAGGGAAAGCTAGACTCAATGTTGGGAAAAAGAAGGGCGGATTGGCAGAGATGCCATGGAGTCACCTGAGACAGATGCTGGTCGGAACTTTATCTGGTAATCCACAGCAACATGGCAATATACAGAAATGGATTAAATTAATATAAGAGTTAGCCAATAAGAATTCAGAGCTAATGGGCCAAGCAATCATTTAATTAATACAGTTTCTGTGTGATTCTTTTGGTTTAAGCTAGCTGGGCAGCCAGGAACCAACAAGTGCCTTCCTCTAACATCTGTTTGTATTTCCTGCCTGGTTTTATTCTACTAAGACATTGGCCAAAACAGCTTCTTTAACAACCAATGGTAATAAAACATTTATAACATACATAGGGGAAACCAATGGGAATAAAACATTCATAGCTTACAGAGGGGGAATCCCACATTAAAAGATGGCTATGTAGCACTATGCCATAGTAAAAGGTGGAACATACACCTATATGTGAGATATAGAGATACAAGGGGAAGAATACAATTAACCAATTATCTTGGTAACTTTTCTATTGCCTTGAAGAAGCAGCACGACAAGACAACTTAGAAATAATTTGACCAGAGGGGTGAATGTGAACAGATGTTATTAGACCCATGCTATCACAGTGGCAGCACGAAGCAGGAATGGTTCTAGAACAGTAGCTGAGAGCAATATTGGGGACTACAATCAGAAGTAAAGGAGCAGAGGAAGAACTCAGAATGGTATGGACTTTTGAAGCTTAAATTCAACTTCATCCAACAAGGAAGGCCAGACTTTTCAAATAGTTCAACCTCCTGGAGAGCATATATTCAGACACGAGTCTATGGGGCCATTCTCACTCAAGCCATCATATTTCTTTCATCAAGTTGCCATTTTCACAGTAACTAAGCCATTTAAAAAATATCTGCACTGATATACTCATAAAAACAATGATCTGCTGACCTAATCTCCTTTGAAAGAGCACATCTGGCAACACAGTTACATTGGCAATTAAATCTTTTTTTTTTTATTGAGAAAAAAAAATTTCC
>NW_004949105.1:11350724-11352521 GCF_000317375.1 Microtus ochrogaster | reverse complement strand
TATAAGACTGTTTTGGCTATCCTGGGTTTTTTATTTTTCCATATAAAGTTGATTATTGTCCTCTCAAGATCTGTGAAGAATTTTGAAGGGCCCTTGATGGGGATTGCATTGAATCTATAAATTGCCTTTGGTAGAATTGGCAATTAAATCTTAAAATGAATTTGAAAGGGCGGTGTCTAATCATAGCAACTGCTTTTCTCTTTCTTATTTTAAGTAGGGTTATTTTACTTTATACACTTCATCTTATTCAGTATCTAATGGGAATAATAACACTATCCTTCTTAATAGTTTGCAAAAAATGTCACATGTGCAAAGCACTTAAAATATTGTTTAATCAGAGTAACATTAAATGAATAGAATATTAGTATAATTGAGTATATACTTACATATTCATTTAAAGACATATACATTAATTTATGTCTGTGTTTAACCCAGTAATGTATCATTTAATAATTATACATACCAAATGATAAATTTATCTGAATATCTTATTTTAATTTATTCAATGCTTGCTACTTTTCAGATCAACACTAAAACTGTTATGTTGACTCGTAAGATAAATGACTAGTGCTAGAAAAAAAGAATATCTGAAGGAAAAAGGGTATTTTCAAGGTCGTTCTGAGTGATATTTGTTGGAAAGAAAAAAATCAGTGCCCCATTCCATTATGTGGACCACATAATAAGAAATTGCAGGCAGCATGTGTGGGTGGCATCCCTGAAGAACTTGACATCAGCACACAGACTTTCAGCTGTAGAGAAATCTCCTTTTAACACAGTCAAAATTTACGGGCTATTAGTGATCATCACACTGAGTCACAGGGAAAGACGTAAGTGTTGCGTATTGTGTAACATGACAATTAAGTTATTTTTTTTCTCGCTTCCCAGTAAGGCACTGCCTTTGTCCTTGACGAGGAGCAGCCTGTTTGGCATGAAGGAGAAATACAAGAATATCTAAGACAGATAGATGATCAGGGTGCCAGGCACAATTCTGAAATGCCTCAAGGTCAAAGTTCTATAATGGTAAAATGTCAATTTCAGAAGATGTTTTCTCATTGTGTTTTCTATTACTGTTCTGTGAGATTCTTTTCAGTGAATCAGTTCACTTGTATTCAAAGATGTATTCCTGCCTCTTGTATGGGTCATTATTTTTTCTTATATTCTCTCTGTAGGTCAGGGTTTTACCATCTTCTTGTATTACTTTACAGCCCTGCAATTGGTTTTCCTCACTCACCTGTCTCCACATTTCTTCTTTTTGCTATCAGCTGCACCCTTTGGAAAGTCTGTGGCCACCACACTGCTTGCTCTCCAGCATCCTGAGCAGCTCATTACTGACAATAATACGGCCAACACTGAAGCTTCATGTTTTCCTCTTAACATGTATATGTGCGTTTGCCAGGGTTTAGAATGCATCCCGAAGTTTTGCAAGCCTTTTGTATATCATGCCTTACCATGTTAAGAACCACTGTGATCCGTGATGCACATTTCTAAAAACTTAATGTCCTCGAGGGTGATCCTTGTTTGTGTCATGGCTCCCACAGGCCCATGTGTTGAATGGTTGTTCTGCAGATGCTGGTACTGTTCTGAAATGTATCAGAAGCTAGGAAGTAGAATACCTAAAAATCATACATAAGCCAACAAGGGCATGCCTTTGCAGGTTTCTCTCCTTCTAGTCTAGAGCTCCCTACTTCATAGCTTGAGTAGTGATACAAATAATTCTGCCACAGTTCTATTACTAAGTGTCAGATCAATCAAACAGAAACCTAATAGAGAATTAAGAGAATTATTGGAGGTAATGAA
>NW_004949105.1:11338869-11349994 GCF_000317375.1 Microtus ochrogaster | reverse complement strand
TTTAAATAAGTACCAGATACCAAAGCTAAACCAAGACCAGGTAAATGATCTAAATAGACCTGTTAGTCGCGAAGAATTAGAAACGGTTATCAAAAACCTCCCTTCCAAAAAAAGCCCAGGACCAGATGGTTTCAATGCCGAATTCTACCAGAACTTCCAAGAAGAACTAATACCCATAGTTCACTTTTATTGAAGTACTTTTTAGTACACATTGTAAATGAGCAAATATTAGAATCAACATTTCAATACCCTTGAAGATGTTTGAAACCATAACTATGGAATGGTGATGCTTTACTTAAGGGGGTCTATCCCTCAAAAGCTAACCCAATCAAGGACTATGGGGATTAAATTAATTAATTCATTAATTTATTAAGCACAACTCACATTTTATTGGTAGGGAGCTAGCACCTTTGATTCATTGCTTGAGAAAAAGCTTTTGTTTCCAGTCTTTGGGTTTGCTTTTCTCTGAGGTTAGATAATGATGATATCTGCTTTCAACATTTTTCCTTCACATTTACCTTCACTTTTCTCAGATGTATTTAAGACATTCTTGAGATGTAATTAATCCCATTTATTAATAATTTATCCCATTTGAAGAATATGTTCTCTAAGTACATATTTATGAAAATAAATCATGGAATTTTATAAATATATGTATTATGTTTTTATTGAGCTATGCATTTTTCTCTTCTCCATCCCTTTCTCTGCTCTCCCATAATACCCTCTCCCATGACCCCCACACTCCCAATTTATTTGGGAGAACATGTCTTTTTCTCCTTCCTATGTATATCCACGTATGTCTCTCTTAGGGTCTGCTTTGTTGTCTAGGTTCTCTGAGATTGTGAATTGTAGGCTAGTTTTCTTTGCTTTATGTCTAAAAGCCACTTATGAGTGAATACATATTATACTTGTCTTTCTGGATTTAGGTTACTTCACTCAATATGATGTTTTCTAGATCCATCCATTTGCCCTCAAACTTCAATATGTCATTATTTTTTCTGCTGTGTAGTACTCCGTTATATAAATATACCATATCTTCTTTATTTACTCTTTAGATGAGGGGCATTTAGGTTGTTTCCAAGTTCTGGATATAACAATTAATGCTGCTATGAACATAGTTGAGCACATGTCTTTGTGGTTTGATTAAGCATCCTTTAGGTGTATTCCCAAAAGTGCTATTGATAGTTCTTGAGGTAGATTGTATCCTAATTTTCTGAGAAATCACTATATTGATTTCTAAAGCAACTGTACACTAGCAACGGAGGAGTGTTTTCCTTTACCCACATCCTCTCTAGCATAAGTTGTCATCAGTGTTTTTGATTTCGGCCATTCTGACAGGGATAGAATCTAAAGAGTTGATTTGATTTGCATTTCTTTGATGGCTAAAAATGTTGAGCATTTCCTTAAGTGTCTTTCAGGCTTTTGAGATTCATATGTTGAGAGCTCTATAGGAAATCTGAAGTTCTGTTTATGTCTGCACCCCATTTTTAAAATTGGATTATTTTTTCTTTTGACATAAAGTTTCTTGAGTTCTTTGTATGTTTTGGAGATCCGTTCTCTGTTTGATGTGGGGTTAGGGAAGAACTTCTTTCTTCTGTAGACTGCTATTTTGTCTTGTTGACCATGTCCTTTGCTTCATAGAAGCTTCTCCATTTCAGGAGATCCAGCTGAGCAAGCAAAGTCTTCATGTGGAGAAAAACTTCATATAGAAATAGTCATTTATGTTGGGTCGAAAAAAGAGTAAAAATACATGGTGAGTATTTTACTGGAACAACATCCATGCTGTCTGCCTTTTGAGTAACTGGCACTCAAAACCATCTTAATATAAGATTTCCATCCTTGCATGCTGTGAAGTTGCTTAAATAGTCAGATAATAACACAATAAGCAGCTCTTTTTACAGATACAAAGTCAAAACCAACTTTGGCTTTCCTACAAACCTGAGATGATGGCACAAGAGAATTTCCAGAGCAGGAAATAAGATTTTCTCAGTAAGATACAGTAATATTTTAATGAACAGAAAATTATAGACACATATAAAATATACTTATTTCTTTTGAAATACTCCTATGAAAATAATAAACATTTTATAGTACACTCATTCATAGTGATTTGCCAGGGTTTTTTTTTCTTTGCACTCAGCTGACCAATAACAATTAGCTTCTTCATTCTTGACAGCCCTAAATTCTGTGAAACATGATTGCCCACTTTCATTAAATTCATTAACTGCTTAAGCTATTTAACATTGTTAATTTTTCTTATTATCTTTCCCTGTTCTACAACATTGGCCAAAAGAATGAACCCCATTAAATACAAGAACAATAGACAATATTATTGGTTATTTCAATGGCAGATAAGTCAGTGAGTTTAAGGGAATGGGGTGCCAGCTCAGCTGTGAAGTGGTGCTATGTGATGTAGAGCCTTGAAACATATTTTACGCTTGACAGTAATAATATTGAATTAATATGTCTCTGCTTAGCTTAGGAAATCTGGTTCAAATTTAGCCCAATTTATCAAGGTTTGGCAGAGTTATAAGAATTAACAAATCATGCTGTGACTTGAAATTAGCATTATGAATATTTAGGAGCTGTTGTAACTGTGGGCTAAATATATAAAATGTCACTGTCATCATATAAAAACAAACTTTCAAACATAAGAGGCGAAGGCTTATTACATAGTCCAGTATGGTTAAAAATAATACAGCATTTGATTTTACTTTTGAGTTCAACGTCTATCAAAATATTTTCTCTTTAGCAATAAAGGTCCTTGACATCTGCTTCAAAGATGTGTATTCAGAATATCTTTTTGTGCCCCAATCTGGTCTTCCCTTTGCTTGACAGTTTCCTTTAGGATGTATATAAGTAATTCTTCTTCACCCTTTTAGCAATCATGGCAAAGCCATTTCTGAGAGTATTTCTCTCCTCTTGTTCCACATAATCCATGGGGATGTTGAAGGTTACATTCATTAGCTTTAACACTGGGTGAATAAAAGTTACATACAAACTTCTGACAATTAAATGCATATGGCATCTGTTTGTCTCCTGAAAGTCACCCATCTATACATTTATATCAGAACATGGTATATGTTTCTATTTTTTTTAAAAACTTTTTGGTTTGTAATTTAAAATAAAAATAGAAGTCACCTAAATGCATAGAATGATTTTCTTTTCAGCAGAATGAGGTCAAGTACACTGAATGGTATGATGAATGAGTGGTTGTGTCCACAGAGAGCTTGTTAAAAAGTTACTTATGATGGGTAATGAGGATTGAGAACCTTGTGGAAAGCAGATAACTTCATTTTTCATTAAAAATTACTTTTAAGTGAAGTTTTGTTCTCATGAAGTAGCTTTGTCTATTTATAAGGACAAAAATGAGGCCATTAAAACAATTTAGGTAAAAAAAAAATGGTTTTCTTGTTCTCAATGACCATTACATGCAAAATCTTTGACCCATCAAGTCTGAAATATTTAGACAAGTTAAGTTTTCATTTGTGCAGTTTGCATAGTTTAAGGATTGGTTAAACTCTGGCATAGTATTTTTAAACATATGAGGAATAGTCTTTGACTTGTCCCAAGCTTTGTAGTTTTTACATGGCAACAACTGATAGTGACTTTCAAATTACCTTCCTTTGGAGGCACAATTGGAGAGCAATATTTGCTTTTATAAAGACCAAGTAAAGTAAAAAAATAAATAGACTATTGGAAGTATTGATTTTAAGAATCCAGTGAGACTAGTGTGATGCCCTACATTTGAAATCTTAGCATGTAGAAGTTTTAAGCTGTGGGTTTCTGGAAGTTTGAGGGCAGCCTGGGCTTCATGACATGTTCTAGAATAGTGTAGGGTATAGGGTGAGACCTTGTCTCCAAAAATAAAACCATTAAGAAAGAAAGCAAAAGACAGCCGGCGGTGGTGGCGCACGCCTTTAATCCCAGCACTCGGGAGGCAGAGGCAGGTGGATCTCTGGGAGTTCGAGGCCAGCCTGGTCTACAACAGCGAGTTCCGGGCCGGGCACCAAAGCTACAGAGAAACCCTGTCTCGAAAAACAAAACAAAAAACAAACAAAAAAAAAAAAGCAAAAGACAGAATGGAATAATGTTAATTTTAGTAAAATAATCAAATTATTTTTTTCTGAAATTATAATGATTTCTAAAGTACAAAGCTAGTTAGTGGATTGAAATAGAAATGTTTTAAAAAAAGAACTTGCCAAAGGATTCCTACTTTTTGCATCTAAAACGTAATGAAGTGCTGATATATTGTCACAGAAAATAAAGTCTTGGATCAAGATTAGTGCCAATAATCCTTGACTAGAAGGACTTAGATACACACCCAAGATAACCCCCTTGCAATTTAGAGAAGAGAGTCTGGTGCTTGCTCAAGAAAAGAAATGGGAACAAAATAGTTATTTTTTAACTCTACTATGTCCTTGGGGAAAGATAGAATGACAGTACATACTAGTGAGGGAAAGACACGTTTTAAAATTTCTCTGGCTGGAGATGTATCATGTCTTAATGATAGAGAAAGGTAATCCAATCAAATCAATGACAGTTTTGCAGAAACTGATGTCTTGACTCCACTGGTGAGTGAATGTGTCCATCCTAAATGTTTCTGCTTGCAGAAGGTTTCTGGATGCTCCCTATGTGGTGAAAGCAAGGCAGTATAGAAACAATAGGACAGAAGAGAGTTAAGGAGGAATGACTTCAAGAATATTATCCTGAATGTAACACTGATTGAAGCAGAAATATGAATGTATCTTTCCCATAGAGGAGTGACATTTGTTAACATTAACATGAAATGTGAACATCTGAAACGGTCAAATACTCTAGATCTTGGGGAAAGCTAGAGATTTGTGAGGTTGTCTTTCTGGGGCGTGAGCATGTAACTAATTAGCTTTAGAACAGTGCTGTGGGACAGTGGTCTTCTAACCTGTAAATATTAGTCACTTGTATTGCTTTAATAAAATGATGTTTGGCTAGTAGCAAGGCAGAAAGTATAGGCGGGGCAACTTATACTTTCAGATCAGGAGAATTCTGGGAAGAGGAGAGGCTGAGTCTACAGTTGTCACCAAGACACAGAGGAAGCAAGATGAGCATGCCTAGCTGATAAAAAGTACCAAGCCACATGAATATCACAGACAAGAATTAAGGGTTAATGTAAGATATAAAAATTAGTTAATAAGAAAGCCTGAACTTTAAAATTAATGTAAGCTTCTGTGTATTTCTTTGGGATGAATGATTGTGGGACTGTGCAATACAGAAATCTCTGTCAACAAAATACTATTTTTGGTGATCAATTTCCTTGATCTTAGTCTTCCAATATGAGTATTAAAGGGCAATAAAAAGATGTATAATACATTCCTTATTGCATAAATAGTTAAAATTTTACAAATTAAATGTTATTTGAATTTTTCATTTGAAACTCAATAGTAGTTTAATTTTAAGGGATTAATTGGGAACTGATCAAAATATTCAAACTGTACATTTCTAGACAGACTAATAGGATTGGGTCAGCAGGTTAAAGCTGAATACATACATAATTGAGATTAAAAAATCAAAGGATTTGATAAGTATGAAAATATTAGTTAAAGCTTCAAAACTGTGATAATATTTATATTATCTTTAAAGTATATTTTTCTTATTTTTTATTAAAAAGAAATTGACAAGGGCACATAAAATAATTGAATTATATTGGTAAGATTTGCATAGTAGTGACTTCTTTTCATGACATCTAAAATTTTACTTAAATACATAAAAATTAGTCAGTCATTAAAAGAAAAGGATTCTGTCAGTTATGACAGCATGAGCAAACCTTGTTATGTTTTGAAAAACAAGCCTATCATGGAAAGATAATTATTGCATTATTGGTTGTATGATGTATCCAACATAGTCAAAATTACTTAAGCAGACAATAGAATTGGTTATCAGTCACTGTGGAAAGTGAGAAAAGGGGGAAATATCAGCCAATGGGCAGAAAGTGACCTACTTCTAGTGGTGTACATCTGTAATTCCAGCACTGAGAGATGGACGCAGGATGATTTCTGTAAGTTGGAAAGCAACTCGTGGCGTATAAAAAGAACCTGTTTCAAAAATTCAAAAGTAAATAAATAATGAAAAGTTTAAGCACACAAAAGAAAGAAATTCATAGATTTGTTATGTAACAATGTTGCTTATAATTAAGAAATATTCACTAGTGACTGAAAATTTATTCACATAATAGATCTCATGATTTATGTCTTTTTTGTAATAATAGCAGTTAAGAAGACAGTGATAAAAATAATGATAAAACAGTTGAAACAAAACCTAATTTTCACCTTTTTGCCTGTCTAAATTAGCTTCTAAGTAACTTCTGAAATTATTTCTATTTTATCTCCTAAGTTTCATATCAAAATAAATAAGAACACCACTTTTGAACTAGGGAAAATAATAAATAGAATTTCTTGGTGTGATAGCAACACTCACAACTCAAACACTGCTCAGGAGGGGGTCTTCTTGAAATTCAAGTCAAACAGAGTCAAGGTATTACATCCCAAAACACATTCTCACCATCAGTATACAAGGTGGAGTTATGGAGTACAAAAATGTAAATTAGAAGCCTTTGAAATTTCCTCCCATAATAATATTTTACCTTTTAAAAGTTATTTCCCTATATTTCTTTGACTGTGCCTTGAGAACAATACCATAATGGTTAAAACAAAATCTTATCATTGATAGTATAAAATTACCTTAATAATATCTTCAAGTAATTCAGTCATAATAGATCATATTACCTTGATCTTCAGGCTCATGTTGGACAATCACCCCATTTTTGGGGGGGCTATCAGATGCCTTCAATATTTCTTAATCATAGGTACTCCATATCTCATTGTTCTTGGTTCAGCAGATATGTTGCTGGGTTACCCAACAGGTTTTAGAGTGCATTATGCTTCTTGCATGAAGTGCAAAGGCAGTATTGTCAGTGACTTGGTGCTAGAGGCACAGTTCTTATAGAAAATTGGTACTTGGCTCCCTTACCTGGGGTTGTCTTTCTTCCCGTAATAGACTGTACTTCTGAGAGATGTCTTGCTGTAGTGTTTAATTCCACCTAACACCACGTACTACATAGCCTTTTTTTGGATAAATTCTGCCTTTTTGTTATTTTACAATTGCCATTTTTTTTTTTATTTTCAAGGTGCTTTCATTTTCGATGTAGAGAAGCTATGATATTACCAGTGAATTTAAGGAATCTGTGGCCCTTTAAACAATATTTGCTAAGAGGCTATTTCTTCTAAAAAAGAAATACTTGCCCTGCTTTAAATTCCTTCAAATATTTTATGCTAGATATTTGCATTTTACTACATGGCTTCCCCTGGAGAAGAAGTATGGTTGCGCAGTTGCACAGCTTGCAAATTCAACATGAGATTTCTCTGTGGAAGTGTGCAGATGCACAGAAATTAAATACAGTAGAATTATGTAGAAAATGAATGATCTGTAAATTCATTTGAAATGCCCATTGGTACCCCCTTTTCCAAGGAGGGGATACTTTTAGTGACATGCTGCATTGATTTTCTTGTATGTCACATTACATTGGGTTTGTATGTCTCATTATGCGATGTTATCACTCTACGGTACTGTGGCTTATGTGGTGACACTGTGAGCATAATGTAATGTGAGGCACCATGGCTGTGAAATGCCATTAAACTATGACACTCCTGAGAGTCAGTGAATTATGCTCTGTCACCTCCGCTACTTCAGAAAGCTCAGGGAGCTGCAGGAGGCACTTGCTTTGCAGGATTATTTGAATTTGTTTATCTACTTCATTTAAGCTTTGCCAAGCTGTATGTTGACGGAATTAACAATCTACCAATACCTCCTCTATTTGGTTTGCTTCTAAGAAAAACACCTGTCCCTAAAATAGGCTCTCATCATGCTTTGTTTATTTGCTAACTGTGGGACAATGATGTATAACAGTAACTTCTGTCACCATAATAAACACTTTCTTCATGTTATGCTTGTTAGTAAGGATGAGAATGTCTCTTTTCTTTCATGGATATTGCCTGGAAAAGTTAATCAGAATTTTTTAGAAATTACTTGGTGGTTTGTGTTGTCATTTTTATTGTAGCTTGTTTTCAGTTTTTTTTTATTCGTCATGAATCTTCTTGTCCAAAGAGACCTTCAAAGTAGTGTAACCTTGTGTTTACTTTCTTCTTTTTTCCCCCTTTGTTTTGATACCATGCTGCAGTGATTTGTTGCCAGAGGGTTTTCATGTCACTGATAGTACTGAGTTAGAAGAAAAAACATAACCTTCTGGGCTCATCTATGGTCTTAGAATCTTATATTAAAGGAGGATATTCTTTAAAGGCACTTTTATTTTTATTGAGAATCTTTCAAGGCAGACTCCTCAGTGAAAATTCTTCAGTAACTATTATTTGAATCAAAGGAAATGATTTCTTTGTATTCCTTTAGAGTTTAGATCACTTGAAACCAACAAGTTCTGAAGATATGGAATTCTACATCTCTGTAAGAAATTCTTTTTAATAACTATAATTTTTGTTTTATTCTGATGATAGATATCTGTATTATTTTTATTTAGTGTGGATAAAAAAATTATCAGCTAACCTTTTTCTCAGTTTGTCTTTTCTGGCTTTTCTAAAATAATTTTGTTGTTGTTATTACTCCACATTGTCAATAGTTACCAGGGAGGTTTTCTTACCTAATACTTCATTAATATCACCTAAATCCTTCTTAAAGCCTTGTACATTTTGCAATAATTCAAACACCAGATCTCATTTGAAAATCTTCATTCCATCTGTACTTGATTAGATTCAAAGGGAAGCTGTGGCCTCTGTAAAAGCTACTGCCTTCATCAGACATTTGTTTTCTTTTATTTTGTTCATATTGTTTTTCACATAACTACTGCATTAGCACTTCATGATATTTCTTCTTTGATGAGTATCATGCTGTTTATTCATAATTCAATATAATTCCATAAAGAGATATCTTTTCTAAATCAACCAAAATGGCCTTCCAGGCTGGAGATTTACAAAAGAGAAAGTGTAACTGAAGCATTCATATCTTTTACAAGTGACCATGGCTTTAGGTGATTCAATTGTATCACAGTTTTTCTGAGTTTATTTAATTTGATGTTATACTTGGTTAGTGAGTAGTCACCTCCTCATTTTTCACATATCTGTGATGTTTACTATCACCTTAAAAAGTTAAAAATAGTTACATGTCACATAAAGATTACTAGTATAGTTATGTTATTATGTAGTTTCTGTTTAGTAAGTTGGCTAATTTTCTAATAGACCATGTATAAAATTCTTATATGGACATTGAGCTGTTGTAATTTCAGCTGTAAGTTGTCAGTGTAATAATATTCCTGCATTTTTGTTGCTGTGATTAGTTCTGTACATCTATGAAACTATATATTGATGTGTGTATTCATATTTCTGGGAAATCATATTGTAAGATAATTATATCACACAAAAATAATGGATGTTTTAATCATGGAATGTGCTTGTGTTCTGGATTCCCTTAATAGTTCTAATTTTTAAATTAAATTCTTCTCATTTTAATTGTTTGGATGGGAATGTGCTATAAATTTTCCCCATTCTCTTTCCACCCTCCCCTTTCACCCTCCCCTCTGTCCTCTATATTTCCAATTTAGTCAGGAATTCTTGTTTTTTTTTCCCTCTTCCTAGCCAGATCCATGTATGTCCCTCTTAGGGTCCTCTTTTTTAGCTAGGTAAATAGATGGGACTAGAGAAAGTCATCCTGAGTGAGGTAACCCAGACTCAGAAACACGAATATAATATGTACTCACTCATAAATACATTATAGACATAAAGCAAAGGACAAACAGCCTACAGGACACAACCCTTAATTACTCTTTAGATAACCAAGAATATACTTTATTCTAGAGTCACTAGTGATTTCATTGGATAATCTTTTGTTTTATTGTTGTTTACCAAATTGTCGTACCTACAGTGGATTTTTCATAATATACTTAGTATTTTACAGTCTCTTTGGTTTGGTCATAAAGTTTTAACTGAATTTTCTGTTCAGAGCCTCTCAATGAAGACAAAGTGCTCTCACTTGGAGGTTTGACTAAGGAAGTGTTCGTTTTCTGAAGTTCTTCGGGTTTGGCAAGACCGTCATTATGGTGGAAGCTGTTACTATCAGGCCCTAGGATCTGCAGTTTCTTGCCTTGTGGTCATCTTCATAGGTATCTCTGTCTAGGCTAAGATGTAATTCTCTTTAATATGACAAAATTGCCAGCAGTACTTATTGGCTTTTTCATCTTTTGATTGTTATGAGGTCATTGTTCTCACCTGCACCTGAGGAGGTGATGTGACTCTTCATGGTTCACTAAAGGGCATCTGATGGACACTAGAATTGTGTCAGAGAATATAGCTGGTGTAAAAAACACAAAGTTGCTATTTTATCAGCATTTTCTGTGTCTTCTCTGGAGGAAGGTTACCTTTGCCCAGTGTCCCACGTAGCTGTAACACTAACCTTTCTGAAATTAGCCAAATCAACAGGACAGCCTTAAAAGAAAATAATACATTATTCTTGCACTTTTTCACACTGGAAATTTAGTAGAACACTATCAGCATTCCTTAGCATTTTCCAGTTTTAATAGCACAGTGCTAATCCTATCTAAGTTGACAATGATGGCAACACCTACACCAGTTAGTTCTGCTTGCTCTGGATAGTCCTTCTGAATACCATAGTGAATTTTTTTATGTTGCTGGGAAAATGGAAGCACGTCTCTTTCCTCTTCGTGAAATGATAAAATAAGACCATAATTTGGTCATTTTTCTGAAGTAAAATCTAATAGTGAGAAAAATGCACTTTAAGTAAGTATGGTTGGTGTTACTCTCACACTCATTATAGGTGCTTTGGTCTGATAAGTAAAGGTACCTATTAGAAGATTATCTTACTATTTACTAAAAGAAATTTTTATGAACATTTAGGAAAATGGTTTTTCTTTGTGTGTGTGTGTGTTTGTGTATGTGTGTGTGTATGCGTGAGCGCACACGTGCACAGGTAGATTTTGGAGAACAGTTATGTGTCATTCTGGAACCATTTATTTATTTATTTATTTATTTATTTATTTATTTATTTATTTATTTTTGGTTTTCCGAGACAG
>NW_004949105.1:11334604-11338769 GCF_000317375.1 Microtus ochrogaster | reverse complement strand
GCTCTGGAACCTTTTATAAGGGAGTTGTTCAAACCTCACTGTTATTGTTTTATGCTTTATAGTGATTTGTCACAGGGTGAAATAGATTGTGTGTGCTGGAAGAACTCCATCACTGATCTCTGCTAGTTGTCAAAACCAAAACTGTGTCCAGAATTGGCAATTCTTCAATATCTTGAAGAATAGAAAATTTTGCAGAACTACTTGGGGTGGTACCCATGGATTTGCTGAGTATTCTAGCCTATAAAACTGATTAGCTTTCATATTCTCTTTGTTTGGAACTCCTTAAAGATAATATTTCTATAAGCTTGACAGGAAAGGGCTCTACCATTGACACCTTTTTAATATGTTAATTTGTTTCATTATAAAGCAACTTGCCATTTAGTGAAATGACATGCTTTAATTGTCAGTCAAATTTTGGTTTTAAAGTTCGGTGACTTTGAGAATGAGAGGGTAATTTTGTGAGGTCCAAGCTTTTAGTTTAATTTTTGTATGAAATAGAAGTAATTAATATTAAACAGACTAAAGTGAAAGACTTGTTCTCCCCCCAAATAATTACGCAGGTAGTTGTCTTCCTTTTTAACTTAGACAATAATAATTTTATATTATATGTTAAGTAGAAAATAAATCTATCAAGAGAATATGGGATAAAGAAAATGTGATGCATACATAAAGTAGAAAGAGTATCCTTAAAACAAAACAAAAGAATGAAATTTGTAGGAATATATAGACTTGGGATAATAATAATATTAAGCAAAGTCACTTGAACTCAGAAGGTAAAAATCACCATGTTCTGTCTCACCTGTATGTCATAGCCTATAATGTATTTTTGCATATATGTAAATAGCTGTGTGAACAAAACATAACATTTATAAAGAAGACCAAGTAAGAACAATATTGTGATAAGGAAGTAATGGAAAGGCAGAGGAAACAAGTCATGACAGAAGATATATAGCTCATTGCTATAGTTTCAGTTCTGTCATAGAATTTGTGTACACATGGTGGGTACATGAGAAAGTAATTGATAATACATGTGCAAAACTATGTGAAAACATCCATGGCAAGAGAACAGCAGTCCGAACTGTATAGAAATTTACTGAGGTTCATAGATTTGGGCCAAGTATTTGAGTGGTTTCTTTAATCTAGTTGTGTGATGCTCACTGCAAGAAAGTGATTAAATTAATAAGATAAAAAATATAAAAATTCCATTGCAAATGAATTACTTTCTGTAGCTTAGCTGTTCCAAGTTAAGTTTAAATTAAAAGCGTAATGGAACATAAAGGGAGTCTTTAAAGGAAAAAGTTGCATTTAAACATACTGAACTTTCCCAGTAGTCTCTTTTCAAAAAATTCAGGATGTGGTAAGAGCCTGCATGGGGTTTCTCTTCTTCCAAGGGATGAACATTGACTTGCAGTCTTTGATTGCTTTTCAGAATATTTCCTCTATGAAAATAAAGTAACTGCTTTTATTCTGTACTTCTAGGGTCAACTTTGTTTTTTCTATTTTCTTTAAAAGATAGATGTATATTTAATATTTCTTTCTGTCATGCCTATTTGTTAACCAAGCTACCTTTTCACAAAAATCTAATCTTTTCTTAGCCTCATTAAGCTTCTTGAAGAAATATAAATTAATATCAATTCAGAAAAGACTGGATATAAACTCCCTATTGTATCTTCCTTGGAAAGATAATAACTGTGCATTCTCATCTTTGTTACAAAATATATGACAGAACAACATTTCACAGGAACACAAGCTCCTACGAAAATGATAATCAGGATAGTTGTGAATGTTAACTTTCTTTAGGAAGAAAACAATGGAAAAAATGTGATTATGTTAATAACAAAGACCCTGTTGGGGGTTGTACATAAAGTGCCAAGATTTTGTGCCATCTGCCTTTCCAGAATGAAGCAAATCTAAATGGGTTCCAGATTATCAACTCTATGTTAATAAGATGATAAAATTTGTTTTTTGAATGAAGTTATAATTTTACAAAATTTCAATACTGTTAATAACATATTCTTGATCCATAGAGCTAATCCTCTTTTAATCTGCACCCATGTTTTCTTACACGACTATTGGTTTTATAGAGATAGCTCAGCAGGTAAAAGCACTGCCTGCTTTTCCAAAGGTCCTGAGTTCAATTCCCAGCAACTACAGGGTGATTCACAACCATCTGTAATGAAATCTGGTGCCCTTTTAAGGAAGAGGCCTGATCAGTTGTTCTCATCAAACTTAGACCATGAAACCCAAAATGGACAAATTCAACAGAACTGCCATATACAGGCTGCCCATGCATGTTTCAGCATTGCCAAGGCATAAATTTCATTCATTCATTCATTCATATAGGTTTTATATAGGTTTAATATCTGAGAGCATAAGGAGCAGTAATTGAATCAGCTATGGATGGGGGCATTTATTATTCATGTGTGGTAATTGCGATCAAAGACTAAATTTAACCAATTCATTAGTTCTCTTCCAAATTTACTTAAGTCTTTTACCAAGTTAATAGCCTACTGGTGGATAGTTCTGTTATTTGTTGCAAAAATTTTATTTTGAAAATGTATATTTTATGTTTTATAAGATATCACTTCATCTTTTTTATATTTGCATATAAATATCCTTTATTTCCTCTCCTACTCTCACAATGGCTTCTAAGTTCTAAGGATGTGACTCAGGAAACATATATAGTATAGCTGTGTTATGCCCTTCAAGGCTCATATTAGTCATCTATATGTGCCAAGGGGGAACTTGTTCCCATAGATTTCTCATAAACCCTTAAAGAAGTACCAGCAGCTGGGGTTCAAGAACAGGACTTAGTCTGCATCTCCCTCTTCAGGGCATCTGTTCAGCTTCCTCTTCCTTTCTCTCTGTCCCCACATCCAGCAGATCAAGCAGATCTCCTCCAACCTTTCTTCCTCCCCCCTCATCACTTTGTCCCAGTCCCTAACTCCAGCAGGCATTTCCTGGGAACAAGTCAAGACTATCATAGATACAGAAGGAGTAACCGCAGATCTTCACCTCCCCACTTACCCGCAGGTATGTAGCACACCACCTCCTACAGCCCCTCCACACTCTCTGGCCCCATTTCTAGGTGACTAAGCAGATTCTTGTAAAACACCCAGTTTTCCTCCTTCTTGGGAACTCTCTCAGTTTTTCCCTTTCTAGGCCATCCCTATTCCTCAATGTCAGCTTCCAATACCTAGAAAGACATTTTATTGGAAAACCCAGTGTCCAACTCTATCAGAATCCCTGAAGATTTCCTTACAGGCATGACACAGTCAACACTTTTCTAAGAACTAGAAAGGGCAACAGAAACCAAGGAACAAAATACCTACCCAACAAAGACAAGACAACAGTACCTCGAATTACATCACCTCAAGCACAGATAAAAAAAAAAAAAAAAAAAAAAAAAAAAAAGAACAAAACACACATCTACTCACCAGAGCGAGGTCACCTATGACAGACAAAAGTAATGAGTACACCAAAGTCCAACATGGCAATGCAGTGAGTTTTAGTTGGGGTTGCTAATAGGTGTATGGAATTGCTCATAAGAGCAGGAATGACTCTGAAGTAGCTATAATAACAGAAAGCCCACCCCAGCACAAGTGATGACTCACAAAAGCTGCACACTTGGAGCTTGCTGCATATTTTTCAGGCAGCTCAGTGAGTTCAAGACATCTCCTGGCAGTTTGACTGTTGGGTCTCTTATAGCTTCTGTCAAGATGAGGTAGAGAGCATCTTTAAGAATCTTACAAGTTTCACCTTTCTCCAGCCCATTTCTTTACCTCTTAAGTGGTATTGAGCCTCCCCTCTGCTCCTAGAGCAATGATTCTCAACCTTCCTAACGCTGTGACTCTTTAATACAGTTCCTCATGTTGTGGTGACCCCCAACCATGCAATTATTTTCATATCTTCTTCATATCTGTAATTCCTACTGTTATGAATAATAATGTAAATATCTTATATGTGGGAAATCTGATATGAAACCCCTGTAAAAGGATAGCTAGACCCCCCAAATGGATTGTGCTCAACAGGTTGAGAACTGCTGTCCTAGAGGGAGTGTTTCGGTAGGGAGGAAAATACATTTAACTGAGAGCTTGCTTGCAGATTCAGAGTAAGTAAGACCATCATGGCAGCAACATGAAAGCAAGCAGGCAGACATGGTGCT
>NW_004949105.1:11331437-11334504 GCF_000317375.1 Microtus ochrogaster | reverse complement strand
ATTAAAAAAACAAATACAGTTAACTAGAGCCTAACAACCCTAGCAGTGTAGGCCCTGAGAATTACATCATAGAAGAAGCACAAAAATACCTTTAGCCATTATGAATATGATAGAGTTTCTTAAAAGTCATAGAACGAATCTCTTAAAGAAATCTAGGAAAAAACAAACAGTGAAAGAAATGAAGAAAATAGTTTAAGACCTGAAAGTAAAAATAGAATCAATGAACAAAATCCAAATAGAGGGAAGTCTGAAAATTAAAAAAAAATGAATTCAAGTAAAACTTCAGAGGCAAGCCTCACCAATAGACTACAAGGGATGGAAGAGAGAACCCCAGGCATTGAATTCACAATAGAATAAATGTGTAGGTCAGTCAAAGAAAATGTTTAACACATACACACAAAGAAACACACAATCACACACACACACACACACACACACACACACACATGCACAAGGCACAAAACACAAAACATCCAGGAAATCTGGGACACTATGAAAAGACTAAATCAAAGATAATAGTAAAAGAGGAAGAAATAGAGGATGATAATAAAAGGGAGAAGAAATACAGGTCAAATGTACAGAAAGTATTTTCAACAAAATCATAGAAGAAAATTCCCCTAGTTTGAAGAGGTGATGCTTTTCAACACATAAGAAGCAGGTAAGATAACATATAGACTGGATCAAGATAATCAAAACAAAAAAAAACTTTATAGAAAAGCAAATAATAATAAAAGCTGTAAAGAAAAAGACCAAGGAACTTATTATGCAAATAATCTATAATTCTATTTTACTCTTTGATCAGTTCCTTGCTGAGCCATCATCAGATATGTTTCTTCCTTCAGCAGATGGGAAAAAATAGAGACCCACAACAAGACATTATGCAGAGAATAAGAGACCTGGGAACATCCAGGCCTAAATAAGAGATCACTATCTCTTCATTGAATCCCTTCCATCAGGGCTTAGGAACCCTGCAAAAGAGGAGGAGGAAATATGGTGAGAGCCAGAGGAGATGGGGTACATCAAGGACACAAGACCTTCTAAATCAATAGGATTAACACACAGAGAAATCCACAGAGACTGAACTAGCATGCACGGGAGTCTGTACCACATAGGTTCATAGACCTAAAAAGAAAAGGAGACACATGCCCTATTCCTTTCCAGAAACTATCTCCAATTGTTAGCCACTTGCAAATGAAAACTTAATTTTCTCCAGGAATATCTCACTGGTGAAATAAAGTATTCTCAAGGGTAGGCTGCATGCCAAGCAGTATAGACAGACAACAGAAAACAAACTCGTTGGCATCTTTGAAGGCTTCTTTTCTCATAAAAGCATGCCTGAGGTCTTTTTTTTAAAAAAAACTTATCTTTTATGTATTTATTTCATTATATATGTGTATGTATTATTTTTATTCTCTTTTAACCTATAGCTCCTTTGTATTCATGATATAGTTTCAAGTTTAGTGTTTTATGGGATTCCTGAGTGTGTGAATGAGTGGATCTCTTCATCTATCTCTGCTTTACATTTAATTTAATTCTATTCCTTAGAAGTCTGTTTGTTTTCCAATGAAAGGCAGAATGAGGGTAGATCCACATGGGAAGGGATGTGGGGAGGAACTTGGAAGAGTAAAAACCATAATCGGGATATACTATGTGATAAAACAATCAATTTTCAATAAAAGGAAAGGAAAGAAAGGCATAAGAGAAGTACCCTTCAGGCTAAGTTTCCCTACAGAGTTCACCAGATGAGGCATTATTGCTGCTATTACTACTCTAAGAAACAACGTTAGTAGCACAGATTTCAAGACAGAAGCCAGCTTATTTTGCCTAGAGACATTACTGCTACCTGACCTTATAATTAGATTACCCTGGGGGCTTCTGCTATTGGGAAAAGAGTAGAAGTTTGATGAACAACTTTCCTGAGCTTTCACTTTTGAATTTTGGTTATTGAGATGTTTTGTAAGTTTCCCCTCTGGGGGAGTCAATTTTTTAAGTCTGGAAATTAATCAAACATAGTAAAAATTTTCAAAACGTGCTTGACAGGAAAGTAAATGACGTCTACAATTTCATATTTTCTTCAGCAGAAACAGACAAGATTAAGAGATGTCTATAAACATCCTCATCCTACATGGTGAATGTAGGTTGTAGGGATTTTGAAATTATTGCAACGCTTTTGCCTGGATTTTTCAAGCTTTAATTACATCTAATTATATCAATACATGAGCATAATAAAATTTATAGCAGAGGCACCTTTTCTCACTTGTCTCCTTAATTGATTCTAGGGCTTTTTACAGCTTTCACCTAACAGAAAGGAAAAATCTAGATAAATTTTTCACTTGTACAGTTAGTTCCCTATATTTTAAAACTGAACCCGAAGTCTAACTTCTGGATTTTAACATACATGTTCAATATACTGAAGTGCAACAGTGTGCTGATATTAGAAGGGGAAGTTCACAGGGATGATTCATCTTAACACTGGGTAGTGGGTTTGAGTGAGAGAGTAGAAATGTGGATACCGGGTAACGACAGCATATTAGAACCTCAGGTTACATGTGTCATAATAAATGTCCACAAATGTCATGCAATATGTCTGAATGGAGAAAATCCACCTACAGGAAATAGTTTATAATAAAGTTTTCTAACTTTTTATTTTCTAGAATTTTATTTCCTTAAATGTTTATGTAACATTTACATCACACTTTAAGCTTCCTAAAGTCTACCTAGACTATTTTCTTCAAATTCTTCTGTTACTATATTAATTAGTTGTCTAGATATTAGCATTTGCTGATAGTAGCACTTGTTGACAAGAATAAGATTTCTTCACATATGCCATGGTTTTAAAACCTGATTACTGTGTGGCAATCACATTGTGCACAACAGCAGTCTTAGTTTAGTCTGCTTTTCTACTGCTATTCACCAATTTTTTGTGTCCTTGTGATTGCCTTTAATCCCAGCACTCGGGAGGCAGAGACAGGCGGATCTCTGTGAGTTCGAGACCAGCCTGGTCTACAGAGCTAGTTCCAGGACAGGCTCCAAAGCCACAGAGAAACCCTGTCTCGAAAAATAAAAA
>NW_004949105.1:11300340-11331337 GCF_000317375.1 Microtus ochrogaster | reverse complement strand
ACCAGCCTGGTCTACAGAGCTAGTTCCAGGACAGGCTCCAAAGCCACAGAGAAACCCTGTCTCGAAAAATAAAAAAAAAAAAAAAAAAAAAAAAAGAGAAATAAAATGAAAGAAGACAAGAAGAATCACTTTAGTTATTTCATTGCTCAGATATATTACACTGTCTTGCATTTGTTTGAGAATGATTAAAATCACTCACAGTTGACCACAGCTATATCTTCTCCCAACCTTACCATCTATAGATCTGATTTGCTTATGTCAGCTCTTAGAGTTTATATTAATTCTTTTGCTGTATTTTTTACAACCCATAGGGCATATATAGACAGACACTGCTCTTTTGTTTCCCAGTCACTAGACTCCAGTAATCACACAGAAACTATATTACAATACTGTTTTACCAATAGTGTAAGCGTATTTATGGCTAGCTCTTACATCGTAAATTACTCCATTTATATTAATATCTGTGTGACGCTGTGGCCTACCGATAACGTTCCAGCTGGTGTGTTCTTCTCCTTGGGCAGCTACATGACATCTTCTCTACCCCACCTACTTTCTCTATATATCTCTGTTCAGATTTCCTGCCTGGCTTTACTCTACTATGCCATTGGCTGAAACAGCTTCTTTAATAACCATGGCAACAAAACATATTCATAGCATATAGAGGAATCTCACATCAGGCATAAAGGTAGAAGCACAAAACTTTTATCCTATTCTATTTCACTCTGTTTTATGTGAGGACTTTAAGAGATCTCTTACTCATTAAAAACATTTCCATGGCCAGTTTATTCTTGTAAGAGTTTGTAGATCCTCCTTGACTTCATAAAATCATTATAAAATCTATTTGCTTTTGAAGAAGGCTGTTACTCTGGGTCTTCCTTATTATTAATACACTTAAATTGTATTTCTTAAATTATACTCATGTAGACATAGAATTAAATAAATCAAAGTATAAGCTAAATGCCAAACTGAGATAGGTCCTTCAAAAAATTCATTGTATTTATTACATGAATCGTTCACAATCTATATCTCTATATGTGATTACATAAACTATGTATTGTATGTATACTGTTTACTTTTCTTTACATTCCTATTGTATCTTGAAATTTTCAGGAACTTAAGTATGTAAATCTGTGTTGCTGTTTCTTTCTTTGTGTGAATGCATGCATGTGTGCTTGCGTGTGTGTGTATTTTGTGTGTATGTGTGTGTATTTTGTGTGTGTGTGTGTGTTATTTTTGCTTTGGTTTCCTTGATTGTATCGTTATGCCTTCCCCTGCATCTTTGCCCCCCTTGCTTCTCTTATTCTCCATAATGATGCATTGTCTTCTTCATGTAGATGATATGCTGATTTATCTCTCCCAGTGAACTTTTCTGCTGCAATTTCAGAGCTGTCAGGCTGTAAGACTAAGATTAAAGATCTAAAGTCACAATATTTCTACAACAGAGTGTATATAACAGCAACCAGGAGGAGAGCATCCCTTGATTTAATGATCTACTGAATTGAGAGACTGTGGAGGAAGCACAAAGCCAAGGTCATAGATAGAGGAATAAACTCCAAAAGTCTTCTGGAGTGGTTTAATTCAGTTGTTCCCTAAATGTTTAATTTAACTTCTAAGGAACATTGATCAAGCAAGACCATTGTTCTTTGAGACTGATTTATAAGTAGAAGAGCAACTTGAAAGCACACATTCCTAGATGTTAAATCACAGGACGAGTGTGATCATTTTCAAAAGAGGAAAGAAATCCTAGTTTCTCCTTTAATATATACATCTGTGGAATCATGGAATCTATGGACTCATGTCACCCACTTTTAGTGTACCTCTTAATTTGTTAATGAAATTAATCAATATAATCTCCTACAGACATGCTCAGAAGCTAACAATCCCTCATGGGTAGCTTTGGAGGATTTTTCCTAGGTTATGACAAGGTCTTACGTAATTGATTGTTAACAATTAACCATTATGATCTCATTTCAAATTTTCTCCAAGTTTGATATAGTGCTTTCATTAGCCACATCAGCATTCCACAGATCAAACTATCATCTCTCCCATCTGAAATATTTCAAATAGTATCTCACCTGGTTTCTTAACATTCATTCTCACTTCAAACCAAGCCATTAACTACACATGAATAATTTTTTTTTTCTATTCAGACATTACTCAAATAGCAGGTCTCCTTTTTCAGTGACCTCCAGGAACAATGTCTTTAGACCACTTTTGTGCATAATTACCTGGAATTTTCCTCAAGTCTCTTTATCTTCATTTCTCTTCGGTTTTTCCTCTGTAGATCAAGCATATCCAAATTACTCGGGACATTTTCCTTGTTCCTGTTCATTTGAAATGTTTTTATATGCATGTATCCCTATTTCTACTCTATTTCAGTATTTCATGACAACCATTCTATCAGTGAACATTTTCTTGAGCCTAGGCAGTCTGGATGCTCACCTTACTAGACCTGGATGGAGGTGGGTGGTCCTTGGACTTCCCACAGGGCAGGGAACCCTGATAGTTCTTTGGGTTGACGAGGGAAGGGGACTTGATTGGGGGAGGGGGAGGGAAATGGGAGGCGGTGGCAGGGAAGAGACAGAAATCTTTAATAAATAAATAAATGGAAAAAAATTAAAAAAATATAAAAAAAACCATTTTCTTGACCGCATATTAAAACTTCAATCTAGTCTTAAAAAGTTTATATCTCCTTATCCAAATCCACATTTTCCTTTTTAATATTACATATTATTTGGTTATTCCTATTATTTGTCTCCTTCTCTGGGATAGAAATTCCATTGTAACAAAGAGTAATATTTATTCATGCGTGTAGGCCTGCATGAGTTTGTGTGCATGCATTTGTGCAGGTAACCATAGAGGTTGGAAGAGAGTATCAGTGACGACAACTGGAATTAGAGGAGTGCAGGCAGTTGAGAGCTCCCTGACATGGATTGAAAGGTATTATTAATTTCCAATATATTAAAACATTATTTTATTAAATGAATCCTATTTGCTGGTAGTTTAAACAAAATAGACTCTAATTAAAAACCCTAATTAAATTGAGCACATTCATGAGTTCACTTAATTTTAGATGTTGCAGTGTTCTCTTTTGTCTATTTTGGGTAATGTCAAGGTGTGAAATGGAACAAGTATGAATTCTGATGAAAATATTCATGTTAAGCATATTAGATGCATATAAAGTATCTCTCTAATGTTTGTGTATTAAATGAATTGGTCAGTGCTAAGAACATTTATCTCATTCAAAACGCATGATCATTTTACACACTGCCTTAAAATTACCTATCTGTAGACATGCTTAAACTGGCATGGTTGGAGTAAAATAGAAGTAAAGTCAACCCCTCACATGTCATTAAATAACTTGGCAAACAGATCACACTCTGTTGTGGGGGTTATTTATTTGGTCTGTAATTTGGGAGTAGTCATGATGCTCCAAAGATACAAATATGCATTTTATTGCAAAGGCCCTCTCACAAAAACTCTGTGCCTCTTTGCCCTCTCATCTCTCAACCTTTATCTGTGTGTTTATCTCCTTCTTTCTTTCTCTACGTATGTATGTGTGATTTGTGTGTAATGTACATCTATGTTGTGAAAGAATCATTTATTACTTAATATCAATACCACACCTGTATGAACTTCAGTAATCAAGAAGTTAGAATAACATTGAGTACCATTTGGAGCCCACATCTCTGATTCACTGTGATGAGTCTTTCAGTGTAAGAAGGCTTCCCTCACTTAAATTCCTTACTTTTGCATTATAATGGGAGGCCTGTATTCCATTTCCTACTAATCTCCTGACACTCAACACTCAATATCAAGAGAGACAAAGAAAAATGGTGATGATCAGCTAGCCTAGGTCTTGAGTGATGGTTTGTTTGCTCACTGCCCAAATCCCTTTGTTGCTATTGTTGCCACATGTAATTGAGATCATCAGATGCAGCTCTGAATAATTTGTGAAATTTCTCAGTCCCTGAAATTTTAACTCGATGCTCAGCATCCCTGCCCTTGCAATTGCTGTGTTGATCTGGATCATCTACAGAGAGTCTGCGTGACAGATGTATCTGGAATGACTAGACTCCCTGACCCTGCTGTAGCTTACAATCAGTACGAATGATGCATGGCCCATAGAATGGTCCAAACAACATGACATTGCAGTCAGTAGATACATTTTCTTCAATCTTTTCTCTCTCAAAAACTTTTAAAAAGTAATAATATATATTTTTGTTTTGTGTTATATTCTAAGACATATTGACATATTGTGGAAAATAAAACCTACCCTAGGAATTTTAGTAGAACACTGTTTACACATGATTGAATCAGACTTTTTTAATTCTGGTGTGTGTGAAAGAGAGAAACTATTTTCTTTCAGAAAAAAATATTTGTTGGTGGTATTTTGTTGTTACTGTTATTTTGTAGTACTCTAGTTAAAAGGGTATTTTTAAAGATTTTTTTTGGAAAAAAAATTATGTGTATGTATGTGTACTTGCATGAGTTTATGTGTACCAGGAGACTAGACAGTGTGCAATCTCATCAAACTGAAGTAGCACCCTGAAGGCACTAGTTCCTCTTTACCACTGAGTCATTTCTTCCAGCTCCCTACAAAGGTATTTTTAAAGATGCTACTTCAAGGTAGAACTTGTTAAGAGAGTGACAGCAAAAAAAAAAAAAAAAAATAGTAAATAATCAAAAGGATTTTTTTTTTTTTGTTGTTCCTAAAGCAGTTTGAGAGACTTGCAACTTCTCTGGCTATTGACTAACTCTTACAGATCTCCTTTCCAAGGCTCTAATGAAATGGAAACGAAGGTTGCTCTGATACTCAGTGTCAGAGGATATGTACCGAAGAAAATTCACAATACAAATGGCGTTCTTCATCAAAAAAAACATGAAGCAGGGTAGGCAAGGATTTGAAACAATTTAAGGCAAAGAACATTAATGAGGAAGATGAATAATGGGAATATATAATTTAGTCTAAGAATTAATATCTAGAGGGAAAAACAACTCCAATCAGAGGGTTAACTTTGTGGTTTTAACAGCAAACCTGAGCCACTGCTCCTGGAAGAATCCACGAAGGCAGCCTTAGGCTACATCAGACAAGATATCTGATTCCCAGAGAGGCCAAAGATTGGGAAACTGATAATAAAAATTTATAATATTAATTGTCTGGGGAAAGATTCTCAAAGATGGCATGAAGCCAAAAATAAATTACTTTTAAACAAATCCCTGAAACTTCACTCTCAGTGGCTTCTCTTTGTTGGCTTGTTAAGTATCTCTGGTCTCATAGGCCGCTTCCTATTGAGGCTGGTGCATTCATGATGTATATCAGGACTGAATGATGGCATAAATTCTCCCTATTTGGAAGTTACTATGAAACAAACACCGACATCTCGGTCATCAAACAGTTATGTTCTGCTACATATTTGGTTCAGCCAAGAAATGCATGTAGGACAGAAAAAACTAGAAACACACAGTCACTGTTTCCTTTATTTGTTATTTTTAAAAAATTGTTCACATGTACATACACAAATTATACAACATAATGAACACCAAAATGCTGATACTAGGTACTTTATGTTCAATTAGTCCTTTTCAACACAGCATTTTGACCTCTGCATCACAGAATTCTTTTTGTATATTTCACAATGTTTTCTCAGACAAATCCCATGATCCAGAAATATCTTGTGAACTAGTTTGGCATAAAATGGACTTTTTTTCATATTGCTGTTGTTCTTTTGAGAAACTACAACTCCCAGACTCCCCCTGGACTATGGTTGCCTGTGCGCACACCTGCGTGCAGGTGTGGGATATTCTTCCCAGATTGCCTTGTGCCCCCCGTTAAAAGGCAGGGCCACACGAGGCCCCTCTCTCGTCCTGCCTTTTCCTCGTGTGTCCCACATCCTTTGTCCTTTTGTGTTTCCCTCCCCCATTAAAGTGGACCCACGTGGGAGCCGCCGTGTCGTGTCTGTGTTTGTTCCGCCGTGCGTGTCTGTCCTGTGCCCCGTGTTTAAGAAGAACACCCCCTGCCCCCCCTTTTATTATTTTTTAAGAAGAACAATTGCGTCTTTTCTTTTTTTGGTATGTGAGACATATAATTAACAAAGTCTACATAGCTTGAGAAAGTACAGTTGGATTCTTCATAAATATGAAACTTGTCATGTGGGAGTTGCCAAAATATTACAATATAAAACAAAAAAATATCCCACACCATGAAACTATATGTTCATTGAGAGGTAATAGACCTTATATTTAGGGAAGAACAGAAACATAATGTGCAGCTGACATATTGCAGCTAAAATCATAAGTAATTTAGACACAACATTACAAATGCTTACATTGTATGAGAAACTATATATTTGCATGTTATTGAAAATTGAATTTAGAAACATTTATTTGCAATAAATAGAAAAGGCAAAATATAAATTTACATAGATTAGTCAATTACAAACCTTAGAAAATCCTTTCCATTAAAGGGTCTAATAAAAATAATAATTCATACTATATGTATTATAATACCTAAAATATAACAAATAAAAATAATAAAATTATTATTCAATATTCTTGCTAGAAAAGAGATTTTTATCCATACTAATGTGTGAGACAGAGTCTTGCATAACTGAGACTGATGTCCAACTTTCATGTAGTCTTTCATCTCTTTTAATTCTTAATGTTCTTGCCTCAGTAATGCTGAGAATACCTGTGTACATTACCACATCTAGATGGAATACATATATTTCAACAATTTTGAATTTATTCATTAATTTATGTTTTGCAATTTAAATTAAATTACATTTCTTCCTCCCCTCTCCTCTATTCAAGCTCTCCCAAACACCCTTCTCTATTCTCCTTCAGGACGATGGCCTGGATTCTTTCTTCACTAATTCTTATTGCACACTTTTATTTATAAGTATATGCTTAATTTCTTTCTAAATGTAAACTTCTCAGTCCTTATAAAGTTTTACTTTTATGTATTTTTTCTGGGCTTTTTCAATTCGCCTTTTGTTTAGGTCCCTCCGATTATAATTTCTTGATAAACAAAAGATAGGAACAACAACGAGAACAACAAAAGTCTGGTAACTAAAGAGAACATTAAAGTCCATTCCCCACATTTCTAAACACTGAACTATTTTACTTTTTGTATGTGAGTGTTTCTTTTTTCCTCAGCATGTATCTATATACACCACAGATGTGTGGCGGCATAGTGCGACGAGAGGCCAGAGGGCACCATTCCAATCATCCCTGGAAACAGTTACAGTGGTATATGTATATATATGTATGTATATATGTATGTATATACACACACACACACACACACACACACACACACACACACACATATATATATTGCAGAGTCCCATGGGAAATTTAGATGTCATCTGAAGTAAAATTATTGAAATATCATTTTATTCACCCAGAAGTATGTACTGCTCATGTCCCTTAATCACTACATTTATCTTCAAATATGAAATAAAATGATATTAGATTGAAAATGGCTGAATTTGTTTAGAATCCTGTAGGCTACATTTAGGAGATTTGATGTGATTTTATTTATTAAAGTATAATACCTTTTTTTTAGTATTAAGTAAAGACCACACAGCCTTTGACTACCAAAGTTTATGCCTATATAAGAGAAGAATAAATATATACTAGAAGTGCATATCCTTTCCTTAGATTTTTTATTATAGCTGATGAAAATAAATTACATTCTATATGATTTATTATTCAACTGAGAAAGATTTGGTTTAAATTTTTAATTATATTTGCATCTTAAAATGTTTGCTTTTGGAAACATGTTTGGCATTTTCATAGAGGTCTAATGGTATTGGAAAAAACTATTGTGTTTGCTAAATTAACTGTGTCATACTCATAACTGCTTAGGAAAATCATTCTCAGAAATGTAATGGAATGTGTCAGGCAGAGACACAGATATTTCCATTTTCCTCTGAGATATGACCTCTCATATCACAAGCAGATAGAAAGAATAGATTACATCTGACCATGCCAATCTGTATGAATATAGCAATTTATTGATATAATTTATCCTCCTTTAAAATCATAAGCACAAGTGAGTTAGATATCCAGTGTATAAAATCTCTGGTGCACTGTTCTCTTTCATACTTTAAGAAAATAAAATTAAATGCCCACTTCTACATGTCTGAATTCTTTAGCCCTTGGGTAAAACATTTCTGGGTAACCTGGGAAGTCCTGTGAAAATTTTGCTGGCACAGTAAATATTGTATTGATTTTTCTGTTGTACCAAAGATGATTATCACAACTAAAACTTGTTATTTTCCTTTCAAATAGAAAACCATTGTAATATTAACCATTTTAAATGATGGTAACTTTGTATAAGACTTCTCAACTGACTGAAAGATGTAAGTGATATTTCTACATATATGGAGACACAAATAAATTTCTAAGACTTTTTCTAGAATTTAAGCAAGTATTTCAAGGCAATATTCTTACTTTGACCAATTTCAGCTCCAGATGCAGTACTTAAAGCAGACAATTTACATTCAGGCAACTGATAATCTGTTTGTTTGTTCATTCATCATTGCTTGCTTATTGGTTTTTTATTGTGAAAGTTTACCTAATGATATTTTATTGATTTTAATGCAGAAAATTTAGATCATAAACTGTAGTTATATAAAGTAATCAGGCCATTACTTTATTATATTATTCATAATAGGAAAAGCCATGATAAAATCTATTATAATTTGAAAGGGAAATGGGGGGATGGTGTGGGAGGTCCTTATGTGCTGTTTTCATTGGTTAATGAATAAAGAAGCTGCCCAAGCATGTTGATAGGGCAGAACTTAGGTAGGCAGGGAAGATGGAACTGAATTCTGGGAGGAAGAAGGTAGAGCCAGAGAGACACCATGGATCTGCCACCAGAGTAAGACGCACTGACAAAATTCAGCTGGTAAGCCACTTCCACATGGTAATATACGGATTAATAGAAATGGGTTAAATTCATATGTAAGAGCAGTGTTTTAATTAATATAGTTTCTGTGAGGTTATTTTTTTCTGCATGGCCAGGTAGAACAAGCGGCCCCTCCTCCAACCTCTCTCTCTCTCTCTCTCTCTCTCTCTCTCTCTCTCTCTCTCTCTCTCTCCTCTCTTTCCTTTCTCTCTCTCCAAGTAAGTTGAACAGCACAGGTGAGCATGCAGTCTTCTACTTCCTTTCTCATGGACAAAGTAGGGAGGCCATTTCCATTCAGAATTCCACATACACAGATACATAGAAAGTGTTCAGAGGACTTATGCCCTAGCTATTAGAGACCCTAAGCCAAAGTAATATCTGCCAATTATTCCTCATTTCTTGGTCATAGTAAATTTCTTGGCTCTGAGGAGTAGGGGCTCACCATTTTCATCTATATTCTTAATGTTTTCCCAGTAATATTTGAAAAGCAGCTACGATGAAATTCAATTCTTTCAAACTTATTTATCTTGAGGATCATAATCATGGTGCCCATTTTCCAAAATCTTAGACTCCTTTCTCAAACTAAATGTTTTGTCTTATCTTTATTGTGATGTGCAAAATCTAATATCACTGTCAATTTGAGAGATCTTTGAACACACCATAGTATTTCATGTTGTAAATTTAAAATAACAGTAGCTTTAAAAAATTCTGACATTTTTCTTCTTTCTTTGAAAAGTTGAAAAATATTTACATTAATAATTTGTTATTAAAATATCAGGTATATATTTTCTTAACACATTTAGTGTTTGGAAATTTTAAAGAATAATAAACTACGTGTATACATTAAGGAATACTATTCCATTGGACAAAAAAAAAAAAAAAGAGAAAGAAATCACAAAATGTTCAGGCAAATGAATGGAACTAGAAAAAATCACACTGACTTATGTTACCCCGGCACAGAAAGACAACAATGCATTTTATCTCTCATCTGAGGCTCCTAGCTCCAAATTTTCAAATGTGGAGTAATTATAGAAACCAGGAAAGTAAAAACAGACCATTGTAGCAACCAGGGCATAGGAGAACAACAGGGGAACTAGCAAGGTGAAAGTAATCTGTTGGAGAAATGGAAAAACTGGGTGTTCTAATTTGGGAAGAGAGGAAGATAAATAAATACACAGGAAGTAGGGGCGTAATCTGTTGCTCAGGGATGGGAAACTCTGCAGGCAGGCTCTGCAGAAGGGCATTCACAAGCTGGCTTGGTAGAGTGGTTGGGAGAGGGCATGAGAGGGGCCTGTCAGTCAGGGCAGGCATGATGGGTTCTGGCAAAGGCCTAGAGGTTAGTTTGGATGCAGGCAGAGGTGGCCATACTAGACCAGGGCACTGTATGTCAGACTCAGACTAGGTTTGGTGTTTGGGGGAAACGTGTGGAGGAGAGGGTCAGGCAAATTCACTAGACAAGCTTCTGGGGCAGGAAGTGTAGGGTATAGCTGTGTGCAGACTATTATATCTATACAAATTTGATGTGAATCAAATTGTTTTGAAAAACAAAAATGTCTGTGTCTTTGAAATACCAGTGATTGTGAGTCTCAAATATTACAATTTAAATGTAACCTACTTTTTGCCGTAAAGTTCGGCAGTAATAAGATGATTATAAAAATACAAGTATAGCCGGGCGATGGGGGCGCACAACTTTAATCCCAGCACTCGGGAGGCAGAGACAGGCGGATCACTGTGAGTTCGAGACCAGTCTGGTCTACAGAGCTAGTTCCAGGACAGGCTCCAAAGCCACAGAGAAACCCTGTCTCGAAAAACCAAAAAAAAAAAAAAAAATACAAGCATGAAGAAAACTACAGAAAAGAGATCAAGGCTTCCCAAAGGAATAGTTTTCCCAGGGGTATATTTTGTTTCATAAATCAGGTCTAATCTTTGCCAATCCAATCCACATGAGTAAGAACACATTTCTTGGTGGGATGAAAAGAAGAACAGAACATTGATAATAGTGTAGCAGGATCCTGCAATAGCTCAGGGTTTGGGTCAGAATACCCATTTTACCTTCTGGTCAGTGTAGTTCAGATTATTAACCAAGCCATCCTCCATAACAGGTTACTGGTGGCTTGAAACACTCTTGTTGTTTTCTCAGAAAATTGATCTACTTTAAAACGCTTCTGTTTGATAAGGGAATTCAAAGACTAGAAGAAAAGAAGAAAAGATTGGATTAGCTAAAAAATGACTGGCAAGTAAAATCACTAATAACTCAACAATTACTCAGGTGAAAGAAAGTCAGTAGAGTATTCTTAGGAAATATGCTGGTAATTAGATACTGAAAGTCACAATGAAGGAAAAGTTGGCTTCTGAAGCAAACTGCCACATACTAGATAGGGCACATTAAATTAGCTTCATTTTAAGAGACAATTTACATATTTAAATAACTAAACTGAAATATTTTACCAAGTCTTCTTTAAAAGCATCCTATGGAGTTTATCTATTCCTATATGCAAGTTTGAAATCCTAATGGTGGAATTTTGACTTTTCTTTCACATAATCTTTGTTGGGAATTGCTTTTCAAAATCACAATGCAAAAGCATTGATTTTGTGCTAAGTATTTTTTCTCTCAATAGTTTTTCCTTTGTTAGACTTTAAGTCTACAATTTGCAAAAATCAATACAAACATAGCTTTCCCCTAGAAGAAATGTCCTCCAGAGGCTCACCTGAAAGAGTCTAGGGCGAGATTTCCGAGACCTTGAACTATTTGCAAAGTACTAGTGGCGACTTTTCCAAGTGTCACATAAAAATTGGTTTTGTGTCTCCAAGGAAGGTTCAGCTTGTAATGTCAGTAACGGCCCGGTAACGGCAACAATTATATGTCACCTCCACTTTCTCCTCACAGAGAGTATTTTCCCAGGCTGACACATTGCTGGGGAGAAAAAGCATATATACAAAAGTTTGTTTTCATTTTCAATTATTTTTGGAGATATGGAGCTCTTGACAAGCCAATAATAGTAAACAAATATGACATGAATTGACACTGCTGACCACATGATGTGGAAGCTACTGTGGTCAGGAGACATTTAGTTTGACCACTTTCAATTTTCTGTGTTTGGAGAAGAAGAAATGAAATCCAGAAAACCATAACTATTTAATAAGATTTTTTTCCTAGCTGTAAAAATACACACTCTCTCATGCCTTTAAAACTTCTACCTTTTACGGAAAATAGAAATAATTGCTCAGCATGAAATCATTGCAAAACAGTTCAGATTGACTCAGCCAGGCATCCTCCCCTTTATTAAACACAAGGCTGGGCCATTGTTCACACATTATAGAAGTTTATTTGTGTTGTTTAAGCACTAGCAGTAAAAAGATCACTGTAAAAGGAAAACAGCAGAACTTAGCTATGACTAATTAATGCTTAATCTACACTTTATAAAACGAAAAAATAAACTGTTTCAGTTATTGAAAATGGTTTTGTGGAGTTGCTGGCAGAAAGAAGTGCTGTGTTATTCGGTGAAATAATCAGAGGAAGAAACCTTCTAATGCTCTTTTCATTACACTTAAAGGAGCTTTTCTAATATCACAAGAACCTTGAGCAGAGCTTGCAGACAAAAAGCAACATAATTAAGTTGCACTAAAAGGCCTGTCAGACAAGGGTGAGATGAACGGTGCTATTATTCTTTGTAGACTGCTTCTGGTGCTAAACCTGCGTGCAAACACCAATCATTGAAAGCTTGCTTTGAGCCGGGCGATGGTGGCGCACGCCTTTAATCCCAGCACTTGGGAGGCAGAGGCAGGCGGATCTCTGTGAGTTCGAGACCAGCATGGTCTACAAGAGCTAGTCCCAGGACAGGCTCCAAAACCACAGAGAAACCCTGTCTCGAAAACCCAAAAAAAAAAAAAAGAAAGCTTGCTTTGTTGAGGCTTTGCCTGATCAGGATTTTCAGCCATGCAGTTGAAAGCTATAGATTTTAAACATGAAGTTAAATTTTTCTGGTGTTCATGATTAAAAATAAATTAAGACATAAAATAACTTACCTCCACTTGCATTAAATGTTTATCACATTGCAGACCAGATAACATTTTAGAGGAAAGACAATAAACTCATGTTTTCTGTGGTTTGTGTCTTATCTCAGGATGTCATTTTAGTTACTTGGTTTGTTTTTTTAACATTTTTTTTCCGCGCTAATTTCTTTTTAAGATCAAGAATCCGTTCAGTCTTTCCAAACCACTGAATAAGGTATAGGTGGAAGGGAAGCCTAAAGAGGCTATAGGAATGTAAACCAAAACTTACTTCAGTAAAGGGTAAAGGCCACAGGTCTTTCTCCTCCTTTTGTACATTGTGAGAAGAAGATCTCAAAAGCAACAAGCACATTCAAAGGAACAACAGCGAAAACTGGGGAGAATCAAATTTCCCAACAATCTCGAGTGCATTTTAGAAAGTAACTATTTCTTTAGGTGGGCAATGGGCAATTGAATGTAGTATTCTGAAGAGGAAGAAGCACTTTGGATGAATGGAACAGGAAAGATTAACGGGGGATGCCCATAAACAAGCTGTTTATGCTTATTCAGATTGAGCGTTAAAAGGAAAAAGGACTTCAAAACTTTCCTTCACTAGCCTGAAGCAGCAGAGCCCCCAAAACCCTGTCATTGCAGCTGCAGAGTGTGCTTCACTGAAATTGTGAGCCAGACATTTTCCTGAAGGCATTGACCAAACATCCCCAGCAGAGACCCATTTAAAGATACTTCTGTGAAAGGAAGGAGAAATAAACACTGCCATGCATTGCAAATACTCCCGCTAATGAGGTCTGTGTGCCTTCAGATTTTCCCTTGGAAAATGTGTTAAATATTGAGCCTGGAAACACTTGTAATAATGTCCTCGCTCTGAGCCTAGAAAATGTCTGGATGCTGTGAAAGGCGAAGCAATCAATGAAGGGTAGAGAAGCAGATAAGAATGGTTCTGAGCCAAAGGTTCAAGTTAAAGGATGTCTGTACCCATATCTCTAACCCGAAGATTTTTAGTAATGTTTTAAAATAGTGGCACTGGTATTTAGTATCAGAGAAAGTAATAATTATCATTTGCCATGCATTGTTATAAAGTCATATATGTGGTATATATTACATATAATATGCACACAATTCTACAAATTTCTTAGCATTCTGCTTTACATTTCTACATATACACATATAAATATATCCTTTTTGGAGTTTTAATGTAGTCGAACTGTTTTGCTGCATTGAATAGTTCAGATACCTAATTTGTCCATGTATTTTAGAATGACCTTTTTTCTGAGCTTTATTTGAAATCATAACAAGAAGTTAAAATGTACATAAAAGATAAATCTGCAGTTTTGGAGTTTTATCTATTGTCACTTCTTGGTACATCAGTTCTCAGGATGGGTTTTCCATTTGTCTGTAGATCAAATTTTCCAAATGGCTGCAGGACTATGTCCAAACCTTTCCCTTTCCTTGGACCTTGCTCTTTGTGTGCAAATAATGTCTTGGGAGATAGTGCCTTCATTTAATGTACTTAGATTAAAATACATAAAGGAGTTATGAAGCCACTGACGTAGGACTCTGAGAAGTGGTATCATAGCTCATTTGTAGAGTGACAAAGAAGACAATTGAAATAAGTTAATCTGTATGTTACAAAATAGTACATCCTCATACATATTTAAGATATTACAACTGTTCACACCAGTGGAGATCTGCATTTTTACCTTGTTGCTTCCTTAAGGCCTACCATGCATTCTAATATTTAAATGTCACATAGGAATTAAACCTGATAGCAGTTGTCAAGGTAATTATCTAAACTGTTTCATGTTCTTGATATTTATCTTCTACTGTGTTGAGTGTGGCTCATGTTTTACCTCTTTCATCTTCATTATGACTCTAGAAAGGACAAAGTCCTTGCATTTTCACTTTGAAGATAAATGAAGCTATTGGAACTTATTTAGATGGTCAAAGTCACACAGCTATTCATAATGGTATCAGTACTAAAAATGTTTACTTAGTTCTTGAAGGATGGCTACTATATACTATCATAAAATGCTGTGATTTTCATAAAATAATATTAAAACTTGAGGAAGGGAAGCAAACAAATTTTGGAAATATTTGATTTTGCTTTAGTACCCCATTGAGGCCATTAAGGACCAGTCACACTAATTGCTCTCCATGAAGCTTCTCATTACATTTTGATGAAAGTCAATGCATCTTAATTCTAGATTTAATTGAAGCACAATAAAATTATTTGTGGTCTAGATGAACTGAATAACAACTATGGATCCATGTCTTTACGTATGTTTCTTATAAAGCATTTTAGTGTTTTTGCAGATCAAATTCATCAGATGCAGAAGAACTGCTCTCCTCTCTCTAATGGTGAATGAATGTCTGTATGCTCAGATATCCTAGACTCTAAAATATCAATAAATTTTGTAGAAAGATATACGTGATAAAAGGTGGAAATATAGAATGGATGAGAAAAATAAATACTGTTAAACTAAACAAAAGATAACTAATGAGAAATCAGCCAAGCTATTTAAAAATGTACTTTGCTGGAAAGATGATTAAATGACAATTGAGATGACGGGAGATTCAGAAAAAAATTCCAGTGTCTGAAGTGACAGTGGTTATGTTGGAGGAGATCCAGGTAGCAATAGAGCTCTACAGTTCACCAGATAGTATAGCAAAGCTCTGATGGGTACACTCGGGAGAGGCAAAGCTCCAGACTGCGGATTGTCTTCATAATGTCCCCTGTTTTCGCTGTGCCTTCTGCTCACTGCTATCCTGTTCCTTGGCACGGTGTGATTACTATGTGAAAGAATCTCACTGTATCTAGTATAGTGCGATTATTTCATGAGAAAATCCTACTCCTCGTTGGGCAATTCCTTTGCAGATCATAATGAAGATGATTTTTTATAGGGCAATGACACATAGTTGGATCAATGATTTTTACGGGGGGTTAGTACAGTTAGTAAAGATGATTGGAGAAATGGTCTGGGTTATTCTGCCAATTGCTCTCATAAGAAATACAAGCAAGATTAAAAAATAAAGCTAGAAATCACCCACCCTTTTGATGTAAGACTTGCTGGGGATGGAAAATGAGAAAAAGGAAGTTTCAAGGATTATAGACCCATGAATTTTACCTGTGAGAAAACAGGCTGATGGTCAAAGAAGGCAGTTGTGGCCCTATATCAAATGTTAGGTTTGAGTTCCTTGCTTGTGTAGCTTAGACGATTAATCATAGGTTTTGATATATATATTTGAAAGAAAAAATGTGAAAGTAAATTAAATGATCCCATTGCATGTAAAGAAAACAATAGAAAAATAATAGATTGTTAGTTAGAACATTTGTTTAGGGTTTTGTATAGTGGAGATAGGACAGGAATCTCCTACACTAAAACTGCAAACAGCTACTTGCTAATACCAAAGAAACTGACTGAAATCTTCTTAGAACATAAGAATGGTTAATTGCAAATACTGTCAATTAATTTTATTGACTTAATTACATTATAATAATATACATATTTCTTCTTCATGTTTTGTAGTTAAAAGTTTTCCTTTCTGAAGAAGCAGAGTTCATGTTCTTATTGATTATTGAACCTAAAGAACCATAGTTATCATGTTCACATACATGTCAAGATTTTATAAATACTTATTTAAAAATTTGAAATGTTAACTACTCTGATCAAAACATCACATATTGTTCACATGTGTAATTATCACAATATGTGCCATTAATATAATGCTTCATAAAAATTAATAATTTGCTATTAAATAGTGAAACATTTAAAAATTAATGTCCACTCATTACTGGTAGGAGAAAGCACTTAATCCCATGAGAATACTTTTCAAAACATTACAGAAAACTTACATTTGATTGTTGACAAGGTAGCCATGTTTCTACACAGGTAATAGAGCTTGAGTAATGTTTCTAGGTAACAAGAGGGAGTCTGGTACACACAGACTGGGAACCAAAGTACTTACAGTTCTTTAGTGTGTTTACTCTAATTGAAGTGCATAACAAGTAAAAATTATTAAGATTATAGAAGTTATAAAAGTCTGATTGTACCAAAATTCTCTTCTTTTGGAGGTTTTTACAGGTACTTGTGAAGAGATGCATGACCCACACTGTGCATCTGCTTAGATGGGAATGTGGAGTTTCTGAGTGAAAGAAATGATAGAAGAACATTTGAGTAGTAGTAAAATAGGATGCTGCATCAAGGAGTATGTTTGTCTGAAAGATAGACATAGTATCTAGGGCTTTACTTTATTTGGAATAGTTGAACTTAAAAGGTGATATAAGTTTCTGCATATCTGTCTATGTCAAGATTACTACTTTTTTGATGTCATGTTAAGGTGGAAATACAGGTACTTTATCATCAAGCTACAAGGAACTACAAACTTCCTCAAAAGACAGAGCCAACTCAACTGCTCAAACACATGAGCCTATGCAGGACATTTCACTCCCCCAACAAATTCTATAAATAGATTTTTACATGATTCCAATAGTTCATTCATCTCCACTTACTTCAAGCAGTGTTCCAGAGCCAAGGAAAAAAAATCTTCCCACTAACCTAAGTGTCCTTCTGTGCCTGGCCTGTACTGAGTTGTTGTATGAAAGCAAATCTGCCTGGGATAGTCTGACCTTGACTGTGATTCTGTCTGTGAACACATACTAGTAATGTGGAATGATGAACTTCTGTTTCTCCTTCAGTTGATTGATATGATTAAACTAAAAAAATATTACATTTTTTCTCCCTCTTCTACTTCCAAATGAGTAAACTTTTAGAGAAATATGTCACAGACGACAGTTATTTTCCCTACCTTATTTTCTTGTCACACCAGTCTGTTCATGAGTCCTCAAACCTGTCATTAACCTCAAATTAGAACTTAACTTTGGAATGAATTTGTCTCATCCATTCTGTTCCCCTGACATCTTATGCCTTCTAGCAAAATCCAATAAAATTCCGAGACACATCAAATTCCACTGTGTCCAGCCCTTTTTACATCGTTCCCCAGCCTGCGATGAGTCATGCCATCCCTTGGGCTTCATTTGTAATTACAACATGTCTCTGAAAGAATAGTTGCTTTATCCTGGAGCTATTTTTATATCTTGATATTTCTACAATTAGATTGTGAGCTCTTAAGACTGAAGATGTGACATGTTAATGTTTTCAATCAACTACCATATGGAGTATGTGTCTTTTCCAGTGGCCTAGATATGCCTTTTCACACTGACATTAAGAAAAATGTGAATTGTCACAAAAGCAATGCTGTTTCTCTGAGGAAAAAAATGATATAAAGAACAAAATATAAACTTTATGGTAGGGTGGACTGTCTATACACAGTAAGTAGAGAGATAAGAGAACCAGCTTTAACTTCTTGAAGACACTGAATTCAGCACGAAAGAAGACAAACTGTATTTAGTGAAGAATAAGCTTGAGCTCACAAATTCTACTTCACAGCATTCTTGTGGTGCCCATGATACTGGTCAATGTTAATTGGGAAAGTAAGAAAGAAATGAGAAATACTCAAGTTCGAACTGAAGAACTCATGAGATCAGTTTCTAAGCAATGTAAGATGAAAAAAATATGCTATTATTAAAAAAGGGAGCACAGGGTGATGCTATATGCTTGATATTTGTGATTCCTCCAAATATTGGATTTATCCAAAGTAATGCTTATTTGAAAATTCTTGAGGAAGTGATTAAATAACAAGAGATTGGCTTCCCAAAGAGTTTGGTGGTCCTGTAATTGAAATGTGTGAGAACTCCTGACCTCTTCCACTACTTGAAAACACATGAATGAGATGCAACTTTGGCGAAAGGAAGAGTCCTCAGTAGGCAGGGCATGTGCTGGTACCTAATCTTTGAGCTTACAACTTCTTTAAGTTTAAAGAACATAAGATTGCAATTTTTCACCCACTCACTATGGGATTTTATAATGAGAGTCCACAATTCAGGTGATTCTGAGTCATTTGCTGCTTAGAAGACAATGAGCAGGAGAATAAACATTGAAAATAAAAACATAGGCTTTGTATATAAAATAAAGGAACACTATCCTTAATATCCTATAATATTCAGTGAATAAACGTTCAATGTAAAGAGAATGATGATAAGTTAAAGTCCTTAAAACCTATAGGGTGTTTCTGGAAATTTTGTTTGCAATTTCCAAATGTTGGATTCAAGGTTTATGATGTCAGTTGTGTAAGCAAGAAAGGTGTAAAATGCTTGAGAGATATCTAGTTTTTTGTTTGTTTGTCTTTTTATATTTTTATACTTATAAAACTAAAGTAAGAATGTGTAATTGTTTGTTTTTTTCACTCCTTTGGGTCCTACCACCCAGCTCTCAATTAAATACATGGAGAATATCTCTTTCATATGAATGCCAAGCCTTACCATGAGTTGTTTCTAGCCAGCTTAAATTATCCTGTTTCTCTTAACAATATTTTGTCTCTGGTTTTCTTTTAACCTTTCTTTATTCTATATATCTTTCTTTGCTTCTTATTCCGTGGCTGGTTGTGTGGCTGTCTAGCTGACCCTGGTGTCATCCTTTCCTTCTTTCCTTGCTCTCACTCTCTTCCCTGGATTTTTCCTTTTTTTTTTACTCTCTCTGCCTACAAGCCCTGAATATTTTTCTCCTGCATTACTATTGGCCATTCTTATCTTTATTAGACCAATCAGGTGTTTTAGGCAGGCTAAGTAACACAGCTTTACAGAGTTAAACAAATGCAGCATTAAAGAAAGCAACATATTATTGCATAATTAAACAAATATTCCACATCATAGATTAGTGTAACACATCTTAAAATGATATTTCACAAAAAACATGCATTTTTAAAAAATCAAATTGTTGACTAAACTGGAAAAATGTGGGTCAAAAAAGTGTAATTGAAATGGATATTTTCTTAGTCTCCCTCTGTTCAAAAGTAATATATTAAAATGTTTGAGTCTAAAATAATACCCAAACAAAGCAGAAAAATCTTAGAGATAAGAAGTAAAAACATGTTTATAATATATTTTGTAGGTCTGTATATTAATGCAATAAAAACTTCATCCTTAATGATAATTCTTTTTTTCACTGAGTTCATTTTATTTTATTTTTTTTAAATTTATTTATTTATTAAAGATTTCTGTCTCTTCCCCTCCACAGCCTCCCATTTCCCTCTCCCTCCCCCAATGAAGTCCCCCTCCCTCATCAGCCCAAAGAGCCATCAGGGTTCCCTGCCCTGTGGGAAGTCCAAGGACCACCCACCTCCATCCAGGTCTAGTAAGGTGAGCATCTAAACTGCCTAGGCTCCCACAAAGCCAGTACGTGCAGTAGGATCAAAAACCCATTGCTGTTGTTTTTGAGTTCTCGGTAGTCCTCATTGTCCGCTTTGTTCATAATAAGGAGAACCCAAAGAAAAACATATAGGCATCCTCCTGAATATTAACCTTCATCAGGCGATGAAAGGAGACAGGGACAGAGACCCACATTGGAGCACCGGACAGAAATCTCAAGGTCCAAATCAGGAGCAGAAGGAGAGAGAGCACGAGCAAGGAACTCAGGACCGCGAGGGGTGCACCCACACACTGAGACAATGGGGATGTTCAATTGGGAACTCATCAAGGCCAGCTGGCCTGGATCTGAAAAAGCCTGGGATAAAACCGGACTCAATGATAATTCTTTTGAGATGCTATTTGTCACAGACATGGAGCAAGCTCAAGACATACACGCTAGACTTCTGTTTTCACCGTCTGTAACCTTAGGGTGAGATGTTTATCTCTCTTGGCTCAGTGTGGGAAAGTTACAAGTTCTGATTGCTTTTATGGTGTAAACCTATTGAAATGCCAAGGAAAGAGATTCACAGAATATAAATAAATAAACTAAAAGGAGCTGTTGTTTATCCTAAGAACAGGGACAGTTGAACGCCCCCTGGATGTGGAGGGAATCCGTGGTGTGCACTGGCAGAGGAAGGAGTAGGAAGCATTGTACTACACAGGAGCTCCATATTTCTGAAGATCCTTGAGTGATGAACATTATTCCCTGCATGTCCTAAGCTTGCAAAGGTCAACTTGAAATGAAGGTGGAGTTGATATAATTTATAAGATAGATAGAAATGATTCTGATGTTTGTCCTGACTAATCTAGGAGTTATGGATGAGCCTCATACTTACTAACTGCCTAGGATTAAAAATTTATTTATGATTTGTTTCAATATTCTGTTTGTGTAGTTCACAATTTAAAACATTTATCTCTTTTATGTCCAATATTTTATGTGCCATCCTTGTCCCTCTAAACTCAATACAACCACTCCATTACTCTCTAGTAATGAATGGAAGTTACTTTTCTGCATTGTTGTTGTTGTTGTTTGTTTGTTTTGTTACATAAAGAATGCTCAGCTGGGCAGCACAGCAGAGTTGACCTTGTAGAAAGGGGCATGGGTGAGCCAGCCCTGAGGGTGTGAGAGGGGCATAGCTGATAGAGACTTCTGTAGTGTGTAGGTAGGGGAAAGGAAAGAAGCCTTTCCCCTTACCGGTATGTTTTCCAGCTGGTGAGGGAGTTGACCTGTTGGGAGCAGTGAAACCCCAGATTCTGAATTTCTTGCAAACAACTTGTTTTCCTCTGGTCTGAGTGCCTACAGCTGCATCAGGAGTTCCTGATGGCAGGGGAATGGTTCCTGGTGCGTTTAGCTAGGACGCGGCTATCCCTATATAAGCTGCCCCTGAACACAATAAAGGGGGTCATTCTTGGAGCATTCTGGCATCAGGGATGGCATGTGTCTCTGTCTATCTCTGTGTCTTTGTGTGTTTCAATTTCCAGGCCCTTGCCCAGTTCACGCACTGTATGGCGGCACATAGAGCAAAGACGGGCATCATGTGCCACATTGACCCTTACCTTTACCAGTTGCAACAGTCAGGAAAGACCCTGCACCTTATCTGGGCAGCAAAGCTGACACTTTTAACAGGGTGGGGGCAGAAACACACAGGTGAGTCGCCATAGAACATGAGTATAGGAGATCTGGACCTGTTCCTCCTCTACCATATGGTGATATGGATGAAAGAGATGCTCCCCCATACTGCTCTGCCTGACGCATGTAGGAGAGCTGGCCCTGAGGTCATAAGAATAGGAGAGCTGCCCTAGCCCCTTGCCAACGATAGCACTCAGGATAGCAAGCCCTGCACCAATTAGAGCCAACCAGGTTGGTGGAGGTATGGGTGAGCCAGACTCAAAGTTGTGAGCACGGCAGAGCTATCTCTACTACTTGTCTGTCATGGGGTGGTGTGGGTGGGGAGAGAGGCTTGTTTTACCCCTGTGACAGACAAGGGAGCTGCCCCTGCCACTTACTAGTTGCAACAGGTGGGAAAATGAATCCTGCACCTCTCCTGGGCAGCATAATAGAGCTAACCCTGCTGGCAGAGGTGTGGGTAAGCCAACCCCTATGTTGTGAACATCTGGCCCCTCTCCTCATCTGTGACATGGTGCTGTGGGCAAGGAAGAGATGCCCTCCCCCAGGCCACACCTCCTGTGCCAGGTAGGAGAGCTGGTCCTGAGGTCAGAAGAGCTTGAGAGCTGTTCCTGCCCCTCACCAGTTACAGCACTGAGAAGAGTGGACCCTATACCTCCCATGAACAATACAGTAGATCTGTTCCTGGGGGTAAAAGTGTGGGAGAGTCAACCCTGAGGCACAAAAACAGGAGAACCGCCTTCTCCCTTTGCTCATTTTTGCAAGAGGTGAACCAGCCAGGACAATGCTGGAGAGCTCACTCTATTGATGAAGACAGGCTAGAGCTTACTCGCTGACCAACCCTGGAACTATCCAGGCTCAGAACCAAAGTTATGAGTTGACCTACCATCTCCCACCCACCATCCACCCCATCTGTGATCTGCTGGGCACATGAAGAAGCCAGTCCTGCAGAACCAAAGATGCAGAATCTCTACAACACAGGGAAACAACAGGATATCCAAGAGAAGTTAAAGTGAGGGACTAAGGGTGACAGTGTAGCAGAAACCAAAGGCCTCGAAAAAGACCAATGACATTTTTAATGAACACTTGCACGTAAAGATATAAGGATAAAAGAGTAAACTGCGTGACTCGCTATTTTACACGATAGCTTCCCTGATGAGATTTTTTCCTTTATTTTTTTTCTATCTTAAATTTTATTTTATTTTATTTTGGAGGAGAGGTTGCAAGGGCAGAGGGCAGATACAAAGTGATGGGATATGAATACAATCAAGATGCATGATGTGAAAGACACAAAGAATAAATAAAAAGAAAGTTTAATGACAAAAATAAGAAAGCAACATAATTTTGTCCATCCATCCACTCATTTACTTCCACATTGAAGAGAATGGGTTATGCCTGCTCTGAGTTAATCCAAGTTGTACAGGCTATAAACTTGAAGGCAGAACTTCACCGTGAATGACTCCACTTTAGAAAGTAAAGACTTTGACCCAAGTTACTTTGGTTTGGGTACATGTGCCAAGAAAGAATGGCTCTTTATTTTGTTAACACATATAAACAATCACCATCTGTCAGCACTTCTGAATAAACAAAATATTAAATATTACATATGGTGATAAATAATGGCACATAGAAATAGATCAGATCAACTCTGACACATGGGTTTATCTATGAAAAAAAGACCTTGGGCTCTAATGTGGTACATGATGACTAGTTACCAGTCACTTGTTATGAGCCTCATTCAGGGAAATTGGTCTAGAGAAGAACTCTAGTCTCTGACCCCAGGTTGAAGCTTGAGTGCCCTGCTTGTAAAAAGTTGTCTACTTCAAATCAACCCTTTAATGGGCTGTCACCTGGATGGACCTGTAATTTATAACTGTCTTATCAATTCTCTCCTGGGCCTCAGAGATTTTCACCTATGCTTGTATCAGTGCTTCCTTGGCTTTCAAGGTGCCTTCTCTGACTCCGATTTCTGTAGCCTCTACCCATCTGTAATCTGTATTTTACTAGATTATTATGAGAATTGTACCGCATATCTGAGAGCTGATATTAGAAAATAAGACAGGAATAAAACAACCTGATTGCCAACAGGCAGCTATCAAGAAAAATCATGACATTTGGAGAATTTCCACCAACAAAACTGACACAGATTTTAATATATTAATTATTTGATGAGATGTAACATTTTGAAACAGAAATATGTTATCTGTGCTTCTGACACAAGACAGTCACAACACACATTTGTTCATCCATCTGTCCATCCATCTCTGTTTATCTATTTATCTGTATACTCACATTTTCATCTATATACTCTTACTACACAAAGCTTCCTCCAAAACTATACTTTGGTTTGCACATTTATACAATTCTATGTAATATTTCTCACTAATTATTCCACAGGATGAGATAAGAATCTCTTATAGTGTGTTTTTCATAAATTGTACAGATAAGTAAAATATTTATTAGTAGAAAACTGAATTTTTAGAATATTTTATTGCTATAAGAAATTCTAAAGTTTAAATTTATCCTTTCATTATTTTGGAATACTGCAACTATAATTGTGAGAAATCCCAGAAGTGACTTTTAACTAAAAATTTATGAGTGAATTTTACACCATCTAATAAAGACAAATTGTCCCAATTTTGGACATTATCACCTTTAACAGAGAAATGGTTAGTTCTGTGTACTTTTTAATTCTTATTTAAATTATTGTGGTTGAATCTAGTATAATTTCAAATATGGAAAAATAGTTCCTTTTTATGCATCACTGTTTGGCCCATCAGTTAGTCTTTTTCTATATTATAGCACAAAATATTATTTCCAGGATTTTACATCTTCTTGTTACTTATAATAATATTTATTGTGAAAAATCTTCATTTTAAGTCATTCTTATAAACTGAAGGCTTCTTTAGCTCATGGGCCCTTTGGAATTTATACCTCCAGTAATCAACTCAAAACTCGGAGCATTTTCTTTTTAATAATTTCTTTTTTTTTAACCTTTCTATCTTCTTGGTTGTCCCCTCTGTTTCCAACATGTATTTCAGAAGGTTATATGTTGATGCTTTATTCCTCTTCAATATTTTCCTTTATTATTATGACAGCTTTATTATTATTCAGACTTATTTTTCACTCTTGAGGCTTCTTTGTCAATTCCTCTGGTTCTCTTTCCATCCCTTTCTCTTTCTGCTACCGAGAATGCTTTTTATTACAGTTTATCCCTGATAGTGATTTATTAATAGCAGTAATGGTTTTATAACTCAAGTCCTCATGGCAGCACAGCAGACTCTTTATTACTGATCCCTCTCCAAGGTGAGTTTTTAAGCCAGCTTTATACTATGTCCAGGGACTTAAGTCCCTCCCAAATCTTTGTTCCATTAATATTTAACAGGTGACTTTCATTATACAGATTGCCTGAGGTCATTTTAAGGCTATCACATTTCATTCAAGACTCCTGTAATTCCAGATAAATGAAGGAGGCAAAAAAAAAAAAATTCAGTCAGGGTCTCTTGTAGACCAAGATGGCTTCAAACTTTTGAGGTAAATGACCTTGAATTTTCGATCCATCTATCTGTACCTTCCAAGTACTGGGATTACAGGCATGAACCACCATGCCTGATTTTTATGTGGTGCTTAGGATGGAGGCCAAGATTTTTTGCATTCCATCCAGACACTCTTAGTTACTACTCCATTCCACAAAATATGTCCCTTTAATTGGACATATCTGTGCTTTCTAAGTACCTTCCTTTATGCCACATTTATAAGTTTCATAGAGTCCCTTTGGCTATATATGTTTCACATCATAACCCTAATCTGAGGACTAGATGGTAACATGGTTTTTAACAGGTATAGTCTATCTATTGACATGGGAGCCTAGTCTTGTTTGGATGCTCACCTTCCTAGTCCTGGATAGAGGGGGGAGGACCTTGGACTTCCCACAGGGCAGGGAACCCTGACTGCTCTTTGGACTGGAGAGGAGGGGAAAAGGGAAAGGGGGAGTGGGAGGGAAATGGGAGGAGGTGGAAATTTTTAATTAAATAATATAAAAATAAAAAAGACATCTCTCAATCATTATAAAAAACCTGTGATACTATTAGTTTAAATCCAATTATGCATATGAGATAGGTAAGAAGCAGCCTATGCAAAAACATACTGCATATGACTATTAATGATGTTTATGTGCCAGTTAGGGACCCTTTGTATGCCTTGTCACAGCCCTCTTTAAAACAGCCATAAGGAGTAGGAACAGTTAATAATTATTCTCACACAGAGTGAGCAAGAATGGGCTCAAAACTTCAAGCAATCAATCCAAAGTCTAAGGCATACTGAGAGGGAAGCTTTGAAACTGATCTTGACTGTGATAACTCTTTTCTCTTTTATTCAAGTGATGAATACTCTTCACCTCTGTGGTTGAAAGCATGAGAAACACACTCCACTTCTGTGGTTTACAGCACTAGGAATAAATATCCTTTCTTTTTTTCTTTCACTTCAAACCACAATGCCATAAATCTGTCAAAACCTCCTAATGGTATATAAAATACTAACCTAAGTAGTTGTACTCATATTATGTAGAATACTCCATGTAAAATCTCATGTATTTCTCATATTATTTTATCTGAAATTAATGACAGATAACTACTATTTTTGTTTGTATGTTGAAAGCCATACTTTGCAAAGTGAGTCAAGCCACAGAATTACAGATAGCTTTTGATATTTTTTAATCTTTTGGCTCTTTGTGTGTCAAGACAAAATTATATATAATAAAGGAATAGAATGTGATATTTTTATGTATATGCAAAATTAAAAACAGTTATCAACATCAAACAAGCCAACGTAACTACTACTTCACTAGATATCTTTCTGGGTTTGAGGAGACTTTTCTACTCTCTAAAATTTTCAGATTTATAAGGGAAAAGAATTAACTGTGGCCGTGGCACTGTGCGTTTGTCCTTCATAACTTATTATTCTTAATCACCAAGTCCCCAAGCAACAGCCAGTCTTAATTTTCTTTCTTGGTCATAACTTCAGTGTATCAGTCCTTGTGGTCCTTCCTCAAAAGCCTTCCTGTCAGCCTAGGTTGGCTCTCCTCTTGAGTTTTTCAAAAAAAGTTTATACCTTTACATCATATTTCTATTATGAATGGACTTAGGACAGTGTCTGAGATGCTAAAGTCAGGAAAAAAAGTCTAGGTTTGTGTTTAGATTTTGGCTGGGATGTAGCACAGCTGTCTTCTGGTCTAATTCACTTCTACCCTTATTGTGTCACCCTTATTGTCTTCATTTACATCAGTATGCTGGCTTCTAAACTCTCACAGGAGTTATTCTTAAGTCCTGCTTATGAATTTTTCTAGTCTGTATCTCCCAATTTGTTCAAATTCAATCTTTCCTTGGATAAGTTTGAAAAGTCTCTGAACCAGATGGTCAACTATGTTCATAAAAAACATACCAGTTCTTTTTAATATATTTTGCATTAGATATTTTGTATAGGTGTGACAAACTATCTTGTTATGGGAGATCAACTTGGAGGAGGAAAGGTATATTTTCCCTTGGGGTTTCTGAGTTTTCACACTGTTCTTATTTGATTTTTGTAGCTTTGAGAAAATACACTAGCCAATAAATGAATAAAAATGGAGAAGGGGTTTATTTGGTTTAACATTTCAGGTTTTAGACTATTTCTGAGTGGGAGTAAAGGCTAAAAGTCAAACTGCTAGTCATATTAAATGTATAGTCAGGAATAGAGAGAAATGAATGCAGCCATACTGCCTGCTTGCTGCTTCTGATCAGCTGAATTGTATTCCTGTTACATAACTCTGAGTCTGGTCTATGAAATGGTATTGAGTAAGTTATCTTCTACATCAATTAACAATCAAGACAATGCTCTACATAAATGCCGACAGGCCAATTTAATCTAAGTAATTCTTCACTGGAACTCTGCCCTCAATAACTCAAAGTGGCATCAACTTGGTATTGAAATTAACCAGCCTACATATTCTGGTTGGCTCTGTGGGTAGGTGGCAGTCCATCATGGTAGACTGGCCTGACAAAAGTAAAACATCTTACCTCATGTTATAGCAGGAGATAAGACAAAAGCAAGAGGTACTACTCCACTTTCCTGAACTAGCAGTCTATGCAGGTGGTGATTCATCAATAGATAATCCACTGATGTAGCTAGTTAGCATCATCATGACCCACTAGCTTCTCTAAAGCTCACAAAATGTCAACCTAACCTTTATCATGAATTTTGTGAGAACTTTTATAGTTTAAAACTATATCAAGGTAACAGGCTTTATTGCAGAAGCAAAATATGGAATCGTTTTTCTTTCTCTATCGTGATACTGTTGCAGTATCACAATGTCTCTTGTTTGATTACATTTCTTTTGATGATGCTGGTCCAAGCATAAGTTTCCTGTTTTTCTGATTTCAGACTAAAATAGTTATGCCACCATTTTTGGTAATTCTCACAATCAGCTGTCAACACTATGGCTCCTAAAAGTCAATTGTGTCCAAAGAATATGGAATTAATTCTACTTTGATTTGTCCTAGAGATGTTTGTACCTTTATTTAATTAAACTCTAAGGGATGCTAGGAAGCATCTGGCTTTACCCTTTTCATTATTGAGCTCCTTACTCCTAAGTGATTCTCTTTTGAAAGTAGACCATATGTTCCTCTCCTGTATGTATGAGCATTTAAGACTCAACACCATTTACTGCTTAGCCTTCTCTTCACTGAGTGTTTTAATAAGCCTCACCACTCTTCAAAACTCAGGGATATAAAGTTTGTAAAGTGACAAAATTGTTGAGTTTCTGTTTAATTTTATAGGCATTAATAAATTAATTAATGCAGCTTTAAGGAGACACATAATAAAAGCATCCACTAAATTCACTTTTTCAATCTTTTTAAGGATAGAGGCCTTGTCTCTAAACTTCAGAGTTGAATTTCTTGTCTTAGTACATGGGTTCAAAAGAGTACAGAAATGAGTGCTTATTTTTCCTCTAACTTTCACAGAGAAAAAAAAACAGACAAATAGAAAGACAGAAACACACACACACACACACACACACACACACACACACACACAGAGAGAGAGAGAGAGAGAGAGAGAGGGAGAGAGAGAGAGAGAGAGAGAAAGAAAGAGAGAGAGAGAAGAGCCATAAGACCTTAGCAAATATAAGGGAGGTTATCTGTGCTGCTCACAACAGAATTTTACTGAGAAAACTAGATCAAATTTTCTATAGTTCAGGGTTTCTCTCAAATGCTTAGCTACACAAGGCAAATCTTCTATCAATTGCACACAGATTGAAATGAACATAGAAAGTTATATGACAAGAAAAGTAAAGGAACCTCTTTGGAGATGTCTGTGCACTGACATTAGGGAAGTATATTTCACTCGCAATACTCAGGACTAGATTGTAAAACACAGTGAGGTAGGTTGGGATTGCTATCTTTCATAGTGAAGGAACATTCAAACATTAAATATAGCTTTTAATTTGATCCTTTCAAATATGGCTTTCTTCTTTCCCATAGAAACTCTTCATTTTTACTTTAGAGAGTACACAAATCCAGATAAGTTGGGATTTTATGCGCTTGTGAATAGAATCTGCCATAAACCTTGAGACCTGTCCATTCTCAACCTGATTCTCTCTTCAATCTAGTGGATGTAGCACCTTACCCTAAAACTCTGCCTGGCTAGGTAGGGGTGATGATACTTCATCCAGTATCAAAATTCTGTCTTCTGTGTCATGAGACTGTAATAAGACATGTACCTGATGGATTGCAATCTGACCTATCAACAGGAAATGATGGATGGCGGGGTGGAAATGGTGGAACTATCAGAGTGATCAAAACTATATGAAAGGGAAAATGAGCTTTATTGCTTCCTGTCCAAAATATGCATTTTTATTCATGGTATTTATCATTTAAGTAATTATGACTGGGTATCACATTTTTACATTCTGATCAGTTAAGCACTGGGATATTCCTCCTAAGATTACAAACAAACTAAGGAATAGAATAAGCAACCTGACATTGTGCTATAGGATTATAGTCTTTTTATCAAAGATTAGCAGGCTGTGCTCCATTATCTAAAGTGTTGGAGTTCTCCAATCCATTACGTTTGGAAGGGAGAATGATAAAATTCAAATTTCAAATGCAACCAAAGAATAAATAATAAGTGTAGATGACTGAGTGTTGGGAAAATACGACCAGTGAAGTATAACCATAAAACAAGCCCGAGTGTACAAACTGTCAGCCCCAAAACCTAAGAAGGATTGGATAGAGAAGATACAGTAAATTAAAATATAGGTTTTAATCTTCCAGCTGGTAATAGAGGTTGGGAAAGAACAGTTTTCTGAAAAAGAAAACGACTTTCCTATATATGTAAATTCACAGGACTGATTCCATTTTCACCTATAAATGAAAATAGGAGATTGGATGAATAAACACAGCCTTTGGAAAGCACCTGATCAGAAGGGTTTATATTTTTGTTGTTTGTTTGTTTCTGCTTTTGTCTTAATTATCTATTTATATTTGGTTACCACCAGAAATTTTAAAGATGATACCAGCAAGTCTGGGAGATATCTTCATGAAAAAGAATACTTGAGGTCCCTGCCTCTAGCACCGAGGTTTTGTCCCTAGCACCCCTATCCAGTGGCTAACAGCTGCCTATCACTCCATTTCCAGGATATCCATCACTTTCTTCTGTTCCCTGCAGGCACTATATTCAGGCATTGAGCATAAAAGAAAGCAGGCACAAACAAAAATGGTCATTGTAGCAATAACAGCTATTATTACAACCATATGTCCAATTCACTTACTTTTTCAAATCTGTACATACAACCAAGAACTACTGACAGAATTAAAACCATTTTTACTTTCCTTTTACCATAATATTTACAAGTTGACTGGACTGATATCAGCAGTAGGACATGTTTCCATTTTATTTTTTTTTGGTCATAAAAAATTCAGGTATCAAGGAGTAGAAGGCTTCCATGGAGCTCTTTAGTAAGCATATGAATCCCCAAGTGTAGTAATATGAGCGGCAGGGCTGTGTCCCCGGCACCCATCCGCCTGCACGGCTAGCTTTACCCGAAATAATTACACAGACACTGTATTCTTTTAAACACTGCTTAGCCCTTTAGCTCTAGCCCTTA